>NC_091268.1:55846000-56149000 GCF_042477335.2 Ovis canadensis
CCGCCTAGAGGTGGAGCCGCTCGGGCCCCGCCCACCCAGGCCCTGCCCACGTCTGCCGAACCGGCTTTGTCTGCTGAGCCCCCTCCCCGATTCACGGGCATGTTTAGGTCTTGGGTTCACAGCAGAAGGCAACTCATTTCACTTCCAGTGGAAGTCGGCAGTGCATCCAGGCTCTAGATTTATAAACATTAGGAGTCACTTTGCTTGTGGCTCAGCTGGTAAAGAATCTGCCTCCAATGCGGGAGATCTGGGTTCGATCCCTGGGTTGGGAAGATCCCCTGGAGAAGGGAACAGCTACCCACTCCAGTACTCTGGCCTGGAGAATCCGTGGACCTTATAGTCCACGGGGTCGCAGAGAGCCCGACACGACCGAGCGCCTTTCACTTCAGTGACGAGCATCTCTGGTTTCTCCTAAGCCGTCCCATGCACGATGACAGTCTCTACTCACTGAGCCCTGTCGATGTGACCCGCACGTGTATCTCATTCATGTGAGGTCGCCACCTCAGTGAGCAGTGGGACATTTTAAAGCCACATTCTTGGCCACGTGTCACCTGTGGGGCACGGGAGAGCTTGGGGGGAAATGCCGGGGGGACCCCCTGTCCCTGGCTCAGGCTGCACCCCCACTGCCAGTCCCAGGAGCTCTTATCTCAGTGCAGGTCGATCACCAAACAGTGTGACCACTGGCTAATGCCTGTCCCCGAGTCGGTGACACCTGTGAGAGCAGGGCCTGCGCCGCGTCCGGCCGCCCTGCTCCCAACCACTGCTGGCACAGGCGGTGCTCAGTACACAGCTGAGCGGACGGAGGCGGCCCCGGGCTCCCAGCATCACCCAGAAGGGCCTGTCTGCATCCTCGTCTGTGCAGAAGTGAGGAGGCCAGACCCGCGGGTTTTTCTGAGAGCTCCCCCTGCTCCGATGACCCCATCACTGTGAGCCTCCGTCTCAGCGACGCTGAAATGTCTCTGGTTCCTCGTTCAGTTTGGAGGTGAAGCAGCTGCTGCAGACGAAGGCTGAGCTGGAGAAGGAGCTGGAAAACGTGAAGGAGGGAGAGAGGCAGAGAAGAGAGAGAGAGAAGGTGTTGAGGTGAGCAGGCGAGGATCAGGGAGCCGTGCGGTGCCAGGCTGTCCCCGCCTCCCTGCCTGCCCCCGAGGCCCACCCCCGCCCTGGGCCCAGAGCGGCTCTCGTAAAGCTCCAGCCTGATCACGCGGCTGCTCTCCTTTCATGGCTTTGCTGCTGCCTCCGGGAGAGGCCCCTCACGGTCAGGCCGGCGTTGGCTGTTAGGCATCACGGCCCCCCTCCTCCAGCACGTCTTCCTGGGCAGCCTCGGAACAGGCCCGGATTCCACACCCTGGTCGGGATAAGACCCAGGAGACAAAACGTAGAAACAAGGCAAACGTCCATCGGGTTGAAAAAACTGAAGTACGTCCTTAGAGAGGAGTGAGGCCCGAGCCCTGCTGCACATGGGCCAGCCTCAGAAACGTGATGCCCGCGGAAGAGGCAGGCGGAGGCGCTCTCAGACTGTCTGATTCGGAAATACCCGGAGCAGGCAGATTCCTGGAGAAGACAGCGGATGGTGGTTGCTGGGGGTGGGGGCAGGGAGTGACTGTCAGGTTAAAGGGCTCCTTTCTAGGGGGACGGAAACACCCTGGAATTAGGCAGTGATGATGTTTGCACAGCATTGTAACTGAAAAGCCACATAACTGCGTACTTTAAAAAAGTGGGATTGGGGTTCTGTGAATTTATCTCAATAACAAAGGCCCCAAAAGTAGATCAGAAATCCAAGCAGAAATATTTGGTGCTCAGAATAATTAGTAAGATGCAGATTACTGAAAGGAACAAAAAAATATTATTTTCAGAATAAACGTGACTAGACTTTGTCAGAAGCCTAGAATTAAAGTAAATCAGAGTGGGCGGGTGTGTGGTGGAGAACAGTTTTTACTTTACCTTTGAGATCTGTGGCCAGGACGTGGGTTGTATCTCCTTCCACCCCCGCTGTTTATTAGCTAGTCGTCGGTCACCTCAGTTCCTCCCGTGAGCAGCCGTGGGGTCCCCCGGGCCGTCGGGTGGTGGCCGGGCGCCCCCGTGGCTCGGTGGGCAGCCCCCCGCTGTCGCATGCAGACGCTGAAGCAGCAGCATGGCAGGTGAGGTATCCTCCCCCTTCTCACCTTAGAGAGGAGATTCAGGAGCTGACCAGGAAGTTTCGGGAACTGGAAGGAAGGAAGAGGGAAGAGGAAGATGAGCCCGCTGCGGCGGCTCCCGAGGTAGGGCTGTCTGTTTTCCCCCGCCAGGGCCGGGAGGCAGGGGAACCCTGAGCTGACGCGCCGTGTCCCCACTTGTCCCCACACCCGCGGTTTCTCCGGAAGCCCACGGTGAGAGTCCAGCTCCATCATCACTGTTGGTTTCTGCGAATGGTGCACATTGAGTCCTGGGCTTCTGGACTAACCGGTGGTCAGTTCATCATACCACTTGGTGTATCGGCTCTCCCCACGGACTTCTCCACCGAGAAGCACGTGTCTGCACAGAGCCTGCAGTCTTCCCATGAGAAAGTCCTAATGTTTTTCTGTTTACGGAGAAGTTTCCCTGCAGATAACAATGTGGACCCTAAAATAGTAGAAATAAGTGCGATTTTTATTGTCGTGAAAGCAATTCTTGATTCTTTCCACCTTAAAAACCAAGCTAGGGATCTCTTGCCTTTTATCTCAAAAGTCCCACCTACGTAATCGGGTACTGCCCTGGAAGGAAGACCGTGAAAGGACCCCTGAGAGGCAGATGTCTCGCGCGCGGATGCCCAGATGCGCTGAGCCCAGACAGGGCGTTACGGTCACCTGGGTGGCACCACGGTGCCTGCCGCCTCCTGTCCTCACGGGAGAGCGTTCCCACCAGTGTCAGGGCTCACGAAAGCCGGGCTTCACCTTGTACACTCGTGGACCTCTGAGCAGTGTGGACAGTTCCTCCTCTAAATTAGAGAGTCTGATCTGATAAGCGTCTCCGGTGCTCTCATATCCTGCCACCACCTGCCCGAAGGCCATCTTTTCTGCCCCCCACACCCCGAGCCCCCAGAGCTCATCCTTCTCACCTTGAATTTCCTGCAGACCCATGAAGAACCCAGCCAGCCTCCCAGCCCCACCGCCAGCCCCTCCCAGCCGGACACTGAGCCAGACTGGAGCCAGGGGGGCTCCTCCCGGCCCCCCTCCTGCTCAGAGGGGAGGAGAGACGAGGCCGCCAGGGTCCTGCAGCGCAGGTGGAAGGGGTACCAGCGCCAGGTGAGCGCCCCGTGGCCCCTGCTCCACCCGCTGCCAGGAGGCAGGGTAGAGGCGTGGAGGGGTGGGAGGGAGGCGCGCCTGGAGGCACGTGGGGGCTGGGGGGCCCAGCGGCAGGTCTAGAAGCGCTGTCACCCCCCCCCCGGTGGGCTCACACAGTGGCGGCTCGGGTCCCCCTCGGGTCCCCGGATTCCGGGGATGCTGGCTCCGGGCACATCCTCTCCCACAAGCGTGTTCCTGCCCTTCCCCGGGGCTCCCGGGACTGCGTTTTGTTAGGGGCAGGGAGAGGCTGCTGAGGGGGGAGGGCAGGCGGGCCAGGCCAGTGGGCCCGCGCTGGTGCCCGTGAGCCGGGACAGCGAGGACTGCGAACCCGAGCCCTGGGGGCACTCCTCCTCGGCCCCCGCGTGGCCCGCGGAGAGGGCATGGGCTCTCTGACGGTGGAGGGCCCTACGGGAGTCCTCCGGTTTATGAAACACAGCTCGGCCCTCATTCCCCCCACCGGACAAGCAAAACCAGAGTTCTCTGCTTACCTGAACACTGTAAAATCTTAGCTCCAGAAAGTGGCCAGTGGAGGTTTGTTATTGTAATCTCTTCCCAACTGTTTTGAAGGAAGTGTAAAAGACAGCAAGCTGAAAGAAGTCAGTGCAGTGATGTACCGATTCTTGCCTCCCACCTCAATTCAACAAGAATTAACATATAGTCATGATTATTTTCCACACATGCTGTTTTTTTTTTTTTTAAGAATCGTTTGCAAATAAGTTTTAGATGTTACGAGGCCTCTGTGGGTATCTTCTCTGAATAAGGACATGCTGCAAACCGCAGGACTGTGGCCAAACCTGAGGCACTTGCCCCCGTGATTCTGATGGCTGTTCAGGCTCGGGAGCCAGGGACCCAGAGCCTGCACGGGTTAGAGTTAGGGTGAGCGTGTCCTCCACAGAGGGCACCCTGTGCTCGGACGGCTCTAGCTGGGGGGCTCCGTCGTCTGGAGCCTCAGACAGCCCGGTCACGGCGGGTCCCCGTGAGTCACTTCACGGCAGACGCCCCCACCAGGCTGCATTTTCTGCAGTGATTTGCCATCCTGACCACGGCCGCCCACTTCTCCCTCCCTGCTGCAGGCATGTCCGGCTCCCTCAGCTCCACCTGCTGCTCCTGGCGGGTCAGGGAGGCCAGCACCGTGGTATGGGGGGGGGGGGTCAAGAAACAGAAACCGCGCTGCGAGGTAACTCACCCTCATGTTGACTCATCACCTTTCTCTCTGTTTCAGAAAGAAAGGGCTCTTCTGGATGAAGTAAGCAAGTTTTATTTCACCAATTTCCAAAACACATGTTTTTCCTTTGGTTCCACTGCCTGTGGGGGAGGGGGTCCCTGTCTTCATGAAATCAGGCTGACCCAGCACCGAGATGAGACACCTGAATGCTCTCAGCACCCAGTCGGTGTGTGGATGAGTTCACACTCCATCTCACTCACAGCATTCTCTCAGCACACTCGTGCGGACCTCAGTTCTGCGTCCGCAAGCTGAGGGCCCTCGGAACACGGACCGTAAGGCAGGCCAGTCCAGGCTGGAAGGTGGGTTCAGGGCGCACCCCCGGTGCTGTGGGGCCGCTGCTAACGCCTGCCCGGCCGGGGCATCCCTGCAGGGAGCCTCGAGGAGGAGAGGCCTCGCTGGACTGGGAGGAGAGGAAGGGCAATCGGGCAGAGTTGTCATGAGCGGAGCCCGCCGGGAAGGGGAGAGCCAGGGTGTGCCTGGGATGTGGGCACTGCGGCTGCTGCTCTCCCGAGCTGCAGGCCCGTCCTTGGGCTCTGCTGTTGCTGACTGGGGCTAGAAGCAGGATCCTCAAAATGACAGCGCCGCTCCTGAAACCCGGCCTGTTGATCCCAGAGCTTACAAAGCGTCCGCGCATGTTTCTAGAGAAAAGCACTCAAGAGCAAGGTTAGAGTATAAGTAACTCCTTTGCGACAGTGTGAGGCCGCGCCCGACCTGGCTTGACCGTGAAGATGCGCAGAGAATAAAGTATGGGAAATGGGGTCACTGCCTGGGCGTGCAAGCCTAGCTGGGCAACGGGGTCGCATTTGCAGTGAAACGGGAGAGCCTTTAGCCGCCGATCCGTTTGTGTTCCAGGATTTGCTTTCCTGTGGGGTCCAGCGTCCGGGCTGGTCCTCCGTGGAGGCCGGGCGTGTTTCTGGGTGGGAGAGGTCCCGGGCGAGTGAGGAGCGGGAGCCTCAAGGGCAGGAGGAAGCGGGGCGTCTTCTCTGCTGTCAGGACCCCTCCTGCGGGAGCCTCCCGTCCTCCAGGGAAGCTGACCTCTGTCTCTCTTGCCAGGCGGCTGCCGTGCTGCAGGCGGCTTTCCGGGGGCATCTAGCTCGGGCGAGGCTGCTGTCCAGCACAGCGTGTGTCTCGGGACACCCCAGGGTGCCGAGCCCTCCCACCCAGGTACATCGGGTCTTCGCTCAGACCCAAGTCCTCCCTCTCTCTCCCCATCTCTTCTCACGCTCCACCCACCAAGCGCTGGGGCCTCCCTGGCGGCCCTATGGTGAAGACACCACCTTCCAAAGCCGCGGGTGCACGTTTAGTCCCTGGTCAGGGTGCTGAGACCCCCCGTGCCTTGTGGCCAAAACACGGAAAACAGAAGCAATATTGTAAGGAATTCAATAAAGACTTTAAAATTGGTCCACAAAAAACAAGCCAGGGCAAGTGCAGGTGTCCCCTGGCCCTGGGTGTGCTCCTGGCCCCTGCCCCCTGGCCCCCGGCCCTGGGCACCTGGCAGGGCTGAGCTCAGGGGCTGAGTGGCGTGGAGGCGCTGGGACGTGGAGTACCGTCTCCACTGCAGCGTCAAGACAGGCCTAACGTGGGATAGGAGCACCCCCACCCTGTGAACCACAAGACATGAATTCTGAGGATCTCTAGAGTCTTAAGAATTAACCTAAGTAACGAGGGGAGCCACCTGAATCAGATTGCGCTGAGGGTCGAGGGAGGCGGCCCTCACCAAGCGGGAGGGGGCAGGGCTCTCAGACGGTTCTCCCCCCACTCCGTCCCTGCGCCCCAGGACTCGCCCGAGCCCTGCACCCCGAGCCCCGCTGCCCAGGCCGAGGGAGACCCGTGGCAAGAGGAGGCCATCACCATCATCCAGTCTGCCTTCCGGGCACACCTGGCACGGGCCAGGCACAGGTCGGTCCACCTGCAGGCCCCTGTGCCCAGACACCGCTGGGGGTGGAGGGGGCAGGCTGCCATCCAGGGAGGCACAGGGTGAGGGACCGGAGTGTGCTACACCCGCCTCTCACTGCTGGGGGCCCCAGGCTCCCATCCTCAGAGGAGGCCTTCCTGGAGCCATTTCCTCGCGCTGGAAGCGTTAGATTCTGTGAGGCTCTGGGAGCCACCGGTTTGCAGACTGGCTGCGGCCTGTCCTGAGACCCTGTTCCTTCCTGGAGGAGAGCGTGGCCTGAGCCATGTTCAGGAAGACGTGGGCATCGTCAGAGCTCCCCTCATCCGCTCTCGCTCTTGTCCACGGCTCCCTTCCCACTGGACCCGCCTCTGCAAGGGCTCAGAGCCCCACAGCCGTCAACTCGGCCAAGTGGCGTTGACTGCGGGCCAGGGGCTGAGCTCGGGTCAGGACCCAGGCCGGGAGGTGGGGGGCCACGTCTGAGGCTCCCCACAGCCCACATCTCAGGACCTGGGCCCGTCGGGTGCCAGCTGGCCGTGTTGGCCATGGCTCTGGGGCCCCAGATGCCGGCCTGGGGCTGGCCTGCGGGAGGTCTGAGCCGGCCTGGGGCTGGCCTGCGGGAGGTCTGAGCCGGCCTGGGGCTGGCCTGCGGGAGGTCTGAGCCGGCAGGTGTCTCTCTCCCCAGTGCCCCCGGTCCCGGAGCCAGCACTGCCGCGGCTCCCGACAGGCCGGCCTGGCTGCCCCCCAGGGCGCCCCCTCCACCCCGCCCTGCGGCCGCTCCTGGTAAGTGCATGTTGTCTGGGTTTCACACGAGGGTGGCTGGCCTTCTGAGGTGGATGCCGAGAAGGCTGCTAGCCTCCCGGGAGCCGGGCTTTGTCGTCGCCAGTCAAGGGGCTGGGCCTGCAGCCGGGTCCAGGGTCGGTGCCCACCGACCGCGCGGTCCAAGCCTTGTGGCTTTGATCTTTATTCTCAGCTCTAACCAGAGGGAGGTGGTCTCCCTCCTTTGGGCCAGTGTTTTTCCTGTTTGTTGCTTTTAAGCAAAACTGTATTTCCTTTTCTGCCTTCTTAAGACCTGCCAGCCGTCAGTGCAGAAACCCCTGGCGTGGCGGGGCGGCCGCCCCAGGAGAGGCCTGCGTCCGCTTGAGGCCGGGCGTCCTGTGTGAGACAGAGCATGGGGCAAGACCACTTGCCCATCGCCTTTGGCCCGAAAGCTGATTCCGACTGTCCTCCAAGCCCTCCCTCCTCTAACTGGGAAGGCTTCATCTGTACTTGCTTGGGCCGTGAGGCCAGAGATGGGCAGAGGCGGTGTTCGGGGTCAGAGCGGTCACTGGACCCAAAGCACGGTCCTCAGCCTGGCTCAGGAGCAAGGCCTGCAGGCGGGAACCTCCCGAGATGGCCTTTCAGGGCCGAGCCCTGCGGTCGCGACGATGGAGTCGGGAAAGGGGGTTGCGGGAAGGGAAGGGCGCTTCCCATCAGGGAAAACCCACAAAAGGAGCAGCGTTCCTGACCAAGACGGGCGGGAAGACGTGTGGTGCGGCCACGAGTCTGTGCAGATGGGACCTCGGTCTGCGTGCTGTTGCAGGGCCCGGAGACAGCGAGGGGAGCAGCGGGGAGACCGCCAAGGGGCCAGCTCCAGAGGACGGAGTGCCGAGGCCGCCACCCTGCTCCGGTGAGTGTGGGACCCCGTGGCTGAGTCCCCTGCCCTTCCAGGCTCATCTGACCTGGAAGTCAGTTCAGTTCAGTTCAGTCGCTCAGTCGTGTCCAACTCTTTGCGACCCCATGGACTGCAGCACACCAGGCCTCCCTGTCTATCACCAACTCCGGAGTTTACTCAAACTCATGTCCATCAAGTTGGTGATGCCATCCAACCAACTCATCCTCTGTCCTCTCCTTCTCCTCGGGCCCTCAATCTTTCCCAGCATCAGGGTCTTTTCCAGTGAGTAAGTTCTTCGAATCAGGTGGCCAAAGGATTGGAGTTTCAGCTTCAGCATCATTCCTTCCAATGAACACCCAGGACTGATCTCCTTCAGAATGGGCTGGTTGGATCTCCTTGCAGTCCAAGGGACTCTCAAGACTCTTCTCCAACACCACTGCTCAAAAGCATCATTTCTTCGGCGCTCAGCTTTCTTTATGGTCCAACTCTCACATCCATACATGACTACTGGAAAAACCATAGCTTTGACTAGATGGACCTTTGTTGGCAAAGTAACGTCTCTGCTTTTTAACGTGCTGTCTAGGTTGGTCATAACTTTTCTTCCGAGGAGGAAGCATCTTTTAATTTCATGGCTGCAGTCACGATATGCAGTGATTTTGGAGCCCAAAACAATTAAGTCTCTCACTGTTTCCACTGTTTCCCCATCTATTTGCCATGGAGTGATGAGACCAGATGCCATGATCGAATGTTGAGCTTTAAGCCAACTTTTTCACTCTCCTCTTTCACTTTCCTCAAGAGGCTCTTTAGTTCTTCTTCACTTTCTGCCATAAGGGTGGTGTCATCTGCATATCTGAGGTGATATTTCTCTTGGCAGGCTTGATTCCAGCTTGTGTTTCATCTAGCCTGGCATTTTGCGTGATGTACTCTGCATATAAGTTAAATAAGCAGGGTGACAATACAGCCTTGACCCACTCCTTTCCCAATTTAGAACCAGTCTGTTGTTCCACGTCTAGTTCTAACTGTTGCTTCTTGACCTGCATACAGATTCCTCAGGAGGCAGGTCAGGTGGTCTGGTATCCCCATCTCTTGAAGAATTTTCCACAGTTTGTTGTGATCCACATAGTCAAAGGCTTTGGTGTAGTCAATGAAGCAGAAGTAGATGCTTCCTGGAACTCTCTTGCTTTTTTGATGATCCAGTGGATGTTGGCAATTTGATCTCTGGTTCCTCTGCCTTTTCTAAATTCAGCTTGAACATCTGGAAGTTCACCTTTCATGTACTGTTGAAGCCTGGCTTGGAGAATCTACAGCCTTCTAGAGCTAACACCCAGAAAAGATGTCCTTTTCATTATAGGGGACTGGAATGCAAAAGTAGGAAGTCAAGAGATAACAGGCAAATTTGGCCTTGGAGTACAGAATGAAGCAGGGCAAAGACTAATAGAGTTTTGCCAAGAAAATGTACTGGTCGTAGCAAACACCCTCTTCCAACAACACAAGAGAAGACTCTACACATGGACATCACCAGATGGTCAACACCGAAATCAGACTGATTATATTCTTTGCAGCCAAAGATGGAGAAGCTCTATACAGTCAGCAAAAACAAGACCAGGAGCTGACTGTGACTCAGATCATGAACTCCTTATTGCCAAATTCAGACTTAAATGGAAGAAAGTAGGGAAAACCACTAGACCATTCAGGTACGACCTAAATCAAATCCCTAAGTGACAAATAGATTCAGGGGACTAGACCTGATAGACAGAGCGCCTGAAGACGTATGGACAGAGGTTCGAAGTTCGTGACATTGTTCAGGAGGCAGCGATCAAGACCATCCCCGTGAAAAAGAAATGCAAGAAGGCAAAATGGCTGTCTGAGGAGGCCTTACAAACAGCTGAGAAAAAAACAGAAGCTACAAGTAAAGGAGAAAAGGAATGATATACCCGTTTGAAGGCAGAGTTCCAAAGAAGAGCAAGGAGAGATAAGAAAGCCGTCCTCACTGACCTGGGAGCCCCCACGTTTGAAACCGCCCTCTGTCCAGCTCAGTCACCTCCTGGCTCTGTCCGAGCCGGCACACTGCCAACTTGGACGTTCCCTCACAGACCTCCACTCAGCAAGCTCCCAATGCCGGCACGTTTTCTACAAAAACCGCTTTCACTCTGATGTCAGCAGACCCCACGCTGCATGGCCTTTAGAGTCTTGCACTGGGGCTGAAGCGTCTGTTCGTGCCGCTGTTTCCTCCTCTCGTGAAACGTGTGTCATTTTGAAGCGGCCGCTCCCTCCTGCCTGGAGGGCGCCTTCGGAGGTCTCTGTCAGACCTGTTCACACGAGGGAGCAGTCTCCGTGAAAACTGGACACTGAATCCTCTGATCTGATTGTGAGAATGTTTGTAATGGAAAATAACTGAAGATAACCTCGAAAACTGATGTTTTTAATTTCAGAAGCTTCCACTTTAATCATTTTCTTGGAAGTTACAGAGAAAAAGCTGGCCCGGTCACAGCATGTGCAGAGCAGCTGGGTCGTAATTTCCTCCCGTCTCTTATCTCAGATCGGAGATGGCGCCTCTTCCATTCCTCGGCGGAGCAGTGAGAGCAAGGCGCCCGGCCCTCCTTCGCTCCCCGTCCAGGGGTCACGGAGGCTGGAGGCAGTCTGCAGCCTCGCCTCAGCTGGGGGATGGAGAGCCTAGGCGTGTGTGGGAAAAGGAGTGGACGGTCACAGTGGTCCCCAGGTCTCCCGTCCAGTCCCGCCCCCTCTGCCTCGGGGCACGTGTCCTCCCGCGGACGCTAGGGCCACCGGCCGCCAGACCCCAGGACTGTGCCAGCAGGGCGACTCGCGGAGAATTCCCGCCACAGCCCCAGGTCCCCTCCCTTTCGCGGGTGCCTTGCCAACCTGCTGGTGCTGAGCGTGGAGGCAGGGCTGTGCAGCCGGGAGCGGGCCAGACATCTGCCCGCGGGCCCCGAGCTTGGCCGTGACCCCCCTCGTCTCTGTTTCAGCGGAGTCCCCCAACTTGGGGCTGCAGCCCACGGTGCCCACACCCGCGGAGGACATCAACTCCGACGACTCCGACGAGATCATCCTAGCGCCGTCTCTGCCCACGAGGAAGAGCGCCTCCCCACCCTAGGCCCCGGGCTTGCCTGCACGCCGTGACGCCTGTCAGGGACCCTAGGCTCAGAGGACAGGCACTGAGATTGGAGAGTAATGTATCCTGTTAGGAAAAGAACGCTGCCTGCTGGACACCTCGGCCTCCCCTGCCTCTTCTCTCTGTTTGCCCCTTTGCTTGTTTGTTGAAGGAACCCAAGGCCTTTCCTTTACCTTTGGGAAGGGGTCATTCCGTTCCGACCCCTGGCTGCCCCTCCCGCGATGGTCTTCAGAGCCCACAGACTTACTCCCCGGACTGGAGGGCTGTGGGGAGCCCACAGAGATGGTCCGCATGGCCCCTTCCGGCCCCTGTGGCCGAGACCCGGACAGCACCAGCGACGGCACTCTGCCACCCTCCGGATGGCTTTACCAGCCAGTCACGCTGGACGCGCCTGCTGTGCCTTTGGAGGAGCAAGGGAGCGGGAGACAGGCCTCTGGTCAGGGAAGTCTCTCCATTCCTGAGACAGAACGCAGTTCTGGAGACGCCGGCAACGTCAGGGCCCCCAGACGGCTCGTGTGCCTCGCCACCCCCCACACACAGGCCTTTCTTCTGCCTCCTTGTCCCTTGGGGCACTGACCCCAGTCAGGGATTGGGGGGTAGATTGGTCACTGGGTGTATTAAGCCTTAAAAAAAGTCCAGATTACAGTCACAGAAGCAGCATCAAGGCCGCTTCTGCAGCACACGGCTGGCACAGGGGGGCTACTGTGCCCACGCGCGGCGGCAGGTGCTGCAGACTCCACGGGACCGCCCCGCGCCCCCACCGCATGCAGACCCCGGCTCCGAGGGGCCACAGCCTGGGCCGGGAGCGGACATAAGGGCCTTTCAGGAACTCGGGTCTGCTTCCTGTCTGGGAGATCAGCCCTGGCTGACGGGGGGAGCCTGAGGCATCCGGGCCCCCCACTCAGGGCTGCTGCCCAGCCATCCCCGCACGTCCACGCCACCTCTCCCGGGGCAGGCTGTGCAGCTCAGGGAGGGCTGACGGCAAAAAGCCACTCTCAGCTGAGCCCAGGGGCCTGCCCACACCCTGGGGGTCTTGTCCCCGCCAACCCCCAGCCTGGCCCCCAGCCCCCCCACCAACAGCTCCTGGTGTTGAACCTCAGGGGCTCCAGCTCAGCTGTGTCCTCCTCTCAGGAATCTCCTGGGCCCTCCTCACAGTGGTCAGAAGCTTCTGGCTCCAGCACTGACGAGGCGTGTGGCCCAAGGAACTCTGTGTGGTTCTGGCTCATGTGCGGCGCAACCTCCCAACCCAGCCCCTTCCACCCCAAGTCACTCAGGGGACCCCTGGCCCCCTTTACCACTTAGGTGCTATTCATACAGTAGCTTGAAAAAATGCCAGCTGGGGACCAGGCTTGAGTTATTTTTCTCTTTATTTGGCCTGGAGCTGCCAAATCCACTGTTTTCCGTCTGTTTCTCTCACTGGACTGATGGCTCATGCGGCTGGATTCCGGCTGACCTCTGCCCGGTTTCATCCACTGTATCTGCTCCTCCTCTGGGTGCCAGCTCAGCTGAGGCCCATAGGAGGCACCCAGAGGTGGTGGGGGCAGTGCCCATGGGCCTGCACGTTCCCAGGGGTCCTGCTCCCCAGTGCCCACTCAAACCCGGGCGTTTCAGCTTCAATCCTTACTCTCAGGAGCCCAAGGCTCTGGGCCCTGCAGCAGAGAGACCACCTTCAGGACACCGCCCCCCCCCTTCCAGGGCCTGGAGACCAGGCCGTGTGCAGTGGGCTAGCCATCAGCAGAGCTGGGCGAAGTCAGCCCCCGAACCTGAGTTTTCCGAGAAAATGCCCCTACGTTTACAGATCTGCTGTAAACGTAGATCTGTCTGCCTGTGCTCCTTGAGTCCAGCAACGTTGATGTAGGAAAAGTAGCCACCTCAGTAAATGGCTGACCACAAGGCTGTGACCCTCTGACACTGCACGGCTCCGTCCCCTGGGGAATGCCAGGTGCCCGGCGGGCTTGCAGGGCCCGGGGCTCAGGCTGGGGTTCTAGGGCCTGAGGAGAGCAGCGCGGGAGCAGGGCCTGGGCTAGAGGGCCGCCTCCTGCGGTGCCCGCCTGCCTGGCGCTGCCCCCCTGCCTGGCGCTGCCCCACCAGGGCGCCCCGCAGACAGACCAGAGCGCTGCAGACCCCCAGCAGAAAGAGCAAGTGGGAAAGGGACCGCCACCAGCCAGGCGGACCAGGGCAAGCGCTGCAGAGCTCCGCTTCATTCTTGAGAAGTACATACCCTCTGGGAAAGCCACATTCACCTCAAGGTCTGAATATTTAAATTGCGCGAGAACCCACCTAAGCCAGTTCAATCCCTGCTGTGGTTTGGGAAACAGTGTTCGCTCTCAGAAGTTCTGAGGACCGGAGGGTGGGCGTACACACCCACCTGGGTCGGCTGGCTGCTGCCCCAGGACTCGGGGGGCGGGGGTGGGCCTCCCCGAGCTCCCTGGGGTCTGTCAGCAGCTAATAGAGCCAGGCAAGCCTCCTTCAGGGCCAGAGGTCTCACTCGTCAGGGAGTCACAGGGAGACGCCAGCAGGCAGCCTCCGTGGGAGGGGTGCCTATCTTGTCCCTGATGACGGCCGCGCGTAGGAGTTTCCCGACCTTACGTGTAACTTACCGTGAGCCCTCTGGAAGGGATCGGGTTTCCCTCTGCTTTTGTAAATAAATGCTGCTTGGCGGGTCTCTGTCTGGACTGCCCCGCAGACCTGTGGCTTTTCATGCGCGACCCTCAGGGGTGCAGTCGCCGAGGCTCCTGGGCTTCTGGGCACAGCGCAGGCTTGGGGCTGGGGGCCCCGCAGTCAGTTTCCTGCCGTGCAGGCTCTTCTCTCGGGCACCCGTCCTAGGATTTCTCGTCCCCGTTCGCGAGCAAGGGCATGAGCATGACCACGTGAAGATGAGGGGTTTTCTCCCCCTCAGTCTCTACTTAACTTCTGTTTGGGGAGCAGAGGAGGAATACCTTAGGAATCACACAGACGCCCAGGACCCTCAAAAAGTTGGCTTCTAGAAAAATAACTGGTTTCCAACGTTTTGTGGGGAAATCGCTGCACGGCGCGCACCTGTGTGTCTCGGCTTGCTCGCGCGGCTCACAGCACGGCGCGCACCTGTGTGTCTCGGCTTGCTCGCGCGGCTCACAGCACGGCGTGCACCTGTGTGTCTCGGCTTGCTTTCGCGGTTCACAGCACGGCGTGCACCTGTGTGTCTCGGCTTGCTCGCGTGGACTGGCCGGGCCCTTGAACTTGTCTGAAGCCCTTCCAGGGCTGGCTGCTTGGCTCCAGCGCCAGCCCAAGCCAGTCGCCCTGTGCCCTGTGCCCTGTGGGCAAGCGGTTCATTTGGGAGACTTGGCGCCATCAGAGGAGCGGGCTGGGCCTCAGGAGGCTTCAGCAGAGGAGAGCAGGGCTCGCCAGACCTCAGCCCAGCCACGAGCCTGCTGCACCCACTCTTGTGTGAGGCTAGGGTCCAGCAGCAGAGAGGCAGCCTCGAGGGGAGCTGGTGGGAGGAGAATGGAGTATGCACCCCCCCAGTAGGAAGAAAGGTGGCACGCGGGCGTGAACCCGTGGACGCGCACCTGTGCACACACACACAGGACCCTCTCCTGACGCCTGCCAGCTCTTCCCTTTCAAGGTGGTCCCAGCCTGGTCTGCCAAGGAGCACCTGAGCCTCGCTAGAGGCTGTGGGCTGACTGTGACCTGCCAGCCCTGCCAGGATGATTTTAAATACGAGGTTCCTCAGAATAGAGAGAGGAAATGCTGGAACACAAAGCCCTGGTTCCCTTCAGCTGCCGTTGGGTCCAGAATGTGAACACTGGGGTGAGGAGCGGGCCCTTGTTCTCTGCTCGGTCGCCAGCTCGTGGCCTCTGGCCAGTGCCGCCCATCCTGCCGGGCGCCCCATTAGACGGTCCTGCCTGGGGCCCTGGGGGACGTTTCCATGGTGCCGTGTCCTGTCTGAATAGGGAAACAGGGTGCCCCTGAGCTATTCATTAATGAAGCCCAGAACAGCCCGGATTCAAAGCAGCGGGTCCAGCGTGTGCCAGGCTGCCACGCAGGCCGCCTCCCGGCCCCTCCCTTCCAGCCGGGCTTGCAGGGGTGAGAGCTGGCAGCCTGGGGATAGGGGGCCGTGGGCGCAGCGCCTGGAAACGGCAGGAGGCTGCTGTCCCTGCTCACGGCAGCCTCGTCCGCTGTCGTCCGCTGCCCAGCATGGGGACGGCCCCTCTCTCTGCAGCTGGGGACCCAGGGGCCCCTCCCCAGGCACCCTGGCCTGTACCAACCCTTCCTCCACTTGTCGGTCAGACATGGGTGTCCCCGGGACTCTGACCCCAACACCCAGGACCCTCAGTGTGGACGTGCATGATTGCACACAGGCCTCTCCAGAGCCTCAAGCTTGGCTTAGCCCAGCGCTGACTTACCTTTGCCCCTAACCTGCCCCCTGCCAGTGGCCCCACCTCAGGGAATCACAGCTGCTCGGTTCTTGGCGCCAGAACCAGGCGTCCCCGCCGCGTCCCCCAGCCTCCTCACCCTCCGCAGTCTCCAGACCCCAGCGGCAGTTCCTCTGAGGCCCCAGCACCTGCTGTGCAGCCGGGGGAGCCCCCAGGGGCCCCTTGGACGCCAGGGCACCGCCCAGCTCCTGACGATGCCGTGCCCCCACACACCACCGCAACCACACAGGCAGTGTGAACACACACACTCTAAACCGAAGCCTCTGGGAGCGATACGTGTGAAGCGCCGCCATTTCTCCCGAGGCGCCCACAAAACAAACAACCCGAAAGTTGGGATACTTTCTATGGAGGTGAATTACACTGGAAAAAGCCAGCCTGCCCCTGATTCGTTAATCTGGCAACACATATTTGAAATCATATAAAACAACACAAACTTTGGTTTCGTGAACGCAGGGTGACACCACCCCCAGCCTCGGTCATTCCTTCCACGCGGACGGCCGCAGGTGTCTCCCTCGGCCGAGCCTTCCTCACCCACGCCTCCCTTTCCAGCCGCCTCCTTAGCGTCTCTCTTCAGACGTCTGGACATCTTCTCCAAAAGGACACTGACAGGCCTCACACCCATTAGCATGGCTACTATCAAATCAAAAATAAAACTCACAGGTGTTGGTGAGGAGATGGGGAGATGGGAATCCTGTGCCCCGACGGTGAGGACATATGACAACAACTGTTGAAGACAGTCGTCAGGTGATTCCTCGAAAAATCGAATACAGCCTCCATGCCTGCACGCTCAGTGGCTTCAGTCGTGTCCGAGTCTTTGCGACCCCAGGGACTGTAGCCCGCCAGGCTCCTCTGTCCATGGGATTCTCGAAGCAGGGATACTGGAGTGGGCTGCCACACCCTCCTCCAGGGGATCTACCTGACCCAGGGATCGCCCCTGCACTGGCTGAGTTTCCTGCATTGGCAGGCGGATTCTTCACAGGGAAGGTCCATCAGTTCAGTTCAGTCGCTCAGTCGTGTCTGACTCTTTTCGACCCCATGAATTGCGGGCCTCCCTGTCCATCACCATCTCCCGGAGTTCACTCAGACTCACGTCCATCGAGTCCGTGATGCCATCCAGCCATCTCATCCTGGATCGTCCCCTTCTCCTCCTGCCCCCAATCCCTCCCAGCATCAAAGTCTTTTCCAATGAGTCAACCCTTTGCATGAGGTGTCCAAAGTACTGGAGCTTCAGCTTTAGCATCATTCCTTACAAAGAAATCCCAGGGTTGATCTCCTTCAGAATGGACTGGTTGGATCTCCTTGCAGTCCAAGGGACTCTCAAGAGTCTTCTCCAACACCACAGTTCAAATGCATCAATTCTTCGGCGCTCAGCCTTCTTCAGAGTCCAACTTTCACATCCATACAGGACCACAGGAAAAACCATAGCTTTGACTAGACGGACCTTAGTCGGCAAAGTAATGTCTCTGCTTTTGAATATACTATCTAGGTTGGTCATAACTTTTCTTCCAAGGAGTAAGCGTCTTTTAATTCCATGGCTGCAATCACCATCTGCAGTGATTTTGGAGCCCCAGAAAATAAAGTCTGACAGTGTTTCCACTGTTTCCCCATCTATTTCCCATGAAGTGATGGGACCGGATGCCATGATCTTCGTTTTCTGAATGTTGAGCTTTAAGCCAACTTTTTCACTCTCCTCTTTCACTTTCATCAAGAGGCTCTTTAGTTCTTCTTCACTTTCTGCCATAAGGGTGGTGTCATCTGCATATCTGAAGTTACTGATATTTCTCCCAGCAATCTTGATTCCAGCTTGTGTTTCTTCCAGTCCAGTGTTTCTCATGATGTACTCTGCATATAAGTTAAATAAGTAGGGTGACAATAGACAGCCTTGACGTACTCCTTTTCCTATTTGGAACCAGTCTGTTGTTCCATGTCCAGTTCTAACTGTTGCTTCCTGACCTGCATACAGATTTCTCAAGAGGCAGGTCAGGTGGTCTGGTATTCCCATCTCTTTCAGAATTTTCCACAGTTTATTGTGATCCACACAGTCAAAGGCTTTGGCATAGTCAATAAAGCAGAAATAGATGTTTTTCTGGAACTCTCTTGCTTTTTCCATGATCCAGTGGATGTTGGCAATTTGATCTCTGGTTCCTCTGCCTTTTCTAAAACCAGCTTGAACATCAGGGAGTCCACGGTTCACGTATTGCTGAAGTCTGGCTTGGAGAATTTTGAGCATTACTTTACTAGCATGTGAGATGAGTGCAATTGTGCGGTAGTTTGAGCATTCTTTGGCATTGCCTTTCTTTGGGATTGGAATGAAAACTGACCTTTTCCAGTCCTGTGGCCACTGCTGAGTTTTCCAAACTTGCTGGCATATTAAGTGCAGCACTTTCACAGCATCATCTTTCAGGATTTAAAACAGCTCAACTGGAATTCCATCACCTCCACTAGCTTTGTTTGTAGTGATGCTTTCTAAGGCCCACTTGACTTCACTTTCCAAGATGTCTGGCTCTAGATTAGTGATCACGTCATCATGATTATCTGGGTCGTGAAGATCTTTTTTGTACAGTTCTTCTGTGTATTCTTGCCACCTCTTCTTAATATCTTCTGCTTCTGTTAGGTCCAGACCATTTCTGTCCTATATCGAGCCCATTTTTGCATGAAATGTGCCCTTGATATCTCTAATTTTCTTGAAGAGATCTCTAGTCTTTCCCATTCTGTTCTTTTCCTCTATTTCTTTGCATTGATCGCTGAAGAAGGCTTTCTTATCTCTCCTTGCTATTCTTTGAAACTCTGCATTCAGATGCTTATATCTTTCCTTTTCTCCTTTGCTTTTTGCCTCTCTTCTTTTCACAGCTATTTGTAAGGCTTCCCCAGACAGCCATTTTGCTTTTTTGTATTTCTTTTCCATGGGGATGTTCTTGATCCCTGTCTCCTGTACAGTGTCACGAACTTCCGTCCATATTTCATCAGACACTCTATCTATCAGATCTAGGCCCTTAAATCTATTTCTCACTTCCACTGTATAATCATAAGGGATTTGATTTAGGTCATACCTGAATGGTCTAGCGGTTTTCCCTACTTTCTTCAATTTAAGTCTGAATTTGGTAATAAGGAGTTCATGATCTGAGCCACAGTCAGCTCCCAGTCTTGTTTTTGTTGACTGTATAGAGCTTCTCCATCTTTGGCTGCTGAGAATATAATCAATCTGATTTCAGTGTTGACCATCTGGTGATGTTCATGTGTAGAGTCTTCTCTTGTGTTGTTGGAAGAGGGTGTTTGCTATGACCAGTGCATTTTCTTGGCAAAACTCTATTAGTCTTTGCCCTGCTTCATTCCGTACTCCAAGGCCAAGTTTGCCTGTTACTCCAGGTGTTTCTTGACTTCCTACTTTTGCATTCCAGTCCCCTATAATGAAAAGGACATCTTTTTTGGGTGTTAGCTCTAAAAGATCTTGTAGGTCTTCATAAAACTGTTCAACTTCAGCTTCTTCAGCATTACTGGTCAGGGCATAGACTTGGATTACTGTGATATTGATTGGTTTGCCTTGGAGACGAACAGAGATCATTCTGTCATTTTTGAGACTGCATCCAAGTACTGCATTTCGGACTCTTTTGTTGACCATGATGGCTACTCCATTTCTTCTGAGGGATTCGTGCCCGCAGTAGTAGATGTAATGGTCATCTGAGTTAACTTCACCCAAAGTCCATAGACTCACCATAAAGCTAAAAGTTAGTTTCTCAGTTGTGTCTGACCCTTTGGGACCCCACAGACTGTAGCCCGCCAGGCTCCTCTGTCCATGGGATTCTCCGGGCAGGAATACTGGAGTGGGCTGCCATGCCCTCCTGCAGGGGATCATCCCGGCCCAGGGACAGAACCTGACTCCTCCCTCCTGCACTGGCAGGCAGGTTCTCACGGGGGAATTCTGCAGACTCACCACGTGGTCCAGCAATCCCACTTCTCCACCTACACCCCAAAGAGCTGACAGCATGGACTCCAACAGATATTTGCACACCTGTGTTTACATCATTCACAAAAGCCCAAAGGTGGAAGCAAGCCAGGTCTGTCGATGAGTGAACAATCTTAACAGGGTTCATCCATTCAGTGGAATATGTTTCTGCCTTTAAAATAAAGGAAGGTCCTTCCCTGGTGGTCCAGTGGCTAAGACTCCACGCTCCCAATGCTGGGGGCCCAGGTTCGATCCCTGTCAGGGAACTAGATCCCACGTGCCTCGACTAAGGGGTCACAGGCCGAAATGAAGACCCAGCACAGCCAAATAAATAAATAAATATAAATCGGTTATACCCCAAAACAAAAAGTTTAAAGTTTGGGGAAAAAATAAAGTAAAAATGCTTTGCCAAAATCCTCTGAGGAGCTGGAGGCTTCCCAGAGAATGAGATACCTTGTCTGCCAGCGTGGGCTTGCAATAAACCTTTCTCCAATAAAGAGATATTTTTATTTTCTCAGCATTTGTTTATTTGACAGCACCGTGTCTTACTTTTGGCACGTGGGATCTTTAGCTGAGGCATGAAAACTCTTAATTGTAGCAAGTGGGATCTACTTCCCTGTCCAGGGATCAAGCCCGGGCTCCCTGCACTGAGAGAGCAGTCTCAGCCGCTGGACCACCAGGCAAGTCCCTAAATAAGGATTTTTTTAAAAAGGAAAGAAATCCTGATACTTGGTACAATATTGGATGGACCTGAAGGACACCATGCTCAGCGGAATAAACCGGACACCATGCTCGGCGGAATAAGCCGGACAGAAAAGGGCAAATACTGTGTGATTCCACTTCTCTTATGTTGCCTCCCCCTTCTGAATTCAAAGCTTCACGGCACACAGTGGCTACTTGAGCTCCAGCCACAACAGATGCGTTTCAGCCAGCAGGAAGGTAAAAGGGGATACCCTCTCGCTGGAGCACACCTCCACTTACATCCCGTTGGCCAGAACAGTTGCACATCCAGCTACAAGGGAGCCTGGAAATACTGTCCGTGGTTCTAGGTGCCAATACACTGAACACAAGCGAGAGTGTTACTGAGGAGGAAGAGAAGGCTGGACGCAGCGGGGTGGCAGCCCTCCCCTCCCTGTTCCTCCAGCACCAGGCCCTTTGGCCCTCCTCCCCACACTGCCTCTGTGGTCCTCGGTGTAAAACCCAGTGTAAACACACGCCTTCTCCCCCACCTCAACAGACTCAAGTTGCATGTTCCACGTGGCGCCCCGGATCCCCTCCACGCCCCAGCTCAGCCCACCACTCCCCGCCCTTTCCAGAAACATGAGGCCCATCCCCGCCTCCAGCTGGCCCCTCACATGGGCTGTTTCCCAGCCAGGAATGTCCTCTCCACCAAGCCAGCCCGCACTGCTGAGAAGCTCTCAGGGATCAGCCCCTCCCTCCTTTGTGCTCTCACAAAACGAGTTCATCCCCGCGAGTTAAGATTTCCTGCACATCTGCGGCGTGCCGGGCGCTGGGGGAGGAAGGTGCTTTGTGCTCGGCATCAAGGCGGATTTCATCTGCAGGCGAGTCTGCCTCTCACCCGGGCTGAGCTCTGGGGGGGTTGGGATACCCCCCTTCCCCGCCCAATGCCTACCTGCCCAGGTGCCCGGCTCCAGGTCGGCAGGACTCTGGCTGTGCACCACTCAGCATGGGTGGCGGGGGCCCTGGCAGGGGAGACCTG
Organism: Ovis canadensis; assembly: GCF_042477335.2. Classification (NCBI taxonomy): domain Eukaryota; kingdom Metazoa; phylum Chordata; class Mammalia; order Artiodactyla; family Bovidae; genus Ovis; species Ovis canadensis. Next base: position 55,867,278 of record NC_091268.1, read on the forward strand.
GGGGCACAGCGTGGAAGGGGCAGTGGCCAGGGGGTCAGTAACATGCTGCACCCCCCCCAACACAGAACACACACCCGGAAGAGGAAGCGAGGGGCTGAGGCTGAGCAGGTGGGGAGGGCGTCTTCCTGCTGAGGGAACAATCAGCCCGCGCCCACCCCCCACCCCGAGACAGAACTGGCAGGGGCGGCCAGAGCAGCGGGGGCCACTCAAAGGCCGAGATGGCGGGGTGGAGGGGGGCGGCTGGCACGCTTGCTGAAGAGTTCAGCCTTCTCCCTGGGAGCTGGGAGCCGTGGGAACGGGGAAGGGCTGTTGGCAGAAGAACAACGGGGCTGGCTTTGCATTTCAGGAGGTGGAAGGAAGGCTGGCTGCTGGGAGGGCAGACGATGGGCCCGAGGGCTGGTGAGGAACCTGTGAATGCTGCCTGCCCCCAGCCGTGGCCACCGCGCCCAGCGAAGCTGCCCCCTCGGCTGCTCCCGCAGGGAGGAGAGTGCTCAGGGCACCCCAGGGCCCCAGGGCAGGGGGCGGCCTCGGATGGGGCCCTTGGGGAGCAGGAGGGTGGGGGCGTCTGTGAGTGGAGTGAGCCCAGAGGGCAGGGGGAGGCCCTGGGCAGCAGGCAGCCGGCCTGCTGGGACCCCCAGCTCTGCCCGTCCCCCGCCCACGCTGCAGAACCAGCTGGGGTGTCTGGGGAGGAAGAGGCCGCTGAGCCCACAGGCAGAAGGCCCCCAGCCGAGGGTCCTGGCCATCCTGTCCAGTGACCTAGTGGGGCCCAGCTACCCCATCCGTAAGAAGGGGTTCTCCTGGGGTTCTCAAGGCAAGAATACCAGAGTGCTTTGCCATTCCCTGCTCCAGTGGACCGCGTTTTGTCAGGCCCCGACTAGCAAGGACGTGTCCTCCGGCCGCTCCACGTGGCATGCCTGGCGCCCTGGGTGTCCCGGTGCTGGTCCTCATTGAGTCAGGAAAACTTCACCAGCCGCCCCAGAGGTCGGGGCACAGGCGCTGCTGGAGTCGCTGTGTCTCTGGGTGGCCGTCAGCCTGGCCTGCACGGGTCTGTGCCAGCCAGGGTTGCTCTCTGAGGCCGTGATGGTGTCGATTCTGGACACACGCATGGAGCACCTATCCCAGACACGTCGCCATCCCACTGTGTGTGGCTATCCTGTGATAGGGCGTCATCGTGGAAGCTGTGGCCTTGCTCCTTGCCTGACGCCGCCCACCAGGCCCTCCAGGAGGGATGGGGCAGGCGGGGCAGGAGGGGCAGGTGTGGGTGACTTTGGTTCTGAGGCTCCAGGAGCCAGGGAGGGCCCACGAGAGACAGGCACGGCCCCACCCTCCGCAGGGACCCGGCAGTGGGGGACGCTCCCAGCACATGGATGAGTGTCCCTCCTGTCCGAGCTCTTGGTGGCTGGAAAGGTGGGGGGCCCTCCTCCCGTGAGCCCAGGCTGGAGTTACATGTCCCTGGGGAGCGGGCAGCCTCCAGGGCTCCCCAGGAGAGGCACTTGTCCTGGGGACGTGGGAGGAGACTGGCTCACCGTGAGTCCCCAGGCCCCACCCTGGCAGAGAAACAGGCCTCCCCATGTGTGTGGGAAAAAGCTCTGTCCAGCCCAGCTTTGAATCTGGGGACCCAGGTCCCCCTCCTGCCCCACGCCACATGGAAGCCAGTGGCCTCTGTCTACCAGGCAAGGCAGAGACCTCCCAGCCGTGGGGCAGCCCTCCCTCCACCAGTGACTTGAGCTGGTCCCTGGAGGCGTGTTGGGGGGGACCCAGGTTACAGGGAGGGGAGGAGACTCGGCCAAGCTCTGAATAGCCCCTTCCAGCAGACCCCTGGGACCCCCGGAGAGCTACAGCCTTCTGCAGCCTCGGAGGCCGAGGCTTGGAGAGCTGCCGGGCGGGCGGGCGGGCGGGCAGGGGTAGGGTCTCTGCTCTTGGAGAGGGGAGAGTGTCACCAGGCTGGGAGCAGCTCGCGGGTCCGGACCGGGAAGTGCGGTCAGCCCGCCCACGGCCCCAGGCAGGGGTGGGGGCCTGGGGTGGCGGCGGTGAACTCTGGTTCTGCCCGCCCTCCTTGCTGGGCTGCTTTCAAAGTCCAGGGCCTTGTGAGGCAGGCGCAGTCCGTTTCCCGTTGGATCCCAGCCCATGAGGTGGGGGTGGGGTGGCAGAGAGCCCCCCTGCTCCTGGAGAGGGTGGGAAGTGTGGGAGGCTGCCAGGAGCAGCCTGCGTGCACCTCAGCCTCCAGATCCCCCTCTCCCAGCTGCTCCCTGAGGCCCACAGCGGGGAGAGGAACATACCAGCTGACCGAGGACCATCCCGCTGAGCAGCGGGACTTGGCGAAGTCCTTCCGCATTTTGGAAAGTCCACCGAATCCAGACCGTCCTAGCCGTGGCCCTGCACGCACACCACGATCTGTCCTTCTCGTCCTGTCCTGCCCGCCCCTCGGCACTGGGACTGGCTTTGGGTAACGGAGCATCATGATGGCGGACACAAGCAGACCAGGCCTCGGGACTCTGGCTTGCACCCTCTGGCCTCCCTGAGACTCCAGGTGAGGGTGCCCGAGGTCGCCAGCCGGAGCCGTGGGAACCGCTGAGTCAGCACCACTGCCCCGCCGGAGGGAGGCCGGCTGAGCATGCAGCCCAGGAGCACCTGGGGCGCTGGGGGACGCAGCCTCCCAGCCGGGCCCAAGCTGCCGCCCCGGCACTGAGAACAAATGCAGGGCTGGTTGTCTGAGCAGCAGGTGACCCACGTGTGTGCGTGCTCAGCTGCTCAGGCGTGTCCGACTCTGCGACCCTGTGGGCTGTAGCCCGCCAGGCTCCTCTGTCCACGGAATTCTCTAGGCAAGAGTACTGGAGTGGGCTGCCATTTCCTCCTCCAGGGGAGCTTCCCGACCCAGGGATCTAACCCACCTCTCTTGCATTGGCAGGCAGATGCTTTACCACTGAGCCACCTGGGAAGCCCCGCTAAGGTAACCAGTACCTCTGCCTTTTAGAGATACATCTCTCAGTGGGTTGCACTGGAGAGAATTAAGCCAGAAATAAGAAAGGACGGAGGGTTCCATCTTGTCTCTGCACCACCTCTCTATTTCCCTCTCTTTAAACAGAGAGGGTGGCCATCTGCCTCCTGCAAGGATTCAGTGAAACTCTGAAGGTGTTTGTACAAATGCGTGTGCGCGCGCACAGTCAGCCTCTCCTTCAAGCAAGGAGGCCTCCTGAACACAGCTCCTGCATTCTTCCTGGGTCAAGGTTGTGGCCTGGAGCCTGAGCCTCGCAGCGGCAAGAAGGGGAAGCTGGGCTTGCTGAGCTCTGAGCCCCTGAAGGCGACAGGGCTTCCCCAAGGCCTCAGAGTGGGTGGGCAGAGCCTGGAACAAGCCCAGACCCGTGACTCTGCGGGGCGGGAGGGTGGGGATGAGAGGCCCACCCTGGGGAGGGGCCTCTGCGCGTCCTTTTCACCCAGCGCCAGTCTCTTCATGTCGCTCCGGGGCTACCTCCCCGCCAGGAGCGGCTTCCGGTCTGCCTTGGGCTTGGGCCGCAGAGACCAGCCTTGTGAGTACTGTGTGTGAAGTGAGAGCAAATAGGCGCTGAGCGAGAGACCGTGGTGGGGCCGTGCCGGGCCTTGTACCGCATCCCTGGCCCCTCTGAGGCCACCCCTGCTGATTTCCTGGCTCCCAGAGGCCCCCTGGATAAGCAAGGCGGCTGGCTGGGGGTGCTGGGCAAATCTGAGGTGTGCACCTGTCGTTCTGGCTGGCGGGCTGGCTCCGTGGCATCCTTCCCAGCCTCCAGAGCCACAGGGCACCTCCGCCGCAGCCAGCTTGACAGCAGCACTCCTGCGGCTCTGCTGTGGCCAGCGGACTGTGGGGACCAGGCGCTGGGCTGGCCGAGCGTCCGGGCGGGGGCTGGGGAAACCCGGCCTCGCACTCTCTCCTCTCCCCGCCTGCTCTCATGGAAAATATGAACTGTGCTGGACGGGCTCCAAACGCAGGGGATTCCATTGTTCTGGCTTCCGCCCCGGCGTCTGGGGACCCAGCCCCTGCCTGGCCTTTCTCCCGGCGCCTCCAGGTCTTGGGACAAACCGTTCAAGAGCCTCAACCCTGCCACCTTCCTGGCCTGGGATACAGACCCTGGGGAGCTTCTGGCCGGGATGGCCTCCTCCTCAGCTCCAGATGCTCCTTCTAAGCAGCTCAGCCCTCAGGGTGCTCTCTGCAGACTTTCTCCCCACCGGCTTCCCTCACAAGCTCTACTTCCTGGGGAGGGGGAGGGGAGGGAGGGAGGGGAGGGGGGAGGGGAGGGGAGGGAAGGGGGTGCCGAGGAAAGGAGAGAAGTGGTCAGGGGCCCACTGAGTGAGGCCCCTTCTCATGTAGCCGCCTGTGCTGTGGCAGAGTACACAGAACCATTTCAACCATATTTTAGTGTCAAGTCAGTATCACTGAGTTTGTGCCATGTTATGCAACCATCATTATGTATTTCCAAAACTTTCTGTCACCCCGAAAAGAAACCCCTGGCCTTCCCCACTCCTTCCCCCCCAGCCCCCCACCCCCACCCCCCGCCCACCCCCGGCAACAGCTCCTCCTCCTCCCGTCTCTATGACCTGCCTATCCTGGATCTCTCGATTGAGTGGAATCCTGCAGCTCCAGGATTCCCAAGTTTTGGTCTGGTTTCTCTCACTGACCATGCTGTTTGCAATGTGGTACCAGCTACCAGCGCTTCGAGCCTGCCTCTGGTGAGTCACATTCCACCCCGTGGCGGTGCTTTCTGCTGATCCCTTCACCAGCTGCCGGCATCTGGGTTGCTCTCGTCTTTCAGCTGTGGCGAGTAGGGCTGGGCTGCGGTGTCACGTCAACACTTCATATGTGCCTCACGTCGCCGTGAGCTAAGCAGGACTCTCTACCCACTTTAGCCATGAAAAGCCTGGGGCTCAGAGGACCTCAGCGCTTCCCTAGTAGCTCAGTTGGTGAAGAATCTGCCTGCAACGCAGGAGACCCTGGATCCGGAAGATCCACTGGAGAAGGGAAGAGCTATCCACTCCAGTATTCAGACTGAGTGGCTTTCACTTTCAGAGGACCTGTGACTTAGAATAGGAGGCAGTTAATTTTAAAAGAAAAGAAAGGAGACGACTTGGACTTTGGAGCCGAGAAGACCTGACTGAGAGCAAGAACAGAACAGCATCCGAAGATGGAGCCTCCGGGGAGCTGGGCCTGCAGCCTAGACGGCACGGCCTCCCCAGGAAGCAGGACTACTTTTAGTCTTATTTCAAATAAAGGAAACTGAGGCCCATCTGTCTGCCACTTGAATGTGTCCACTCGGGGCAAGTGTCTTCATTTCTGAGCCTTGAAAACCCCCTCACCACCCGCTCCGTGATGTGAGAACCTGGCTGGGGGCCAGAGGAGGTCGTGGGTGCAGGCGCTCAGCGTGGCTCGGCTGGTCCTTCCTGCTGGAGCAGGCCTGGCCCTGCTGAGTTCTCCCGGGCTCCCCAGCTCCGGGTCCCCATGGTGGAGTGGCTTGGAGGCCGTGGCTCCTTATTGCAGCCTGGACTGCTCCCGTAGCCAGGGAAAGACCAGTGGTTTCCCCATCAGCTGCCTCCTCCTGAGTCACACTGCAAGGTCACTGAAGGCGTGTCCCTTGGTGCCCTGGCCAGCGGCCAGCACTGAACACCAGGTCCTCTCTGACTTCTCAGGCCACTGGAGCCCTACTTCAGGTCATCTAGTCTGTGGCCCACAGCATGAGGCTGAACCCTGGTTCCTTGACTGGGTGGTGATTCTTGTACTCTTTCCCGAGCAACGGTGGGGCCCGGGTCTCAGTTGCCCCATCTGTAGAGTGGGGTTAAAGTCAGTCTCCAGTTGCAGGGGTCCCAGGACAGGCAGAAAAACCACAGCAGCTCCAGCCAGTGAGCACCAGGCAAAGGGAGGGTTGGGGGGTCTCCCCTGTGGCCTCCCCCTGCCCCCTGGCATTCTCTAGCCCTCGCCCTGCTGGGTGCCTGTTTTGCAGATCAAGGATGGGAGTAAAGATGCTGGGATCCCATAGCTGCAAGCGCCAGACCCTAGAGCCCCTGGAGCCTGCTTAGCCCCCAGGAAAGCAGAGGTTCAGCTCCACGGGGACTTCCTCGGCAACATCGGGCCTCCTGTTGTGAGGAGGTCTGAACCTGAGCCCCAGGTTCAGGCTCCACTAGGAGAGGCCTTGGCAGCGCTTTCCCAGAACTGCGTATTGCGGGCCCCTCCTCCTCTTTACCCCGGTCCTCCTTCCTCACTCCTCCTCCATGGGTCCCCTTGGGGAAAGGGCTCATGCACCAAGTCCATTGCCAGTGTTAATCAGTGACAAGCCCCTCTGCCATTCTGTGCAACCACAGACCTGGAGTGCTGCCCACCTGAAGCTCTGAACAGCCTGGTGTATGCGTTTGCTGTGGCTGCTGCAACGGGACCACACGCTGGGCAGCTTAATCCACAGAAAGGTCTTGTCTCTCAGTTCTGGAGGCTGAAGTCCGAGCTCACAGTGTCACCGTTCTTTGTGACACTGAAGGCTTGGTTCCTTCTGAGGCTGTGAGAGCGATCTGCCCCACCCTCTCTCCCAGCTTCCGGTGGCACCAGCAGTCCTTGGGGTCCCTTGGCTTGTGAACACATCACCCCGTCTCTGCCTCCATCTTCACACGGTGCTCCCTCCGCATCTCTGTGTCTCTGAAGTGTGTTCAGTTTCCCTCTAATAAGGACACTGTCACTGGAGGAGGGCCCTCCATAATCTCATCCAGCTTCATCTTACCTCGACCACACCTGCTATGACCTCACTTCCAGCTAAGATCGCAGTCACAGACACCAAGAGTTGGGACTTAGAGGTATCTTTTGTGGGGACAGAATTCAACCCCACACACCCAAGTTATCATTTATGAAATGTTTGGGTCTGGTTTTCTGACACTACCAGAGAAAAATGCATAATTTTGTGATGTTTCTTTGAAGGCAGAAAAGAACTCAGTGTGTGTGTGACGGGGTACTTCCTCGTGGTCCAGTGGCTAAGACTCCATGCTCCCAATGAAGGGGCCTGGGTTCCACTCCTGGTCAGAGAACTAGATCCCACGCATGCAACTAAAACCTGGTGCAACCAAATAAATATATATTTTTAAAAAGAAAGGAACTCAGGGACCCATGCCTTCACATGGGGACCCTGGTAGGCCTGCTAGGCTGGTCTGGGGGCTTGGGAATCACAGTGGAGTCAGGGTTCTGTGACCATGTGACCAGCTGCTAATAACAGGAACTAGAATCAGACCCTTTAAGGATGGAGAATGTGACCTTCTTTCTGACCAGCTGTTATTCCCCAATTGGGTGGCGTCCGTGAATTCCCCAGGCGAGGTCAAGCCATACCATTGCGGGAGGCCCACAGGGGCTCCCCAGACTTATCACAGGAAAGCGGGCAAGTCAGGGCGGTCAGGTGAGCGGACAGACAGGCCCCTTGGGAAGCCACCGCCCAGAACTGTCCTTGCCTGCAACAACCCAGCCCAGCTGCAGAGTCGGCTGAGCCCAAGCATAGCAGATAGCAGAGTCCCGGGTGTGGAAACCTGTTTCTCAGAATGCAGCAGGTCCAGAAGTGGTACCCCAAGGTGGTGACAAGCCAGAGCCAAGAGGAAGCACCTGTTGCCCCCCGGGGTACACAGAGAGGGGTGTGCAGGGCCTGGGACTGCCTTCCAGCCCCCCTGTCTGTTAGGAGGTCCCTGTCTCAGTAACAGGCATGACGGCGTCCTCTGGGAAGTGTGGCCGTGTGTGTGGCTTCAAACTCCATGCTCAGCCCTCCCTGACAGCTGCCTGAATATCCAGGCTCAAGGATACCAGGATAGGGCACTGTCTTTCTTCTAGGTCTTGACGAAAGACCCAACTGTCCCCAAAGGCAGGCCCAGTAGGGACTGAATTTACCCGCTCACCTCACGCGGCCACTTACTCTGACTGGATCACATTCTGATGCTCTGAGCCTTCTACAGTTATCGGATTCCCTATTTACAGAAACTGTTGGACAAAGAGGTTAAGTGACTTGCCCAAGATCACATGGCTGCAGGTCACCAAATCACGCAGACAGGCCTCTGGGCCCCCTGCCCGGCGTCGCAGCCGGCGTATGAACGCGCACTGGTCCCACCAACGGGCGCGCGCCCGGGCGAGGTGCCGCTCCACGTGCGACAGACGGAGGGACCGCGGGCGGGATTGCTTGTCCGGACCGCCTTCCCCGTCCCGGGCCCCGCGGCGGGTGGGGAGGGAGTACCGAGTGGGCGGGGCCTCGCCCAAACGGCCAATGGCAGCCCGGGGGCGGGGCGCGCAGCGGGGCTAGCGGGAGGCGTGGCCGGCGGGCGACGGGCCAATGGCGGTGCGGGGGCGGGTCCGGGCGGGCGGTGGGCGGGGGCGCGCGGAGGCGGCGGCGGCGGCGGCCGCGGCGGCGAACAAAGAGGCGGCGGGCGCGGGCGGCCGAGCGGAGCCGAGCGCAGCCGAGCCGGGCCGAGCCGGGCCGAGCCGGGCCGGGCCGGGCCCAGGAGCGCGCGGGCGATGCGGGCGGCCAGGCCGGGGTCGGCGGGCCCCTGATCGCCGTTCCCCAGGCCAGCCAGGAAGCCCCGCGACGGCCGCGCGCCCCCGCGGCCGGCCCGCCATGGCCGGGGTCAGCTACGCGGCGCCCTGGTGGGTGAGCCTCCTGCACCGGCTGCCCCACTTCGACCTGCACTGGGAGGCCACCAGCAGCCAGTTCCGGCCCGAGGACACCGACTACCAGCAGGTGACGCGGGCTCCCTGGGTCGCGGGGTCCGGTCCCGGGTCACGGCCCCTCAATTCCGAGGGTCCCGGCCCCCCTCCCCGCGGGTCACGAACCCCCTTCCCAGGGTCACGGCCCTCGCCTTCTGCAAGGTCTAAAGGCTTCCTGTCACCTACCGGCGGTCACGGCCCCCTCCTCCTCCGCGGCACCTCCTTTAGGGTCTAAAGGCTCCCCCCGACCCTGCATCCAGGATTATGGCCCACACCTCCTTGTGGGGCACAGCACCCCGTTCTTCTAGAGAGTCTCCTCCTGGTCACGGGGTTCCCCTGCTGGAGAATCTAAGGGGACCACCCACCAGCCCACATGGAGGGTCCACAGCCCTCCTGCCGATTCTAGCCTTCTCCTTTGGAGTCGCTAAGACCCTCCCTCCTTGCTGGGGTAGGAGGAGCTGACTCCCTCCCCTCCATGGAGACCCCTCTGCCTGCTGTCAGTGTGTGCCCAGGCCCCTGAGCAGGGGCTGTTGGTGGGTGTTGCCCGCAGAGCCCCCAACCCAGAGGACCCAGGGCTCTGAAGCCACGTCCATGCCCGAGAGCAGTGGTGCAGCCGGGAGGGGAGTCTGGCCCCCTCAGCCCCAGCCGGGAAAGGCCACTCACTGCCAAGCTTTCGGTGGGTGAGTGGTCTACATGGATGCCAGTCCTCCCTGGCTGGTAACGACCCCCTGCCTGGACCAAGCTATGGAGTGTACACACAGTGCCTTCCCGGAGATCCGACTGCCTGTAGCCCTGAGGGAGGGATGGGGGGAGGCCTGGCCACAGGGACAAAAGATGGGCCTCAGTCTGGGAGGCTGGAAAGGGGCTGAGTCTGGGCAGACCTTGTGGGGTGGGGGTGGGCACGGACCCTTTTCAGCCCTCTCCCTGAGGAACCAGGCTCTACCAGTGGAGCCCTAGGTCTGGGGTCGTGCCAAGCCCCACTGCCACCCCCACCACTATGCCACTGCCATTGAGTGCGGGCCAGGGCACCAGGCTGTGGACACTTCCTTCCTGCCTGGGGATCCGGATTCCACAGGCCCAGTGACTGGGTGCCTGGTCGCCCAGAGCATGTCTGAGTTCCTCTTTGGTGATGAATGCAGAGCCCTAGGGTGAGTGGCGGGGGGGGAGCGGCTTTGCTCGCAAGACAGCCCGGGCGTCCAGCTCTGTCCTCACAGCCTCCCTTGCCCTGAGGAGGAGAACCAGAAGCACCCCAGCTCTGCAGGGGGCCTGCCGCCCCACACGCAGCACTTACCTGGTGCTTGGCTCCCCAGGCCTGCTGATCTGTTTCTAAGCAGATTAGAAAGGGGGCGAGGGATTGGCCTAGGCATGTCCAAGGCAGCAGGATTCTTACAAAACTGGACGCCCATGTTGTAGAAGGCCAGCCCGGGGGAGCTGACCGGGGTGGGGGTGACGCCACTCCTGCGCACCCCCGGAGCGTCCCCTGGAGTGGCTGCCACACCTGTCCCCGAGGCTCTGCTGCCGCCGAGCAGGACAGCGTACCTTCCTTTAGGAAGTTCTCAGCCGTTTGCCAGTCCTGAAGCTCCAGGGGCACCTGGGGTGTCTGTGACCCACACAGCTTTCCCGCTGGCCCGTGGGCTGCCGCCTGTACATGCTGCCAACCCTGGCTGACCTGGCCGCCATCCCTCCTAGGAGTGCCCCCTGAGTTGCCTGGACCTGCAATGGGAAGTGAGCCAGAGGCCGATGCCTCTGGCCAGTGGAGGCGTCCACTTGGTGGCCGGGCCCCCCCGACCCCCGCTGAGCCTGACCTCCTGCAGGGCCCTTTGCCCCTGAGAGGATCAGGGCTGGTGCCCCGGCCTCCTCAGAGAGCGCTGTGCCTGCCCCGCTGTGGGAGGGCTCTGACTCACTCACTCTCCCGCCTCCTCTGCGAGGAGCAGAATTAACCACTGAATAATTCACGGTGTGGAAACCAGCCTGTCTCCATCCCCCGCCACCTCCACCGCCGGCTCGGGGCTGTGGAGTGAGCTGGGCCTGGGCGTGTGGCCTGCCCCTGCCCTCCCATGCCATCCTGAGATCCGGACGGGGGCACCTCCTTTGCAGGGTTGGGAGGGATGTGAGGGCCCCACGCTCCCACTCTGTGCCAGCTGTGCCACCCACGGAGCTCCCCTTCTGGGCAGGTGGGTGATGGTCTGGCGAGGGCCACCGCCTGAGGCCTCCCCTGCCTCCCCTGGTGGAGCACTCCTAGTGTGCGGGGACAGCTGCCCTCGTCCCACTGGTGGACGGGGAACCCCTCATCCTCCTGACTTGGGGCGCCCCACTCAGCCTGGGGGCCCGTCTGTGCCTGGCGCCCACCTGGGCTGCAAGGGCCTGGCGTCCTCTTCTCGCTGTGCAGAGAGGGGGCCTCTGCTGCTGAGGCCATCCAGGGGAAGGTGGGGCCTGAGGCAAGAGCAGGGGGTGGCATGGCCTGGGGAGACCAGCCTTTGTGCTCTGCTGTTTCCTCTGCCAGCCATCCACTGCTCGGAGCCCGGTGAAATCCTCTGGAAACCCCAGGGGCCAAACCCTGTGTGGGGGTGCTCACTGGGCTATCACTGACCTTTTCTTATACGAGCCTGGAAGGTGAGCATAACTGCTCCACTGTGAGGATTAACAGACTGAGGCTTAAAGAGGAGACTGGCCCAGAATCACGCAGTGAGCAGGTTGTCCAGTTGCTCAGTCGTGTCTGACTCTTTGTGACCCCATGGACTGCAGCACACCAAGCTTCCCCGTCCTTCCCCATCTCCTGGAGTTTGCTCACACTCACGTCCAGTGAGTCAGTGATGCCATCCAACTATCTCGTCCTCTGTCGCCCCCTTCTCCCCCTGCCCTCAGCCTTTCCCAGCATCAGGGTCTTTTCTGATGAGTCAGCTCTTGTGAGTGGTGAGTGGGCGGTAGACCAGAATCCTTCCTCGGGCCTCTTGTTCCTGCCCCTCGGGGAGCCAGAATCAGCCTTGTGGGGTGGGGGCTTCCTGAGTCCCCCACGGCTGGCCCTGCAGCGGATGTGACTGAGGGATGAAAAGCTGATGAGAGCTGTTATGGGCGCTCTCAGAGCCCTGACTGGCCCTGTGCTGGGGGCTTGGACCCTCTGTAGCGCCATGGATCGGATTTTGCACCCTAAAATCTTGCAGTTACTTTGGGGACTGAGGGTCTTGGGCTCCCGTGTTCCCAAGGCCTCCATCCCAGAGAGGAGGGACTCCCTGGCCCGTCCATCTGCGTCTCGGGGGCTCATGATGTTTGCCGAGGGGACAGACTGCAGGAGGGTGGGTGCTCTGGGGACTGTTGGGACAGGTGGGCTGGCAGGCGCTGGGAGTGGGCGGAAGGGACTCCGGGGTCTGCTCTGTGCTGCTCCGCCCCACACCCCCTGCCTGCCTGGCTGCTGGTCTGACTCCCTGGGGGCTGGGCTATTACCAGGGTGCCAGGACTCCCCAAACCCCGGGGCAGCTGGTGGTGGGGTGCAGGGGGAGGACTCCACCCTGAGGAGGGAGGAAGCCTCCTGGGAGTTGCACAGCCTGTGACCTGGAGTGGCCTGAGGCCAATCTGGAGTCCACAGTGAAGGCCAGGGCTGTAGGCGGGGGCGGGGGTGGTGATCTCAGAGCCTGCCTTCTCTGCAGACTAGAGTGGGGGTGCCTGGCTGAGGGCGCCAGGCCTGGGCCCCAGCTCTGTAGCTTCCCACCTGTGTGAAGGTGGACCCACTTGGATGGGTTTAACCACTTCTCTGGGCTCCCCTTGGTGGTCTGGTAAAGCGTCTGCCTACAGTCCAGGAGACCTGTTCAGTCCCTGGGTTGGGAAGATCCCCTGGAGAAGGAAATGGCAACCCACTCCAGTACTCTTGCCTAGAGAATCCCATGGATGGAGGAGCCTGGTAGGCTACAGTCCATGGGGTTGCAGAGTCGGACACAACTGAGTGACTTCACTTTCTTCTTTCTTTCTTTCTGGGTTCCACTTGGGGGGAACTGCCCCCTTAACTCCTACCAGCCCTTCCCAACCCCTCCCTCCCAAGCCTCCCATACCCTCTGTGTGCTGAGGTAGAGTTCAAACCCACTCTCTGCCCTCTGTCCCTCTCATTCTTGCTCACTGCCTCTGCTAGTTCAGGAGAGGCTCGAACCTGTGAGCTGGAGAACCGTGCAGCCTGGTGTGGTGGCGCAGTGATCAGGTCGGCTAGGCCCGCAGAAGCCTGGCAGTCAGGGAAGGCTTCCTGTAGGAGGCGCTCCCTCTCCTGGAATGCCCAGAGGGTGAGGACTCACCTGGAGTGTGGTATGCAGTGGGCACACCAGCTCACCTACCAGGGCAGCCCGGTGTGTGGGGCCTGTTTACCTATTAAAGCCCTGAGTGCCTGGATGTTCCTATTGAGACCCTGAAGATAAGCCTGAGGTGGCTAAGACCTTGAGGAGGAGTGTCCTAGGCACAGCAAAGGCCCCGAAGCACAGAGAAGCCTGGGCCTCAGCCCAGAACAAGGGAGTCCCACCAGTCTGAAGGTGCTGCCCCTGAGCTGGGAGTTCTCTGTGCCCGGGGTGGTGGTGGGACGGTGAGCCCAGCCTGAGGGCCACTTGGGGGCCGCACTGGGGCTGGTGATCTCCTCTCGCAGACCGCAGCCCCTTGGCCCCGTTCCTGACTCAGGCGGGTCTGCGTGTGCCCGCAGGTGCGCTGGCCCTCTGCATCGTCCCCACGCTCAGAAGGGGATTCGCTTTGGTTATGCATCTCTCGCCTCTCTTCTAGTGTATGAAAGCAAGACACCTTCGTGGAATATTTGGAGACTAGGAAAGAGTGTGGAGACAGGGAAGAAGTCCCTGCAGCTGGAGTCTGTCCCTGCCTTAAACCCGGGGAGGGTGCCGCCTGAGACTAGAAGTCGTCACCTGCTTTTAAACATCGAGCCTGGGGACCACATCCTTGGTCCTGGGTTCTTAGCTTGCCCAGCATGCCACGCACCTCTCAGGTCAGGATTCTGAGGCTGCAAGTGCCAGAAACACCCCCAAAGGAACAGCGCCGAGGGGCGGTGTGGAAGCTGAGTGCCCCCTGTGTGGACAGCGTCTGTGTGCTGGGCTTTGGGCGTGCAGGGCCCATGCATTGTGGGGGAGCCGAGAAAGCCCTGCTGGGTGAAACCGACTCTGGCTGGGTGCCTCTTGGCCAGGGTCACGGTGCTGGGAGGGCGGCTGCCTCTGCCCAGATCTGCGCCTGCTGAGGGGCCTGGTGTTGTGTGGGTCAGGGTTAGGGTCTGCACCGCTGGGCCCCATCTTTGGGCCTTTCGGGGCTCCTGGTTCTGTCCCCAGCACTGTGCTGCTCAGCCCCAGGGACGTGGAGGGAGGGCGGGCAGCCGTCTTGGCTCTGACCGGGGGCGCTGGGTCAGGCTCTGGCCAGGTGTCCGTGGCTCTGAGAGGCTCAGGCTGTCTGTCGTAAGCATGTTTCTGGGAAGCCACACGGCCTCCCTGGGGGCGGACCCCATTCCCCCTGCTGAAGCGAAACTGAGGCCGCTGGCCAGCCGGCATCAGAAGCAGAGAACCACAGGCAGCCTCCGGCTCCAGCCCAGCACTCCAGCCCTGCAGTCCCCCCTGCCTGCGGACACAGCCCCTTGTGTGGGTCCGAGGCTGGTCGGGCGGCTCCCTGGGTCCCTCCACTGATGCCAGTTCAGGAGGACTCAGGGGCGGATGGGACCAGACCCCCACAGGCCACAGGAGCTCTGCCGAGCCCATGGCTGGGGAAGAGGAACCGAATCTGCAGCCCAGGGTCTGGGTGACAGATGTGGAAAGCACCCCGTGTGGCCCCCGAGGAATTGGGGGCACGTGACCGAGGGCAGGGGTGGGAACAGCAGGACGCTGGGAGAGCCCAGCTGCGCCCATGCTGTCTCCTGGGTTTGCGGGGAGCCCACCCCAGCCCTGTGCTGTGTGGGGATGCACCCATGGGCCTCGGGGGCTTCCCCGGGTGCTGGGGGGTGAGGGCAGACACACAGTAGGGCTCCTGCCCAGCGCGGCGAGGCTTGGATGACACACCCCAGGCACTGGTGCCCAGCGTGGAGAGCCCCTCACTGCTGGAGGACACCCCTGAACCGATGGCCCTGGCCTGCCCCAGGGTCCCTGCTGCAGATGAGGACGGCAAACGCCCCCCAGAACTGCGTCTGCGGCCTGCCCAGCAGGACTCCCGAGGGCCCAGGCACAGTGGACCTCTGCCAAGGCAGTGGTTGTCCCTCGTGCTGTGGACACAGCTGCGAAGGCTGCAGCGGGCCCCCCGGCCTCCAGCCCAGAGTCCGAGGCAGGACCAGGCCTGTGTCTGGTGCCAGCTGCCCATGAGGCCGCTCTAGTCCTTGCCCACAGCCGGGCAAGCGCCCGGGGTGAGGTGTGCCCTCAGGGAACAGGGCGAGGGGAGGGTGGAGTGACCCCCTGGGCCAGGCCTGGGGGAGCGGATGGGCTGGGCGGGGCCCTCGTGACCCCCCTCCCCTGGCCCCGTGGCACCCCCCCTACTCGAGGCCTGGGCTCTGCGTGCCCGCCCATGTGCCCCAGCCCTTCCCGGGTCCCCTTGCTGGGGCCGGTGGGCTCCGGAGGGCAGATGCCTCACGGTGCTTGGTTTAGTCCGCGGGCCCCCTCGTGGCTAGGCATGTCCCCTGTCTGCTGAGGGCGCGGGGCGAGGCCAGGCTGCCCAAAGCCCACGTGACCCCTTCTGTCTGCCTCTGAGTGCCAGCCGCGGGGCCATCCTCAGGCTCCCCTGCTCTGGCTGGGCTGGCCCTGACCTGGGTCCTGACCACCGCGGGCGCCCCTGGGGGCTGATGGCCCGGGGCGGGGCGGGGCGCCCAGGGCCGCGTCTCCCTGGCAGAGCCGTCCGCCCGCCCGGCAGCTCCTGGCCGTGTCTGAGGCCGACGCCCGCAGGCCGGCTGGCGCAGAGCGCGGAGTCTCTGGGTGTCACGCTGGGAGATGCGTTAGGGCACCCGGACCG
Source organism: Ovis canadensis (assembly GCF_042477335.2). NCBI lineage: Eukaryota > Metazoa > Chordata > Mammalia > Artiodactyla > Bovidae > Ovis > Ovis canadensis. The sequence goes on from NC_091268.1 coordinate 55,882,912, forward strand.
AAATAGACGGGCTCACGGCTCCGAGGCCCCAGGGCAGCAGCGCCGCCAGGTTCTTCGGTGTCTCCTCCGCGAGCGGGCGGGGCGAGGGCGGGGCTTTGGCCTCCCTGCACGTGGCCCCAGGCCTGGGGGGCGCAGGCGGGGTCCTGGGCTGGGCGTCTTTCCGCAGCTTCAGCCCAAGCCGGACCTCCTCCTGCCGGTAATCGGGCGCGGGCCGTGCCGTGAGGAGGGGAGGTGCCGCTGGCAGCCTGGACCTCGGACCGGGTCTCGGGGCTCGGGCCGAAAGCTGGGCCCCTCCCGCGCTCCCGGCACGGCCACGAGCTCACCATCCTGGAATTTGTGAAACCTAAGCCTGGTCTGGTGGAAAATCTGTTTTTAATTTCTGGCCAGCGTGTGGGAGCCTCAGCGAGCGTGCTGGGGGTGGGGTTGCCGCACAGGCAGCTCAGCTCCCACCCAGCCCGGCCCAGGAGGTGAGGGGGGCCTTTTCCAGAACTTTCCCCAGGAGGCCTGGGCTGGCTCTGGCCGTGCCTCCATTATGTCAGTGTGGGGGGCCCTGCGGGTCCTACTGGCCCTGGGCCCCTGGCCTGGAGGATGGGCCACCTCTGCCCCGGGTGGTCTGGGGACCCACAAGGCCATGGATACAGCTGGGCTGCCAGGGCGCTCAGGCCCAGACCCTGGGGGAGCGGGCAGTGCCAGGTGGCATGCGGCCTTCCCAGCGGGAGACCCCCTCCTTCCTCCCCAGGCCAGGGCTCTAGCCAGGACTTGGATGGGTTCCCAGATGGCGCCCGGGTGTGGGGTCCAGCCGGCCTCCTGGACGCCCCTGCCTGGCCTCTTCCTCTGGAGAAGGGCCTTTGGCAGCCCCGGGGCCAGGGAGGACAACCCTGGAGGCGCTGGAGAGGCCCGTGGCTCCCCCACTCCACCCGCATGCTCCGACCTCGTCCTGCAGAGCCCTCGCTCCGCTGTCAGGGATCGGGCTCAGCCTGACCCCCCACCTGGTCCCAGCTGCCAGGGGCCTCCTGGATACAGGTTTGCAGCTTGGACCTTGGTCAGCCCTCACTCACTGTCCCTCCCTGGGAGTGCTCATGCCTCAGTGTGCCCTGCTGGCACCCGCCGCCCCCACGATGGCGGCTGAGGGGACACCCCCTGAAGCCTCTGTGCCCCTCCCCTGCTCTGTCTGGCTCCCACAGCCTCTGCCCTTCCTGCACCGCGGGGGTCCAGGCAGACGCCTGCCCAGCCCAGCAGAAGCTGTGTCTGGGGGTCCCACGCTCCCAGTGCCCAGGGCCAGGCCCGGTGCTGAGTGTGGATACTGTGTGCTAGTGTCTGGGGGCCGGCTCTGGGCCGAGGGCCCCGTGTGTGCTGAGTCCGGCCTCCCTGCCCCAGGGAGGCAGGTGTGGCCAGCGCCTGGACCCGTGAGCTCGCAGTGTGGAATTTGGACTCGCCGCCTCTTGGGAGCCTTGCCCATTACCAGCTGGCCAGGTTGCCTTCCAGAGAGCGTTGGCATGAGGTGGGGCAGGGTTCATGCGGCAGGAGGCAGGCCGGTTGGCTGTGGCCTTCTCGGGGACTCTGGCCCTGGGAGAGCCCCTGACCCAGCAGCGGTGAGGCCTCAGGCTGCAGTCATACCCCCTGCCCCGCCCACTAGCCCCGTGACCTGGAGGACCTCCAGAGCCCGCCCGGCCTCCCCTGGACTGCTGGCTGCAGCTCTCCCTTGCCGTGCCTGGGAGGGTCTCCCAGCCATGGCGGGCTGCAGAGGGGCTGAGCGGGCCGGCCAGCCCTCAGGGTCAGCTGCCGGGTGGCACAGCGGCTGTGTGGTGGGAGGACTGGGTGTTTCACAGGCAGTTTGTCCGCGGTTCCGCCGAGCTCACCATGTGGGGCACGCCCCCTCGCAGGCCTCCAGGCCACGTGCTGCCAGGACGCCCAGCTGGACCCGCCTTGTGTGGCAGCACACGGAAGGGCTGCCCCAGGGTCGCACGCCGGCCCTCCCAGCCTGCTGGCCTGGGGCGCCTCAGTGCAGCTGGGCTGGCGCTGGGAGTTGCAGAGGCTGGCCGCCTGTGCCCAGGCTGTGCCGAAGGAGCAGGCCAGCAGCGGGTGGTGGCCGGGACAGGCTCGCAGCCTCGTGCTCTCCCATCTGCAGTGGAGCTGAGCACCATGCCGGGGGCTTCTGTTACTAACATCTGGTGGTACAGCGTGGCCCTCCCCTCAGAGGCCTGGCTGGGGTCCCCCGCTTGCAGCCAGCCGGCCTGAGGCTGAGCTGGGGCTCCCCGCACCCTGCTGGGACCACCCACCTGCACATGGAGCCCACCTCTCCCTGGGGCCCCTGGCCCTGCTCCCCTTGCTGCCCTGGGAGGACTTGTTGGAGGTGGAGGTTTCATTGGTTCGCCCAATAGGCCTCAGACGTGGGCCTGGGCCCACCCTGGATGGAGTGAGTTCAGACCCCAAGCGCTGATTCGTCGAGCGTCTCCAGAGCGGGTGGGGGCTTGGGGGCCCCCAGCTCGCGGAACTTGTGGGCACAGGGCCTGGCCTGGGCCTCCTTGGGGGACATGCCCCATGGCAGGGGCTGCAGGGCCTTGGGAGGGGCCAGGTGGTCCAGGGTTGAGAAACGGCAGCTTCAGGGCCTGGAGGGGTGGGTGCATGTGTGTCCAGACGAAGCCTCGCAGCGAGCCTGCGACGCCCCAGGCGCTGATGCCAGCCCTGTGGCCCGCGGTCAGGACAGGAGCCACAGTGCCTGGCCGTGTGCTGACGTCACTTCCATCGCAGACGGAAAATTCCATTTGGTCAGAGCCCAGATGCTGACCAGACATTTCCCATTCAGCAGGGACCCCGAGCGGTTTGGAGGGGAGGGGCACCCGCGGGAGTCCAGTGGAAGGCTGCTCTCTGGGAATCCGGCCTCAGGACGAGGGCAGAGGGCAAGTTGGGTCCCTTGCCCGGGGCCAAGCGCCCCCGCCTTGCCCTGGCCCTCGCACTCACGTGGGCTTGGCTTGTTTGCCTCAGGGGGCTGGGACCCTGAGCTCTGAGGACCAGCCCCACCCTGTGTCAACTGGAGGATGCCGTCACCTCCTTGGGATTGAGGGGGGCTGTCCTGACCTCGGCCCCTGCAGCCTACCTCCTGGGGCCGTGCGGGGGGGCCCCGCCAGCAGCCCGGGGGGGGGGTCATGGTTTAAGGCGAGCCGCATCCAAGGGGAAACTGTCCTGTCCAAGCTTGAGGTGGGGGGCAGGGGCCTCATGTTTCTAAGTGTTCACTGTAGGCCAGGCCTCAGGCCCCGAGGGGGCAACTCCCCAGCCAGGTTGATGAGCTTAGCGAGGCTTTTCCAGCACCCATGGGGGAGCAGGGGGCTGTGGGCAGACAGGCCCAGCGCAGAAGTGGCAGAGCGCCCTCACCCAGGAAGGGCCTTCTGGAGCTGGGCAGACGGACAGGAGGGCAGGGGTCGGCTTCCTTGTGTTGGGCTAAGGGGGAGACTGTGGCCCCTGGGGTTTCTGCTGTCCCCAGGGAAGTCTCTGGAAGTCACCCTCCTCCCCAGGTGTCCCTCTCTGAGCCCCAGGACACGCGCTCACCCTCACGCCCCGGACTGAGCCTTCCAGGCGCTGGAGGTGGGCTCCGCCCTGTAAGGTGGGGCTGGTGGCGGGAAGCGGCTGCACCCCAGGGCTGTGGCTTGTGGGGCCCACGGCAGGACTGTGCCTGTGATAGGTGTCCGGGCCCGTCCGTGCTCACAGAGCTTCCAGCGTGGGCTGCTGCGCCCGCCACTGCTGGGGCTCAGGACGCCGCCTTCACGTGCGTGCGCCTGGGTGAGTGTGCGTGTGTGGGTATGAGGGAGCGTGTGCACCTGTGTGGCCATGAGTGGCCTGGACTCCTCTCTGGCAGCAGGGACCCGGCCCCCTGGGCGGAGTTGGCATGGGCGTGGCACCCTGGGGGTCTCCCCGATGGAGGCGTTGCTCTCAGCCTTTACACCTGTGAGCTCACGCCCTCCTCGGTGTAGCCCTGCCTCTGTTTTACTCACGGGGAAACTGAGGCATGGGGGCATTGACTAGGTCAGCTCCTGGCACCAGGCGGAGCAGCATTTGACCCCAACACTCGGGGCCCCTCCAGCTTGCCCGCCCTCTGGGCTGGGCAGGAGCCCTCCACCCCATCCAGCAGCAGGCAGTCCTCGGCCTCCTGGTGCTGACACCCAGGGCGTCCCTCCCCTCAGCCTCTGCTCTGGGGCACTGCAGCTCTGCCGCACACCGCCCCCCTCCCGCGGTCACGTGGCGGCCAGGGAGGGCGCAGGCACCTCGGTCCCCAGGAGGGGAAGCGGGCCCGCAGGAGGGCGGCGCGCTGGGGCTCACGCGGCAGAGCTGGGTGCGGGCCAGGCGCCTCCCACGCCTGGCTGAAAAGAGCTACTAACACGTTTCTGGGTTTGTGTTGTAATTATAAAGGTAGTACGGTTCGTGGTTTAAAAAGGAAAATCAAAAAAGGAAAGAAAGAAAACCAGTAACCAAAAAAAATCAAAGCCACAGGAGATCCCGGAGCGCCTGCCGAGCGCCGGGCCTGGCGTGGTGCCCTCTGGGTGGTCAGCTGCGGCGGCCTCTGCCCGGAGCGCGCTCCCCTGACCTGCTGGACTGGGCTGTGCCCACCCAGACCTGCACTCCTGCTCCCGCTGGGCCTGCTTCCTGGGGTTTCCACAGCCCCTGGCTCACGCCCCGCAGGCCTCAGCGCCTGCTTCCTCCAGACAGGGGCTGTGTCTGCTGGGGGCCCGCCAGGCCCTGGCACCTACCACGTTTCCCACAGGAGTGCCCCCCCCCAACCCTAGCCCCGCCCCAGCCTCACCCCAGGTGCCGAGGTCTTGCCTGGCCAGTCACGCTTATCCCAGGGTGGACGGGAGCGGGTGGCCCTGGCTCCGTCTGAGCTGTGGTCAAGGCCTTGATGAGTCCTGACGAGCCTGTAGGCCCAGGCCTCCCTCGCTGCCAGGCTGGGTGGTCTCAGGGCCCCAGCCTGGGCGCCCCTTGCCCTGCACCCCTGATCCCTGGCTTCCTCACCCCCGGAGGGATTTCCTCCAGAGGACGTGTGCAGGTGCGCTTACTGGGGGTGATGGTGGGGTCAGGCAGGAGAGGAGGGGCTGTGAGGTTGGTGGAGCGGAAAGCTGGCCAGGGGACTGCTGGGGACCAGGGGGTAGCCTCCTGCTGGGGCAGGAGGGGGTGGTGGCTGCTGCCAACGCAGGGCTGAACATCGGGGCCTGCAGAACCCCGGGAGTGGGGGCAGGCAGGGCGTGGGGTTGGGAGCTCACTGCCAGTGGGTTCTGGTTGAGGGTTTAGGGGAGGAGCCTGCAGGCAGCATGGGGGCAGTGACCCCCTCTGACCCGTGAGGAAGGGGCTGCAGGATCCGTGGCCCCTGTGCTTGGTGCCCAGCTTGTGCATGCGCGGGCAGAGCCCACCCGCGAAACTGCTTTTCCAAGCACCCTTTTGTTTGCTGTGGGCAGCGTTGGGCGGGGTGGGGGTTGCAGCTGATGCTAGGCACCTTAAGATGAGCACTCACCCCCGTGACTGGCACCTGTCTCTCTGGCAAGCCCTTGATGGCCACCAGAGGCTCCCTGCTGTGGCCTGGCTGGTGTCCCCGTGTGACCCTGAACACCCCTGCCCACCTGGCCTCAGAGTCCCTCTAACATGAGCCCCTGGGACCATGATGAGTGACGGCCCCTCTGGAGCCAGCACACGGGCTGTGCCGCCCACCCCGTGAGCAGGGTGGTCAGGTGCTGTCAGGCCCACCCACGCTGCAGCCTCACTGATGCCCTGGCCTCTCCCAAGAAGGTGCCCATCCTGTACTTCTTAGGGAGGACAGAGGCCCCCAAACAGCACAGCAGCCCCCAGGGACTATGGCTGGGGGTGCAGGGGAGAGCCCTGCCCTGGGGTGTGAGGGTCAGCCGGGGTGCTGGGCCGGGCAGGAGGCCTTTGGGGCCAGCTGGCTCCTGGGAGGGTAGGGAGTGCCATCCTCCATCTGCTGCCTGGCAACCGTCTCCCGGGAGACAGTCGCTGGGTGCCAGGGCTGTGATCCGGCAGTCCCAGGGCCTCTGGCTGAGCTTCTGGTCCCGAGGGGGCCTTGCAGGGGTGGGCAGGCCTGGGGCACTCCACCCCACAGTGGCTGCCCAGGCTTACAGCCACACCCCCGAGAGTTAAGATGTGAGGAAGGTGTTTCCAGGTCCCCCTGAGGGCTGGTTGTCTCTGCAGCAAGGGCGGCCAAGGGGTGTCCAGAGAAGGCCTGGGAGGGGTTAGGAGAGGTGATCCCATGGTCTTGCCCACCTGGCCCCTGCAAGTGGGGCTTGGACAGTGCCCAGATGTCTAGGAACGAAGACGCTGAGTCTGGGGTCCCCGGTCTGGGTGTGCACAGGCACGTCACTCAGGTGCTGGGGACCCGTGGCCCCTGGGCCGGGGGCACCGGTGGGATTGGCCGCTCCTGGGGTTGGGTGCAGAGTCAGCCTGGGACCCCCTGCTCCAACACTGCTTCCCCGCCGCCCTCAGGCGCTGCTGCTGCTGGGGGCCGCCGCGCTGGCCTGCCTCGCCCTGGACCTCCTCTTCCTGCTCTTCTACTCCTTCTGGCTGTGCTGTCGGCGGCGCAAGAGCGAGGAGCACCTGGACGCCGACTGCTGCTGCACCGCCTGGTGTGTCATCATCGCCACGCTGGTCTGCAGGTGAGCGCGCGGGGCGGGGCGGGGCCCGGGGGCGTGGCCCGACTGGGAGGGGCGGGGCGGGCGGGGCGGGGCGGGGCCAGGCTGGGAGGGGCCGGGCAGGCCGAGTCCCGTGGGGGGGCCTCCAGGCCTGCCACCTCACGCGGCCCCGTCCTGTCCCAGCGCCGGTATCGCCGTGGGGTTCTATGGCAATGGGGAGACCAGTGACGGCATCCATCGGGCCACCTACTCTCTCCGCCACGCCAACCGTACTGTGGCAGGGGTCCAGGACCGCGTGAGTGGCCGCATGGATGGGTGGGGGGGGGTCTCTTCCTGCTCCTACAGCGGTGTGTGTGCATGTGTGTGAGAGTGAGACGTGGTCGTGTGCGGGCGCCGTCTGTGCCCTGGCTCATTGCCTCCTCCAACCTGGAGCAGGTGTGGGACACGGCAGCCGCCCTGAACCGCACGGCGGAGCCCAGCCTGCAGAGCCTGGAGCGGCAGCTGGCCGCGAGGCCGGAGCCCCTGCGGGCGGTCCAGCGGCTACAGGGCCTGCTGCAGACACTGTTGGGCTACACGGCGGCCATCCCTTTCTGGAGGAACCCAGCCGTGTCGCTGGAGGCGCTGGCCGAGCAGGTGGATCTCTACGACTGGTACAGGTGCGTCCCCCTCTCCTGCCTGCCCCCGCTGGTGCCCGCTCCTCTCTCTGGGTCAGTCCGCTTCCAGCTCCCAGTGCCTGAGGTCTTGTTGGGGGAGGGGCTGGGGTCACTGGTGGTCACCGGCAGGAGTCCCCCATTGGGACGTCTGTTACAAGGTCAGAGGCCAATCTCTGTACCCAGAATGCCTGTGGACGCTCCTCTGGGCCCCGGGCTGTTTGCCCAGCTCTGCCCAGCACCCCCTGCTCCTACCCTGGGACTGGCCCCGTGCCCAGCCCAGGCGTGCTGTGTCCCTGCAGGTGGCTGGGCTATCTGGGCCTGCTGCTGCTCGACGTGGCCATCTGCCTCCTGGTGCTGGTCGGCCTCATCCGCAGCTCCAAGGGGATCCTGGTCGGGTGAGTCTGAGGGCCCTTGGGGCAGGGGAGGGCTGAGGCACCTGCAGCACCCATCTCCCGAGTCAGCCCTGACCCGCCCTCCCCCATCTTCGGGTCCAGCCTGGCGTGGGGCGCAGCCCTCACCCCAGGAGGAGGAGAGTGCCAACTGACTCTCTCTGCCCCAAGGGTCTGCCTGCTGGGGGTGCTGGCCCTGATCATCAGCTGGGGCGCCCTGGGCCTGGAACTGGCCGTGTCTGTGGTAGGTGACGGAGGGCCGGGGGTGCCCGTCTGCTGGTGGGGCATGGGGACGGGGTGGGGATGCCACATTCACCTCCCTGCCCTCCTCCGCGGGACACCGAGGACCTGAGAGGCAGGGGACCTGTCACACGCACACAGCGAGTCAGTCCCCACCCCCGGCCCCAGAGAGCCGCACCGCCTTCCTGAGCCACCCGCAGACGCTGGGGGGCCAGGCTCCACCCCTGAGAACTGAGGGCTCGGGGCCCCCGCTTGGTAGCCCATCCTCGCCTGCCCCCACCCCAGGGCTCCAGTGACTTCTGCGTGGACCCCGACACCTACGTGACCCGGATGGTGGAGGAGCACTCTGTGCTGAGCGGGGGTGAGTCTCTGGTCGAGTCCCAGCCGCTCGCGAGTGCCCGCTCCTGTCCGCGAGCCACAGGCCATCTGGTCAGGCCGTGTGCTGGCTCCCTGGACAGGTGGCTCACTCCAAGTGGGCGCTTTATTCTGTTTTCCAACATAAGCTCCGTAGGAGCCCAGACCTCAGTGCCGAGTACAGATGCGCTGTGAAGAGGCTGCCCTGGGCTCTGCTAGGCCTTGCTCCCAGCCCCCACCCTGCGCTGGACCCCAGAAAGCCCTCCAAACGGGCTAGAGGGCACAGGGCGTGGCAGTGCCAGGGTTAGGCAGTTGGGGTACAGATTTTCTCCTTCAGCTCTGGCTGGGCTCGGCACCCCCTAGGTTTGCAAAATCAGAATTGTGTGTGAACCCCCATCTTTGAGTGTTGGACACGATGGATGCCTGTTTTAATGGGGACGAGCAGGCAGGCTACCTGCACCCACTTTGGGGCGACATTCTGGCCTAAGAACTGTTCTGCCCAGCTGGTCTGTGAGCAGATGCCTGCCCAGCTGGCCTCTGACTCCGAGCCCCCCGCCTCCCACCGTGACCTGTCTGCTGCTCACCAGGACGGGAGGGATGAGGCAGCCCTCCAAGAGAACTGTGCCCATTGCAGGAATACAGCTCAAGACAGAAGGGTTTGGGCCCTGGCCCCAGGATCCCTGGAGACCACTTCCCCCTCACACCTGCACGCTTACACGCAGACACAGACATGTGCACAAGTACCTGCAGTACACATATACAGTCGTGCACACGTAGACATCCGTGGGTACAGACACAAGCATCTGAGTGTAGGTACACCTCTACTCAGACATGCACACACAGGCACGCGCGTGCAGACACACGCGTGCGTGTAAAGATACATACAAGCAAGCACGCGTACATTCAGCATACATGCAGATGTGTGACGCGCGTGTGGCACGGCGCATGCGGACAGCCGGGGTCACTGAGCTGCACCTCTCTCCGCAGACATCCTGGAGTACTACCTGGCCTGCTCACCTCACGCCGCCAACCCCTTCCAGCAGGTGAGAGTTAAGCCCTGCCCCTGCAGAGCGTCTGGTGCCCTGGCCCCCACCCCCAGATGCCCGCTGACTGTGAGGCCCCCCCACCTCGTCAGGCCCCTGGGGTCCCCACCCTGGTGCCCTCAGCACAAGCCTTTCAGGGTGGCCTGCTCAATGCCCCCAAGTCCCTGGGCGCCTGGCATCTCCTGGGCTGTCCTTTACAACAGACCCGGATGCCTCCCTGACAAAGCAGGAGCCTGGGGGTGTCCCATGGCAGAGGGGTCCTGTGTTCACTGTGCGGAGTAACTGTCTGGGCCGATGTGGAATTTGAACGGAAACCACATGGCCCACTGCCCGTCACCCCACGTCCCCACGCGGCCCTCTGGGTCCTCCGGACTGCGTATCTGCCTTAAAGATGCTGTATTTTCCGTGGTCTGTTTTGCCTCTGTGTGCTCATCCTGGGGGCCAAGAAAAGGTGTCGCACAGAGCAGCCTGCTGGGCACAGCCGTCCCACCCCAGGAGCTCGGGGCCCCACGGGCTGGACGGCCCTGGGGCTGGCGGGCGCTGCTGGCACTGGAGCCAGCCCGCCCCGTGGGGGGTTGGGGACCTCGGGGAGGGAGACGGGCCACCCCACCCGCGCGGGACTCAGCAGCCTCTCTGTGGAGCAGAAGCTGTCAGGCAGCCACAAGGCGCTGGTGGAGATGCAGGACGTGGTGGCTGAGCTCCTGAAGACTGTCTCGTGGGAGTACCCCGCCACCAAGGTGAGGGGCTGGGGGCCAGCCCTGGAGCCCACAGGCTCCCTCTTGTCGCCTGGAGAGGGAGGCGGGTGCAGCCACTGCTCAGGCCGCTTCCTGGGGGCTCTGCGGGGGGTCTGGCGCTCCCCTCCTCCCATCCTTGCCTTCATGCCCCCAAGGACTTGGGTAGGTTTAGTGATGCTCACACACACACACACTATAGCACCAGGGTCATGCTGCTCAGGAGCCTTCTGGATAGCGTTTTGTCCTTTAAGATACTGTGAAAATCTCCCTTGAAACAGTCGCAAGGGCCGCGTCGGGAGCTGCACACGTGTTTGCTCCCATTGCAGTGCAGGCCTGCGGCGGCAGTGTGGCCCCATGCGCCCCGCTGTCCTCACACCTTCGGCCGCCCCCCAAGGCCAGGGCACAGATTTGGGGATCGCCTTTGCTCAAAGCCCAGGGTCCTCAGGGCCTGTGCCAAGACTGGGGGGGCAGTCAAGGAGGGGTTCCTGCTGGCAGGTGAGGGTGGAGGGAGGCCTTGCCGGGCTCGACAGCCTTTCCTGAGCACTGTGCTGGCCTCGCGTGGTGCCCACCCCCCAGGACCCCCTGCTCCGTGTCCAGGAGGTGCTGAACGGCACAGAGGTGAACCTGCAGCACCTCACTGCCCTGGTGGACTGCCGCAGCCTGCACCTGGTGAGAGCCTCCCGGAGCCCGTGGGGAGCAGCTGGGGGAGGGGTGGGGAGGAGGGGGGGCAGGAGGAGGAGAGCAGCTAGGGGAGGAGGGGAGCAGCTAGGGGAAGGGTGGGGGGAGTGAGAGTGGCTGGGGGAAGGGCAGGAGGAGGGGAGCGGCTGGGGAGGAGGAGGAGCTGTTGGGGGAGGGGCGGGAGGAGGGGGAGCAGCTGGGGAGGTGGGGAGTGGCTTGGGAAGGGGAAGGAGGAGGGGGCAGCTGGGGAGGAGGGGGAGCTGCTGGGGGAGGGGCAGGAAGAGGGGAGTGGCTGAGGAGGAGAGGGAGCAGCTGGGGGAGGAGGGGGAGCAACTGGGGGGGGAGGGGAACAGCTGGGGGAGGAGGGGAGCAATTAGGGGAGGAGGGGGAGTGGCTTGGGAGGGGTGGGAGGAGGAGGAGCAGCTGGGGGAGGAGGGGAACAGCTGGGGGAGGAGGGGAGCAACTACGGGAGGAGGGAGAGCGGCTGGGGGAGGGGCGGGAGGTGGGCAGCGGGGGCGGGGCGGGTCACGGGGCCTCTGCCTACCTTGGGTCTGGCATGGTTCAGGCCCGCGCGCTCCATCTCACCCTGTGCGTCTCCCGCTCTCTCTTCTATGCCCGGCCCCAGGACTACGTGCAGGCCCTCACGGGCTTCTGCTACGACGGCGTCGAGGGCCTCATCTACCTGGCCCTCTTCTCCTTCGTCACGGCCCTCATGTTCAGCTCCATCGTATGCAGTGTCCCGCACACCTGGCAGCAAAAGAGGTGAGGGATCCTGGGGCCCGCCTGGGGGCCGCGCGGCGCCTGGGGCCACACCTCCGGGACGCCCCACGGTGTAGCCCCTGCCCCTTGGAGCTCCCGGGGCTCTGCAGCCACCACGAGGCCGGTGGGTCTGAGGTGGGCGCTCCTGCTTCACGACCGGCCTAGAGGGGCCCCCAGCCTGGGAGACAGGCGAGCGAGCAGCCGGCAGGGGCGGGGTCCCCACCTGAGCGGGGTCCCCTCCCTGTGTCCCCGGGAGCCTTACCTACAGCCCTGCACACCCAGGACTGCAAGCAGGCATGTCTGCCCCAGAGCTGGCCTCTGGCCTGCGGCCCCGTGCCAGCATCAGGCCTGACCCCGCGCCGGTGTCCCTCCCGCAGAGGCCCCGACGAGGATGGGGAGGAGGAGGCCGCCCCAGGGCCTCGGCAGGCGCACGACAGCCTCTACCGTGTCCACATGCCCAGTCTGTACAGCTGTGGCAGCAGCTACGGCAGCGAGGCCAGCATCCCGGCTGCGGCCCACACCGTCAGCAACGCCCCAGTCACCGAGTACATGTGAGTTGGGCGCGCGCAGGGCGCCGGGCGCTGGGTAGGCTGCTCAGGGTGCAGCCACTGTCCTGGGGTGCCTGAGCGAGGCGCGGAGCGGGGGTGGAGGGGGCCCTGCACGCGGGGCAGCTCCCGGGCTCTGAGTGCTTGCTGCTGCCACACCCCTGGGTGGAGGCCACAGGGGACCACTGTCAGACAGAGTCTGGTCAGCACATGGGATCCTGTAGCCAAGGGCCCCAGGCCTGGCCACGTGGTGGGCTGGGGCGGCAGCGTTAGCCATGGGCCTGCTCGCAGCCCCTCTCTGCTGGGCTCCTGGGACCCCAGGCACTCGCTAGCGGGCTGTCTGTGGGATGGGGTCTGCCTGGTTCCCAGGTGGGCCCACTGACCCAGGGCCCTCTCCTCTCACCTCAGGAGCCAGAATGCCAACTTCCAGAACCCTCGCTGTGAGAACACCCCCCTCATTGGGCGCGAGTCCCCGCCGCCTTCAGTAAGTCTCGGGCCAGAGGCTGGAGCGGGGGGTCTGAGGCCAGGGTGGGGGCTCCGCCCCGCCGCTTCATGCCCGCGGTGGCTTCCCGGGCGGCACAGGCCCCACAGGCTGCCCTGAGCCTTCGGTGCGGGGCTGCAGGGGGAGCCCCAGCCGGGGCCCTCGGGCGGGCCACTGGCCTGTGCGCGTGAGCTCTTCCAGGAGGCCGGGGCACCTCCGCCCACCTGAGCCCTGCAGCTTCTCCCTCAGCTTCCTGAACTCGACCCAGGTCTCCCCCAGGCTCTTCCAGATGGGCCTGGCCTTGGGCTCTGCTAGCTTCACTTCTGGTCTCGGGAATGAGACATGAAAAGGGGGATAGGATGGTTTGGTGCCAAAGAAAGCAGCTTACAGAGGCCACGGGTCCTGAAGGGCTTCCTGGAGGTGGCGGGCCTCCAGGAGCAGGCCGGAGAAGCTAAGGGCCATCTGGCTTCAGACACACATGCCCGCCGATGCAGCGGTCCCGCTGGGCCCCGCGGCACAGCGCTGACCTCGGGCCCGCCCTGGCTCCAGGCTGCGTGTGCTCCCGGCGGATCCCCCAGCGGCGCTCTAGGCTAAACCCGCGGCCCGACTCGGGCCGGTCCTCGCCTGGCGTTGAGGCTGCCCTCTCTCTCTCTCTTTCCTGCACTCCTCCCGCCCCGCACCCTCCTAGCGCTATCTGGCCGCCCTGGACTCTGGCGGCCACACGGGCTGGCAGTTTAAGCCCCTGAACAGTGCCTGAAGGCTGTGGTGGCCGTGTCCTCAGAGTGACAGGTACTGACCCAGCTGGGCCCCCCGCCCCGTGCTGTCTGCTCGCCCACACCTCTGCATCTTGTGCCCACTGCTCACTGCCACCTGCTCCGGCAGGCCCCAGGGCCAGCGCAGGGCCAGCGCAGGTGCGTGGGCCTCAGGGACCCTGGCCCTGGGCCGTCACCCTCACTCCAGAGGCAGCGAGCCCCCCACAGAGCTCCTCTTCACATCTGGTCCAGCTGCAGGTGGCCACCGCCCGTCCCATCCCCCGTGGGGAGGAGACCGTCTCCCTGGGACCGGGAGCATGTGCTCGCCGGCGCTGGGTGCCTGGGCTTGGGAGGCCGAGCGCTGGAGCCCCAGGCGGGGCAGCAGACCCGGCCCTCGAGGGGTCACCGCGCCTGTGCAGAAGCGTGCGTGCCGATGGCTGCAGCCACCCTCGCCCAGCGCTGGCGCCCACCACGGTTCCTCCCACGGTCTGAGCCGCCCCCCGACCCACGCTGCCTGTCCCTGGAATGACGACATGGCTTCCAGTGCCTGCTGCCCCTCCCTCCTCCAGCTCGCCTCCGTGTGGGAGGGCTCCCCAGGCCCAGGGGGCAGGGTCCGTCCTGACGCCCGCGCGGTGGGCATCCGGGGCGCATGGCCGCAGGGCCGGCTCCCTCCTGCTGGCGGCCTCGGCACACACGCTGGCTTTTGTCCCTGCGATGGGCGCGTGGCCCTTTGCGCATCACCTGCCCTGAGCACACCTCTCTTCCACATGTGTTCATTCTGAGCACACGTGTGCACACGTGTGCGTATCGAGCGGGCGCTTCGCACTTCGGGCTGGACCAGAGTGGCCGAGACGGGCAGGCTGTCCCTGCCCCCAGCGGCCTCCGTCCGTGCCTGTGACCCGCCAGGGGCCCACAGTCTGGTTCCCACCTGAGCGGGTGGCAGTGTCACCTGGGCCCCAGGGGGCCTTTGTGGCTTTCCGGGTCCTTCCCTGGGGGCCAGGGCAGAGTGGCTGCGGGGCCGCCTCATTCCTGCGACACTGAGCTGGCCGCCTGGGTCCTTGGGGACTGTCCCACCCTCCCTTGGACACAGCCTGGCCCCGCCTTTGCTGACACACTCCTCCCGGCCGCCCAGCTGTGCTGTGGGGCCTTCAGGTCCTGGGCGTGCAGGATGCAGGGGGCACCTCCACGCTCTGGCTCCATGCCCGAGATGGGGGTCGGGGGCTGATGGGCTCCCCTCGCTGGGAGAAGGGCTGGTCCTCCTCCTGGGCCTGGGGAACAGGGCTCCAGATGCCTGCCGTGCCTGGACCAGCGGGCTCCCCAGAGCCGCGTCCCCTGGGGCTGTCTGCTCTGCTTCTTTGCCAGCCGGCCGGCCCAGCCCACAAGGCCCTGCCCAGCCGCACCCAGCGCCCGCTGACCAGCGGCCTCCCCTTCTCTCCCTCCAGTACACTTCCAGCATGAGAGCCAAGTACCTCGCCACGAGCCAGCCTCGCCCCGAGTCCAGCAGCAGCGGGCACTAGACGCCCGGCCGCCACCCGCCCCACGTGCCAATCGCCCCACTCCTTCCCGTGCCAGCCTCCCTGCTTGCACCCGTGGCCACCTGCCGGACCCTCCCCGCGTACGCCGGGCCTGCCGTGGGTGCCTCTGCGGCTACTCGGCCCTGCCCTCCCTTCCTGCAGGGGTGCGGAGACAGACTCCTGGCCTGCCTCCCGGGGCAACGCGGGGGCTCTGGGCCAACACCCTCTCCTCGGTCACAAGCCTGGACCCCTGGGGTGCCGCTCACGCTGCCCGGGCCCCCCAGCCCCCACACGCCTCTGCCCCGCTGGAGCCAGATATGCTGACGACCCCCCCACAGCTGGGCTGCGTCTGCCCCCTCTCCTTCCACAGGCTGCTGGGCACGGTGCCCCCTCGGTGCCCCCTCCATGCCGGGCGTCTCGAGCGATGGCGCGTGTGCCCGCCTGCTTGTCTCCTGCGTGCAGAGACCCCGCGGCACCCTCGCACACCTGCAGCATCTGTCCTTTCTTCTCTCGCCCCCACCCCAGGCTCCTCCGCCTCAGTTACCAGAAGCCTCCTGGGGGGTCCCCCCTTCTCTGCTTCTCTCCCCGCAGCAGCCCCCATCTGTGGCATCCGGCCGTCCATGGTGGCAGGAGACAGGCGCCTGCCGGGCCCAGGCTGCTCATCCAGTACTGGCCGCCCTCCTGGTGCCAAACCCCCTCCCGCCCACCCCCGGAGACTCGGTGGCTCCACCCGGTTCGCTCTTTGCACTAACCACACCTGTCATCTCTAGGGCGGGCGGGCTGCAGGCCGGCTGGCACCCCCTTTCCGGTTCCCTTTGCATCCAGGACAGGCCAGCCTGGGAGCTGCACCCGAGCCGGCTGAGACGGTGCCCTTGGCCCCTGCCTCCCCTCTTTGGACTAACCACTAACCTCACTCCAGCCTCCGAGAGAGAGATCGCCCTGGGCACCCCACGGTCCACGAACGTGAGGCCAAGTCCAGGCCGGAGATGAAGCCCCAGAGAGCCGGCTGGGTTTTGGGGTGGAGAAGGCATTTCTTCTCGGGGCACTGCTGGGGGGGGGTCAAGACCAAGAGGCAGCCCGAGGGCCTGGAGACCCCTCCCTGGGCAGGTGTTGCCCCCAGGGGACCGTGTCCTCAGGAATGAATGTCCCTTCGGCTGGAGAACTGAGGCCCCTGTGGCCTCCGTCTCCTACCTGTGAAGCGGGAACAAGGCTTCCCTAAGGTGCTTTTGGCTTCGTGTACAGTGTTTGCTGTGCTTTCCTACCGCAGAGGGCGGGGCCGTCCCCAAGGTCAAGGTGGGGAGATGCCTGCCCGGCCCAGCCAGCTGGCCACCGAGAGGCCAGGTGCGGTTCTGGCCTGTGTCCCCCCAGAGGCAGCAGAGAGCCACGGGGCCGCCCCTCTGGGGCACAGGCCAGGGCCCATGAGGCCGGGCAGTTTACAGACATTGTAGGGGGCTCCTCCCGGAGCAGCAGGGCAGCGCCCCTTCCCCAGGGTGGCCCACAGAGAAGCTGCCTCCACTTCCTCCAGGATCTCTTCAGTGTGCTGGTGTCTGGGACCAAAAGGATGGGTGGGCCCAGAGCTAGACCACAGCGGCCTGCGGCCCCTGGCCCTCTGACCGCAGGGCAGAGGCTGCCCGGGAGAGGGGGTTTGTGAGTGGGCAAACAGAGGGGCCCCCAGGTGTGCCTGCGGGCCCCCAGCCGCGCATCTGAGCCCTGGCGTACGGCCAGACCTCACCGAGGGCCTCCCAGTGCCCTGTCCTGGGCCCCCCACAGGCCAGAGGCACAGCCCAACTGCCCGGTTTTCCTCTGGGCGCCCCTGCCCAGGCGGAGCCTCCCTGCCTCTGCCTCAGCCCGAGGGAGCGCCAGCTGTGCTGCCCCGGGCCGCGGCTCAGAAGCACAAAGGCCGCGAGGCCGCCGAAATGTGAATGTAGACGCTTGAGGGCCGGGGGCGGACGTGCGGGAGCAGCTCTGCGAGTGCGCGTGCCTGTCCGCCCGCGTCCCCGCCCAGCTCCTCCCAGTCACCGAGGGTGCAGAAAGGAAGACGCGGACGTCGAAAGGGCAGCAAGACCAAGCCTCGGTCCTGAGCGGGTGGGGGCCCTCCCGCCCTTGGTTTTCCTCCTGCTCTGTTTTCAGGCCCTTCTAACCAGTCCAGGCCCAGGGCCTCCACATCCCGCACCTGCGGTCCTCGCCCGGCCGCAGGCCCTGCAGCTTCTCGGGCGGTGGTCCCCGACCGCGTGGATGAGAAGGCGAGGGCTCCGCGGGTAGAAGGGCTTCCAGGCCGGTCCCTCCCTGGTGGGGCTCCGCGGGCAGGCGCACGTTCCCAGTCCCGAGGTCCCCTGGCCTGATCGGATGTCCCCTCCACGTCCACCCCATCTCACTATGCAATCCCACTCCAAGCGCCAATCCCTCCCCGTCCCAGGACCCCTGCCCAGCGGGGTGCGGGTGCGTGGGTGGTGGTCCCAAAGACGAGCAGGGACTGGGGCCTCTTGTGCGGGATTTTTTTTTTTTTAACCATAATGGTTGTGTGCCACACCACGTTATATTCGTTACATATATCTCTCCAAGTTATTTTGTTAAGACTCCCCCTCCAAGGTCCCTGCCTCCACCACCCAAGATTGATTTAGCATCCTGAGCGGGGATCGAGGCCTGGACCGCTTGGCATTCTCCAAACTTCCATAGGGCCATGGCTGTATGTGATGTCGCTGTGTTTCTGGGTGTGTGTGGGGGGTTTTTTTTTTTTTTTAGCTTTTTTTTTTTTTGTAAAACTGGGTTTGGGATTTGATTTTTATTTCGCTGGGGGTTTTATTTTTCTTGGCAAATACTAAAACTCTCGTCAATGTAATTTCTGTGGTTTCTATTCAGCTTGGGTTTCATGTTTTAAAATAAACAAATTTTTAAAAACAGGCCTTCCCAGGTCTGTGGGCCGGGTGGCCACGTGCGGGAGCCGCTAGGGCCCGGGGGACCCTGGTGGGCGGGGCCTCGGGGAGAGGCGTGCCTGGCGGGCGGTGAGGAGGGCCGGACAGGGTGGAGCCTGGTGGGCGGGGCCTCGTGAGGAGATGGGTGGAGCCGGTGTTGGTGGGCGGGGCCTCGCGGAGAGGCGTGTCTGGTGGGCGGGGAGATGGGTCTGATGGGGCGGGGCCCCTTGGGAGGAGGGCCTGTTGGGCGGGGCGTGACACGGGTGGGCGGAGCTGCTGGCGCAGGGAGCGGTGGTTTCTAGATGAAAGACCTATTTGTACATCTTGCGCTGGAGAGGACTTAAGGAGACTAGGATTGCTGTGCGGAGGGCCCCCGTCTCTGGTCACCAGGAGAGGTGACAGAGCTGGCTCTGGGCAGGGTTGGAGGAGGGCAGAGGCCAAATGGTGTGTCCCCAGGAGCATCTCCTGAGTCCCCTGGTGTAACCCGAGGCGGGGTTTCGGTTCCTGAGGCGCCTCCCCAGAGTCCTTATCAGTGGCCTGAGCAGGGACCCAACCCCCGCCCTCCGAGGTAGGAAGGATCATTCTTGTTCTCATCTGCGAAGCTGGCCGGGGAAGGTGCGGTGCTGTCCAAGGGCACAGGACCCAGGGTGGCAAGACACACCCCCACCTCACCGGAAGACCCTCAGGGCCTGTGGAATTGGGGGAGGCACATTTGCCCAGGAGAGAGTCTTGTCTCCCATGCCGGGTTGCACCGATGGGCAAAGGGAGCCCCGAGGCTCCATGGAAGACACCCAGGTTCTGGCTCTCACCCCCGTGGGTGCCTGGACTGGCAGGGCCACTGGGCGGAGCCTCTGTCTCCAGCACACATCAGCAGCCCAGTCCAGTGGTTTCCGGTTTGCCTGATTCCTGGGGAAAGAGGCCCAGGTTACATAAGCTCTTAAAGGTGAGGGAACACATCTGAGGCTCTGTGCTTCTGCAGTGCCACGTGGGGACAACAGGAATTGATTCTCCTCTTGAGTTTAGCTGCAAGGCAGAAAAATCCTGCTATAGCTAGAGGGGGCATGGCCCAGAGAAGCGTGTGTGTGTGTGTGCGCGCGTGCGTGCATGTTTGAAGATGGGGAAATGCTATGATGGTGATGGTCTCGTAGGCAGAGGAGATGGCTGCACCTGGGAAAAGGAAAAAGTTCTTTGGAGGAGTGATGTTCCTGAGTTACCAAGAGGGGCTGGGACCTCGGTCCCAGTGAGGGCCTGGCTGCAGATGGGAGTGTGGTCCCTCCTGCGGGGCCAAGAGCATATGGGCGGCTTCGGGCTGGGGTGCAGAAGGTCTTAAGAGGTAGAGGAGGCTGGAGAGGAAGTGGGAGTGCGGTGTGAGGGGCAGCGAGCCTCCCAAAGGCCCCTGAGGCACTTGGTCTGGAACTCAGGTGAGACTCACCAGGCTGGAAGGCAGCCCCTCCAGATACCCAGGTGTGGGTAGTGAGCGGGCAGCAGGCGGATGCAACAGGGCAGAGGCTGCAGATGTGGCCAAGAGAAGATGTGGAAGCAAGAGAGGCCAAGGGAGGTGAAGGTGACTTCAAGGGCTTGGCTGAACCTGGAGATTTCAGCCAGGAGAAGACAAACCCTCCAGGGGTGAGGAATACGGGGTCCCCTGGGGTCAGGCAATGGGAGCTGGACAGACAACAGGAGGAGGCAACGTAGGATGCTGCGGCCACGGGGTAGGTAAGCTCTGGGTGGAGTGGCAGCCAAGACGGGGCGGGGGTGTGGCTGCCTGCTGGTCGCTGGGGGAGGAGATGCCAAGGATACGGGAAGGGTCACTGACACCAAGTCCCCAGGAGCAGTGCGGGAGAGTGTGGCCATGAAACAGAAGTCCAGATCGCCCCAGGATGAGGGGGTCTGTGGATACCCACATCGGGGAGGGGCAGCAGAGGCTGTGACCCTGTTTGGAGCAGGGGCATGGGCTAGTGGCTACAAGAGCATCGTCAGGAGTGAGGTGTGAGGACAGCAGATGTCCAGCAGGGGGCGCCGAGTACTCGGAGGATGAAGGAAGAGGGAGGGACAGACTGTTGGAGGAGCCCGCCCGGGGAATTCTGCATTCCCACCAAGTTCCCAGTGACTGGGGCTCAGCTGTGACCACCACATTCAAAAAGGAAATGAGGGGTCACTTGGCAAGGATCTGGGGATTCCACCAGGATGGGCCATAAGGAGACGCAGCAACCAGCCATGCGCCAGAGCCAGGGGGCAGGGCAGTGGGCTGGGTGGCCTGCAGCAGAAGGCTCCAGCTTGCCTCTTGACAGCACATGTACTTCAGAAAGCAAATACTGGTGATAACTAGTAGATTCCAAATACTGGTAATATACCAAATATTGATAATAACCAAAGATTCATGATGTGAACTTTTAAGAGCAAGCAAGGGGATGCAGAGATGGTCTTCCCTCCCACTCAGGCTGCACCTCTCGATCAGGTTCCGTTCAGTTCAGTCTCTCAGTCATGCCCAACTCTTTGCGACCCCATGGACAGCAGCACGCCAGGCCTCCCTGTCCTTCACCAACTCCCGGAGCTTGCTCAAACTCATGTCCATTGAGTCGGTGATGCCATCCAACCATCTCATCCTCTGTCGTCCCCTTCTCCTCCTGCCTTCAATCTTTCCCAGCATCAGGGTGTTTTCCAATGAGTCAGTTTTTCGCACCAGGTGGCCAAAGTATTGGAGTTTCAGCTTCACCATCAGTCCTTCCAATGAGTATTCAGAACTGATTTCCTTTAGGATGGGCTGATTGGATCTCCTTGCAGTCCAAGGGACTCTCAAGAGTCTTCTCCCACACCACACACAGTTCAAAAACGTCAGGTTGTCTGCGCTCAGCTTTCTTTATAGCCAACTCTCACATCCATACATGACTACTGGAAAAACCATAGCTTTGACTAGACAGACTTTTGTTAGTAAAGTGATGTCTCTGATTTTTAATATATCGTCTAGGTTGGTCATGGCTTTTCTTCCAAGGAGCAAGCGTCTTATAATTTCATGGCTGCAGTCACCATCTGCAGTGATTTTGGAGCCCAAAAAGAGGGTCCTGGGGAAGGTGGATTCGGGTTGGGAGAGAAACCACCAACTCTGGCCAGCAGGGGGCGCCCAAGGACCGCAGCGGGTTATGCAAGGGGCTGCCCACTGCCCGGGCAGGGGGAGTAGGGGCGTGTGGCGGGGGAAGCAGCCACAGCTCTGAGCCCCCAAACTCAGCATGGCGACATGATCTGGGCAACCGCCAGGGGCCAAGATGAGAAGCCCTCCGGGCCCCTTGGTCCCCTCCTAGTGATTGATGGACCACGTGCCTTCTGTGCGTCCAGCCTCGGGCTGGACTTGGGGCAGAGGTCACCTTCAGGAGCATTTGGTGAGGTCAGGGCTGGGGCGGCGCCAGGACTGGACTTTGGTCTGACAGAAAACACGGGGCCGGCTCTGGTCCCCGCCGGGACCCCAGGCCCAGAGAGGGCAGGGCTGGCTGAAGCAGGGTCTGGCCTCCAGAAGCGTGGATGGAGACTCGTGGGCAGCCATGCGCCAGGTGGACGAGGGCCGTGGAGACCACCCTGTCTCCAGACATCCTCACGAGCCCCACCTCCGCCCCTTGTCCAGGCTGTGTCGAGGCCTGGAGCGTCTTCCTCTAACACTGCCCTCGGCAGAGCCTTCCTGCTCCAGCCCAGCTGGGCCTCTTCAGGGCAGCTAACCGTGATGGCCCAGCGGAAGGAGCTCGTTTCAAAGGAACAGAGCAGAGCCCCGCCCTGGCACCCTGGCACCCGTCTCAGCCCCTCCAAGATGTGGCTCAGCCTCTGCTTGTGGGCAGCTGGGGAGCCAGAGGCAGGGCGGGGTTGGGGCGCCCAGCGGCCCCCGGGGCTGTGCTTTTCGTTTCTGAAAGCCCACAGTGACCTGCTGTTTAGGAGGGCCAGGCTGGGGGACACGGAGCCCCTTCAGCCTGCCAGGACCCTCTCCAACCATCCCTCAGCCCAGTGCGCGGGGAGGCGCACCGATGCCACCAGGGGTGGGGCGTGGTGCCCCCAGTCGTGCCCGCAGGAGGAGGGCGGGCACCTCTCTACTCTGTGACTCACTGGGGGAGGGCCGCCTCCTGCACCCCCAGGCGGCGGACGCCCGTTCCTGTAAGGCCTCCTGGACCGCTCCCCCTTCTGAGGATGGAGCCCAGCTTCCTGTTGAGGAGGAATGGGCCGGGGTGCTCCGGGTATGCCCCTCCACGACCCCACCTGGAGGCCAGGCACTCAGCTGCCTCACACTGACCCCCATTTCCCTCATGGAGATGGAGGTGGAGGCTCCCCCCACCCCCACCCCGGGCTCCCTGCTCTGCCGCCGGGACAGCCCGGACCAGCTGTGATCCTTGATGCCCACCCCTGGGCCCCAGGGCCCCAGCACTTTGTGGGGAGGCGATGCCACCCGCCAGGGCTGGGGCGCCGGGCCACGGTTCCACTCTGGGCAGAGGCTCCTCTGACTCACGCTGGCCGGAAGGAGACCCGCAGCCTCTACCCACAGCAGCAAGTTCCGCTGTGACTGCCCCACCCCCGCCCAGCCTGGCACAGCAGGCTCTGGGGGCGTCCCCCAGACACGGTCAGGCCGTGTGACGGCAGGGGGCTGTCTCTCCCTGCACTGTCCCTGCCGCACGCCCAGGGCAGCTGCTGGGCAAACCACACGCTGACTCAGGGCTGCGGAAGGCCCAGGTAGGGTCAGGCGCCAGCCGGCTGCTCCCTGGGCCAGAGTGGGCACCGGCAGGGCGTGCAGCAGTGGTGCCTTCCCCAGCCCGGTGGGGGTGCTGAGCAGGGGAGTGTGCCGGGTTGGGGGAGCTTCTGCCCCCACATCAGGGGTGGGAGGAGAGTTGCTCTTCCACCCTCAGCCTGGTTTCTGATGAGCTGACAGGGTGCAGGGAGCAGAGGCGGCGGTGGGGGCCCCAGATCCCAGCGAGGGCCCGTGGGGCAGGGCTGGGGGTGGGGGAGCAGCTGGGGGCTGTGGTCAGGCCGGGAGCAGCCTGTCTGGGCTGTTTGAGGAAGAGGAAGTGAGGGCCCCGGGTCCCGGGGAGGGTCAGGGGAGGGGACTCCCCCAGAGGCCAGAGCAGGCCCTCCCCACCCCACATTACATAGGCTGATTTGAGGAAGGGCCTGAGGATCTGCCTTTGGTAGAAAACATCACCACAGCAGGGATGGGCGGGCCGAGGGGGTGAGGCCAGGATCCAGGCCAGCCCAACCTTGGACCTGGAGCTCTTCTCCACCAGCCCAGCTGCCTGGCCTTGGATGTCACCTGCTCTGAGCCTCAGTCTTCCCATCTGCACAATGGGGGCAAGAAGGTGGCCTGGATGGTTTGTGACAGGGACGAAGCTGGGTAAGGCGGTCCCAGGCCAAACCACGGTGAGCGCCTGTCGCTCTCAAGGGAGGACTGGACTCCATGGCAGCTGGCCCGGGCCCGGGTCTGCACAGCCCAGGGCTGCGGAGTCTGAGAGCAGTGTGTCTGATCACATGAGATCTCCCCCTACACCTGAGGGTGCCCTGGGCTGGCCACTCAAGTTCCTGGGCTTCTCAGGAACATGCAAGTTGCTATTCTGAGCCCAAGTTCCCATGCTACGATAGTTGGCTTGGGGGGATCTCTCATACCTTCCCCACTTGAGTGCCAACGAGCCCCCAGCGCCAGCTTCCATGAACCTGCATCTCGGGCGCAACGTCCAGCCAAGACCAGGACCCCCAGGTTGCCCCAAAGAGCATCTTTATTCACAGCAAAGGACGTCACCATAGCAACACACCTCAATTCCCTGAGAACTTTTCCCTTATCGTTCACTTTCCTAGCTATGTCTTGCAGAAAGAAAAACAGAAAGCAAAACGCACCTCACTGGCCAGGTGCGCTGAGCTGGGCTGGGAGACAGGCTCTGTGAAGGAGGCGGGCAGGGAGAGGCCAGACACCATGACACATAAATACAGTGTTAGACATTTCCATCAGCTTTAACAACAGAGATTATCCCAAGTTTGGCTTCTGCTTTTTCTGATCCACAGAAAAGATAACACCTTCCCCAAGCCCCTGAAAACACAGACAAAAACACCCTACTTTTCACCCACCCTCTCCCAACAAAAGTCACAGTAAAAACACTGCCACAGTATTTACAGACACACCCACTATGGGCGACTTTCTCTCTACTTTGGAGAGGAGTTAAAAGCTCAGCTGGCTCCCCGTCACAAAGGGAAGCTGGCTGAGAGAGCAGGGGAGACCCCTGCCCGGGATGCTTCACCCGGCGGCAAGGTCGCTGGGGCTGCTGTCACTCGGAGCCGTCGTACCCAGGCCGGAGCTCAGCGCGAGGGGGTGAGGGGCACTCCCCCAAACCCAGCTTCCTCGCGCGGAACACAGGGTCCTGTCCTGGGGGCTCTGAGCGGGGAGCCAGAGTCCCGGGGGGCGGGTGCCCACAGCGGCGGGCCTGTGCTCAGCAGGACGGAGCGGCGCCCACACGTCCCTGCAGAGCAGCCCCTGGGCCCCACGCTGCCCAGAGACCCCGAAAGGGTAACAGAACTGTCCTCAGAGTGACCTCCCACACAAATCCTTCCGGGGCGGAACACGGACAGACAGACAGACAGGCGGGACTTTGCCTGCCCCTTGGCAGAGCAGAGCTGCCCAGCAGTCTGCTACAGGGATGGATACACAGCACACACACAGGCGCAGCCCCGGGGTGGCCTCGAAGGCCCAGACCGGGGCGGCACGACAGGGGTCCTCGGGCCCTTTGGATACCAGGGGCGCCCGGGGACGGGGTTTCAGCCACGGCCACTAGAAGATGGCAGTGCGGGGGCACCAGGGTGTGTCCGGGTACAGATGGCAGTGGACGGAGCGGAACCTGTGGGGACAGAGCGGGGGCTTGTCCGTGCGGGCTGGGGGCCCGCCTCCACCCGAGCAGACTCCTGGGGGCCGTTGAGCTGCAGCAGACTCTAAGGGACCTCAGTGAGCCTGCCCCCTCTAGTCCTCCCTTTCCTCACCTCGACGGGTCAGCCTCCACCGAGAAGGGCCCCTTAATGTGGACAGCGTTCCGCTTGTTTTCAAACATGCCGTAGCTCAGGGTCACCTGCAGGGAGACGGAAAGGGTGATCCTGGGGGGGCCGTGGTACCAAGGCCAGCCTACCCTGGCTCTGCCCAAGGCGGGCATGGGTGCGACTCTGCACGAAGGGACAGCCTGGCCTTCTGCCCACCTCGGGGCTGAGAAGCCAGGTCCACGCTGCACCCCCAGGAGTAAAGCCCAAGGGGGCTTTAGCTGGGACAGCGGCCTCGCCAGCCACGGCGAGGAATGTTTACGGGTACAGGGAAGACCCGAAAGGCTCAGAGTAGGTGTCCCGCTGAAGACAAGAGGCAAGATGGACGAACCACGGGAGTGCTGCTGGGCAGACCTGGGTGCCTGGGTGGCAACTCACAGCCGGGCCTCTGGTGACCTATTCAAAGCCGTGGCCCCTCTGCGGCCCCCTCCCCACCTTCTCCCTCCCTCCTGTCTGCCCCTTCCCTGCTCTCCCGGACGCTCTCCTCCGGCGTGCGGCCCTGGCGCGCGCACCTGCCGCACCGGGGAGCCCCGCGGCCCTGGCGCGCGCACCTGCTCGTGGAGCTCGGAGGCAGGCACTTGCTGCAGATTCTCCAGGTGGGAGTGGAAGAGCCCACAGCGCACGAGGGGCACGCCCAGCAGCGCCTCCACGATGTAGCCGATGGTGCAGTCGTCAGGCAGCCGGATCCGCTCGGCCGTGCTCATGAAGTGGCCTCCGCTGCGGGAGGGAAGGGCCGAGGGCCGCAGTGAGCGGAGGGGGCAGCGTGCCGCTTGGCCGGCCGGGCTCAGGCAGGAGGTGGACGCGCCCGGCGGGCATCCCTGATGGGGCTCCCACGCGGGCGGCTCCCAGCCTCCCTTTCCTCCGGGAAAGCCCCCTCCTCCATACGGGGGGGTTACCAGATGCAGGAAGGGGTCCTCACCCCCCTGGTAGCTGGCAGGCGGAGGTGGGGACGACTCACCCTGCTGGTGGACGTGAGGTTTGGGGACGCTGGGGCTGGGAAGACGAGCCGTGCCAGGCCGGCTATGGGGGGACCCTGGGAGATCAGAGGCAGCCTCACCTGCACCCCAGGGCACTCACCTGGCCCAGGGGCTCATCTTCAGGGCCAGCCCTCGGCTGATGCAGAAGCCAGCCCCGCCGGTGGCAAACCAGAAGTGGACAGGACGCTGCAGGCACGGAGGGCCGTGGTGAGACTCCCAGAGCCCTGCTGCCGGGCACCCCAGCCCCCTCCCCGTGCGGCGGTGCAGGCTGGCGTGGGGGGGGCACTCACCACCGTGTTTTCGCTGACCCGCTCCGTGGCCTGGATGGGCCTGTCCAGGCTGGGCTTGCCCAGGTAGACGTCCTGCGTGTGCGGGTAACTGCCCAGCAGCCTCAGCAGGGCACGCACGTTCACGTAGTTATCGTCATCCACGTGGCAGAACCACCTGGCGGGGGCAGGGCCGTCAGGGGGGCATCACGCGGGTGGGACTGCCAGGGCCAGAGCCCCACCAGGGCACGCTCCCGGGGCCCCGCCAGAGGCCGGCACTCACTTCCTCCCTGACTCGATGAAGCGGTCATACTCCACGGCCATCTTGCAGGACAGCGCCTGGCGGCTGTGGGCGGCCGAGCAGTTCGTGTTGACCACGTGGCCTGCGGAGAAGGGGAGGGGCTGTGAGTGGGTCCAAGGCCGGTCAGAGAGGGCAGCCTGACCTGGGGTCACACAGCAGGCCCGGGGCAAGCAGAGCGGGAAGGGGTGTTGGGGGTGGTAGTCTGTCCCGGGGCGCCCTGGGTCCAAGCAGTGCCTGCTCAGCCACCCCACTCAAGCCCTCCCCCGAGCCGGACACCGGCCTGCAGACCCCACCCCCCAGCACCACCTCGTTGGGCGCCCCGCCCCGCCCCGCCCCTGCCCATTCAGGCGGCTTTTTCCCAGCACCAGCCACCTGTTGCCGCCACATCAGCTCAAAGGGCCCAGGAGCTGAAAGGGCCTCATTTGCATGAGAATTGGGGGGGTGGGTGAGTGGTGGGGCGGGGCGCTGAGCAAACCCGTTGAGTAAACTGCCCTCCCAGGTCCTCGGCCGGCAACCTCTCCCAAGGGGACAGTTTCCTCCAGGCAGGACCCCCCTCGCCTTCCCACGTCCAGGGCTCACCCGTGCGCCTGGCCAGCGCCTCGTCTTCCCCATCCGTGAAAATGAACGTCTGCGGGGAGAAACGCGGCCTTGAACGGGCAGCTCGGGGGCCCCGGCCACCGCAGGGCCGAGGGCTGGGACCCCTCGTGCCCATGCCGCATCTTTGAGCCTCCATTTCCCCCCGTGCAGAGAGGGGCTCCGGAGCCTACCATGAGAGCAAGGGGACGGGGGGGGGGGGGAGCTCGGGAAGGACCCCCACCCCACCCCCGACCACCGCGACAGCTGCGCCCAAGGTCACCGGGAGGCGGCTGCCGGCACGAGCCTGGTGCGGTGCCCCGCCCACCCGCCAGGTAACCGCTCGCGGCCCGCCCTGCGCACCTGGCAGGCACACACCCTTATTGACACAGTGCCCGGCCTGCGGGAGGGGCAGGGCACAGGCGGAGGAGGTCGGCTTCGGGAAGCCAAATCTCAATCAGTCGGGGACAAAGGCCTCTGCTGGGCGGCTGCCAGGCGCTGGCGGACAAAGGGCCCGCAGGGAGGGTGAGTCACCAGGCATTGTCCGCCAGCTTTGTCCCGGGCCGCGCTGCGAGGGGAACTCAGCCGCGTTAAGCGGGAGTGGCCACACGGCCCATTACCATACAGCTGGCCTGGTTAACTGGGCCGGGCTGGGCACAAGGTCCGGCGGGCAGGGGTGTGGCCACAGCCCCGCGGTCCCCCAGGCTGGGCCGTCAGGACAGGGCCCTTCGCACCGCTGGCCGTGTGGTCAGCCCGCCAAGCCAGTCGCCTTCCCTGAGCCAAAGCAGCCTCCAGGGTTCTCCGGAGATGCTGACAAGTCTGCGGGGCTGGGCCGGGAAACCGCACAGGCCCCGCACAGGGATCAGCGCTCCCTGCGCCCACGCGGCCCAGCACCTCCAGCCACAGCTTCGGCTCACAGACGGGCCTTGCCCGAGGCCGCATCGAAGCTCTGGCTATGCCAACCTGGCTCCTCCACCCCTGCCAGGATCGCTCTACAGAAGAAGGGGGGGGCCTGACGGGGAGGGGCCAGGCGCTGCCGGCGCCCGCCTGGGCCCGTCGGCACACGGGGAGGAATGTTCCTTCCTCTGCCGCCCGCCCAGCGCGTGCCGCCCAGCGCACCCAGGTGTGCCGAGTGCAGAGCCCAGCCCGGCGGAGGGTGCTGTGAGCCCGGGCAGCAGGGGACAGCCCCCGCACCTCCGTGGCCACCAGGCCCTGGTTTCATCCTGGGTACAAACGAGCACAAGGGAGGGGCCAGAGTGTGCAGGCCTGATGCAATGTGTACTCGGGGGCTGGGGGTCCCACCTGGGGTGCCCACCCTCTCCTGGTAGCCCGGGCTCCTGGTCCAGCCTGAGCCTGAACCCGGGCCACAGGCTCAGGTGAGGCCGCCAGCTGGGTGGGCCTAGAAGGGACTGGGGGAGGGGGGTAGGGTGGGCCCCTCCTGCCCGCTGCAGGCACGCACCCCTCCTCCCGAGCAGACACCCCAGGGGCCCGCACGCACGGACTCGCATCCCGCCCCCTGCCTGCTTGCCGGCATCTCGGCCCAGGAATGCCGTGGGAGGCCGAGGCCGCCCGTGCAGACGCGCTGTTGCCGCCACTGGATTAAAAGGAAAATGCTTTCTTAATGAGATCAAGCGAGGCCTGTTCTCCCGCGCTTTGGTGATGCCCTAAAAACCCAGCCCAAGGCTACGGAGATTAAAGTCACCTTTGTTCAGAGAGGAGCGCTTGGAGGCGTGGGGCTGTGGGGGTGTGAGGGTGCCGGGCCTCCAGTCTCGCCACATCAGAGCAGTCAGGAGCAGAGGGGATGGGCCTCACCCGTGGCTCCGAGCCTCAGTTTCCGCCCTCTGTGTAATGGGCGTAACCAGAGCTCACGCGCCCAAAGCAGAGCGCCCGGCTCCTTCTCTTCTTCCAGCTCCCTCACAGCCCAGGGAGGAGGGCACCATCCCTCCCCAAGTGTACAGGTGGGGAAACGGGGAGCCCCAGAGAGAGGCGGGCCCTGGCCTGTGGTCACGCCCCGGGACAAAGGTGGTGCTGGTCCCCACCAGCCGTGCCCCACAGACCCCTCCCCACTTCCCTGACGACGGCAGGGATGGGGGAGGAAGAGCCAGGCGGCGGGGCGGCAGAGCTGGCGGAGGGTGGGCGGGGGGACACCCACAGGAAGCGGCATTGTTCCTGGAGCTGCGATTCAAAGAAACACAGGATGCCAAGCTCTCCCCCGGACAATTGTGGCCGCTGCGGTGGCAGCCGCGCAGCCTAGCCCACTCCTGGGAGGGACAGGGGAGCAAAGTGCGGGCCAAGGACCCAGCCCCTCACCCTGGACCTCCAGGGCCGTCGTAACGTGGCCGCTGCTGACCACCCCCGCCCGAGCCGCTCCAATGGCTGGAAGTCTCTTGCACGCCCCCCAAGTTGTGTTCAAGGTGCCCAGCTGCCCTTTCAGGGCATTTCCTACTCTCCGTCTAGCTCAAATGGCACCTCCTCCAGGAAGTCCCTCCCTCCCCAACCCAGGTCAGATGCCCCCCTTTCGGCTTACACAGCCTCTTTGGGTTTCCCCCACTGCAGCCCTGACTTCCTGGAGTCTCCCCCATCAAACCGGGTCTGAACCACCCTGCACAGGGTTGGGAGCCGAGGTCTCTCCGTTGAAACAGTTTCAAGGACCCCTCACCCCTAGGACACCATGAGAGGGGCTCTTGCTAGGCGGGACACACGCCCTGACTGCTGGGAGCCAGATTCGGCTCCTCCCGGGTGTGCTCAGCTAGCCAGAGGGGAGCCTGAGGGAACCTCCGGTGGGGAAGGCGGCCTCTCCCTGCCTCTCCAGGTTTTGGCCGTCCACTTTCACAACCCTCGACCAGAGGCCAGCGCTTTCCTTATTCCAGAGATGAGCAGACTGAGGGCCAGAGAGGCCCTTGGTCATGCCCAGGGTCACCTAGCTCGGCCAGGACTGCTCCCCGAGACCCCCTGACCATATCCCCTTCGCGGGAGGAAGTCTTCAGAGTCCGAGAGGAGAGGTGCTCAGAGCTGGTGGCAGCCCAGAGGGGGCTGAGCACTGCCAGCGGCCACAGAGCAGGCAGGCAGAGTCCTGGGGGTGGTGCCTGGCTCGGGGACAGCGCCCCGCAAGTGCTGTCACTTGGGGAGGGGGGCCCGCAGGCCGTCATCACCAGGCAACCTGAGTGGCCAGCGCGCCGGCGGCGGTTCCCATGGAGCACATAGCCGCACACAAGAGGCTGGACGCCTTTCTCCACTGGAGAAAGGGGCTTTGTTACCTTGCCCGAGCGGCCGGCGTGAGAGCCGCCCGGCGCTGGGAATCCTAACGGCCCAGCAGCCAAACAAAACCCGCAGCCCCCACCGCCCCCTCCTGCCGGCCTGCTGAGCCCCTGGGAAAGGGACGCCGTGTTCCCAGGAGGCTGCCGTGGGCTCCCAGGGCCCCCTCCACACGCTGGGACCAGGAGGACCCTGCTCCCCTGACCCTCATCGTGACCTCGTCAGGGCCCTGCCCCAGCCAGGCCAGAAGGCCCCCGGGCCTCGAGGGTTTCAGCAGGGAGGAAGAGAGCTGGGGTCTTCCCTGAGCCCCTAGACCCGTCAAGCGTCCTTCACCCTCATCCCAAATACCCAGGCAGTCCCTTGTATCTCCCAGTTCAGGGAATTCCCCCACCCCCTCCCCAGCAGCACCCACACTCTGCCCCCATCTCGCCCCAACCCGGCCACCCAGCTGCAGCATGGAGGGAGATTTTTCAAAGTGGGGTGTGTCTTTATTATGTGTGTGGAGGAAGTCAGCGCTCAACTGGGATGTGCTAAGCACTAGTTTCCAGGCTCCAGAGACTTCTGCACTGTGGAGAGAGGGCCCCAGAATACACCCTGAAACCCAGCGCGTGCGCTCTCGTTCTTCTTCGGAGATGGACCCCCCCCAGGGCCCCCACCAACGCCCACCCCCAGCTTCGACAGCGACTTGTCCCCCGGCCCATTGCAAAGGCTGGGATGAGGGACACGTCTGGCCCTGTGCCCAGGGGTCCTAACCCTTCACTCCACTTCTCAGGAAAGAGTCTTCCTCCCGGGGAAGGGTATGAGGCCACGGAGGACGCCCCACGCTGAATCTGCCTTGGGAAGGCTTGGGGACAATAATTCCTAGCTGCTGAGTTCCAGTGTTTGAGGGCAAGAAGCATCACCAGGAGCCAACACCTAGCTGGTGAAGGTTCACTGCAGGACACTGACCGGTGGTGTTTGGGGAATGAGTCCCCACCCTGTGCTTCCACATCAGGCAAACTGGGCTGGAAGGGGATGAACCGGCATCGCTTCGCCCGATATTCCCGGCGGCGGTACAGACAGGCAGCCTGGAGCCCACTGGATGCTGCCACCAGCTGGACAAGAGGGCACCTCCTCCCCTGCCCACTTGCCCAGCCTGACGGGGCTCACCATCTCCTCGTGGCGCGAGATCCACGTCTCCAGAAGCAAGTCGAGACGCGCGCGATGAAACTTTTTGGTGGTCTTCACCGCGATGAAGACGTCGCGTGGGGCCAGCGGCTCGGCCGGGGGCCGAGGACGGCCGTCAGCGGGGCGGGAGGCGCCCCCGGGCGGTGGGCCCGCGTCTCTGCGAGAGCGGGTGAGCAGGCTGAAGTACTCGGACAGACTGCGCACCTCGCGGACGGGCGCCCCGGGCGCCACCGCCGCCGCCGCCTCCAGTCCAGGCGCCGTGGCCGCCCCCGAGGGGCCCGCCAGGCTGCGCAGCGCGCGCCGACCGCGTTCAGCGGGCACCGGGGGCGGCGGCGGGTCGGCCGTGAGCACCAGCAGGCAGGCAAGCAGCGCGCCCGCCAGCGCCAGCAGCAGGCGGCGGCCGCAGCGCTTGAGCATGGTGGGGTGGCGGCAGCGCGGAGCGCCCGACCCCTCTCAGCCGCGCCGAGGCTCCGGGGTCCCGCCGCACGTCCAGCGGCGCCCCGCCCGCGGCCCGAGCTCTTAAACCGCCCCGACCTGGCTCCGCCCCTAGGGCGAGGCCTCGCGCGATGTCCCGCCTTCGGCGCAAGCTCATTGGCTCCCGGGCCCCGGGGGCGGGGCCTCTCGCATTGCCCCCGACGCCCGGCAGCGCCCACGTGGGGCCGCGGCGGGGGTCTGGGAACCGAGGAGCCGGTTCCCCGCGCGCCCGCCCCCGGTCCGCACGTGCACGCCCCGCCCCGTCCCGCCCGGATCGCCCCCCGCGGGCAGCCGGGGGGCGCTGGGACTTGGGCCCGCCCCGCCCCGTCCCGCCCCGCCCCGGTGGCCCTGAAGGGGAAAAACCCAGGCCAGCCAGCGCGGGGCCGGAGCTCCAAGTCTGGCCTGCGGAGGGGCGCGCCCTCAGCGCTCTGACAGCGATTCCGGGACAGGCACTCTGGGCTCAGTCGTCCCGCGGGGAACGTCGGTCCTTCCCCGCTGGGCGCTTCCCCTCCCCGAGCCGGCTTCCTCCGCTAGGGCTGGCGCAGGCTGGGTCAAAGGATTGGTGGACCTCAGCGCTCCGTCCAAAGCAGCCCTTATTAATAAAACCGAGGAAGGGCTTAGCCAGCTGAGCCACAGGTAGGGACACGAGGTTCCAACGGGAAAACACTTGCCAGATTCCATCCCTAGACCCGAGCGAATTCCCTCCTCTCGGCCCACCGTCGAGGCGGAGGAGAGGGTGGATGCCCCGAAATCCGAGGCCGAGCCGCCCCTCCCCGCGCGGGACGAAAGGCCGCCTTCTGTCCCATTTGGTCCCTCTGCGCTCGGGCCACATACGGGTGGCCCAGCTGTGCCCCCGCCCCGCCTCCCCGGCACACGGCGGGCCCCCACCCCCGGCCCTTCCCACGGGCCGGGCCGGGCCACCGCACGAGCAGGGGCGGCAGGAATGCGCGCTGGCAGCCCGCGTTGAGGGTGAGGGGCGAGGAAGTGGCCAAGGGCTCCCCTTGGCGAAATCTGAGTCTGAGCCCCCAGCCCATAGCATCTTCCGGAAGCGCGGCCAGGGGCGGCTCTCCGCTTGGCTGCGTCTCCTCTCCCTCCCTCCCCAGTCTCTCTCATCCCCTCCTAAGGAGGCCCTAGGGGAGCGCCTAGGCTACACTGGTCCCGGTCCCGGTCTTAGCGCTGGCTCTGCCCACTGGCCCGTTTTCTCTTCAGCGTTTACGTCTGCTCCAAGGCACCCTTCGTGGTCCCTGTCCCTCTCCCTGAATGTCAACTGCAGAGATGAGGGCCTGGAACACAGTGAGTGCCCTATGAAGATGCATCGTGTAGGGAACTCCCTGGTGGTCCAGTGGCTAGGACACCTAGCGCCCAGTGCAGAGGGCCACAGGCTCCCTCCCTGGTCAGGGGACTAGGTCTCACTTGCTGCAACTAAGACCCAGTGCAGCTGGAAAAAACGAGATTTACTGTGTAGATGTCTGGCTCAGATCCGTGATTCTCACCTGGCCCATTTGTTCTTAGGGCCCTGGGGCCCTATCCCCTGCCCCTCTGTGATGGGGTGCGGTGGGGGATTGGAGTTCCCAGGCCTCTTCCTGTATCCACCCCCAAGGTAATTAGCAGGCGCCACCTCAGGCAGGCAGATGCCTGAGCAGATGGTGCTGGCTGTGCCCAAGTGACAAGACTCCCATGGAGTCACCTCCTGTCATAAACTCCTCCCCACCTACGACGGGAGCCAGCCTGGGAGCCTTTCCTCGCTGCAGAAGTGGGAGTGGGCAGGGGTCAGCGGAGACCCAGCACAGCTGCAGTCCTGCCTGAAGGGTCTCTGTGCCCGCTTTCCCTCGCCCCACCACCACTGCTCTCCCAGGTCTGGGCTAGCTTGACAGGGAGCGTCCCTCACGGCCTCTCTCTCCCCTGGACTTCCTGAGCCGCCTCCATGCCAGTCTTCCTGCCAGTCTTCCTGGTGCATTGATTCTCCACTCTGAATCGTGCACGCAGGTCCAAACCTTTGATGGTTCCCCATGGCCTCTGGGGGCTTCCCAGGTGGCGCTAGTGGTAAAGAATCACCTGCCAATTCAGGAGACATAAGAGATGCAGGCGCGATCCCAGGGTCGGGAAAATCCCCTGGAGGAGGAAATGACCACCCGCTCCAGTATTCTTTCCCGGGAAATCCCATGGACAGAGGAGCCTGGCAGGCTGCAGTCCATAGGGTCACAAAGAGTCGGGACACAGCCGAAGCGACTTAGCATGCGTGGCCTCTTTTCAGTTCAAGTCCCGGCCCAGTGTCCACCTCCCTCCCAACTAGCTCCCAGCTCCATTTCGTGCCTCTGCCTGCAATGCCTCACAGTTCTCTAACACCCCCAAACCGTCAAGCCCCGAAGTCTCTGCATGAGCTGTGCGGGGCCCTTGCGGTCCTTCATCAGCATCCATATTAAGTGGTACCACTAGGTGCTGAGGGTTCTGCAAGGGGGGGAGGGACAGCCATGCCACTCATACTCCCGCCTGACCCTGACAAGGTCCTGTGAGCCAGCTCCTCCGTGGCCCCGCCCCAGGGGTGGGACCCCTTGCTCTGCACCCGGAGTGTCTCTGCTTTCTCCCACCCAGGCTCCCGGCCTCACGCGCCATAGTCCTGGCTGCTGTGGTTTCGGCCCACCAGGCAGCAGGAGTGATGTGCCCATTGTACAGAAAGCAAGTGGAGGCTCAAGAAGCCCTGCTGCATTGTGGTCGGGGAGCCAGGAGAAGGAGCAACTGGACAGGGGGACAGTGGCCAGCCTAGCAGGGCCGTGGTGTAGAGGTCAGCAGGGGCTTTTCCGCACCTCTCTGCAGCCCGGCTTGGTGAGAGTGGGGGGACCTGGGTGTGACTGCCTGTCTGGGAACAGCAGGACAAAGCTCTGCAGCATTCTTGTGGGGGCCATGCGCTTTGGCAAGAGTGATTCAATCTCTTTGCTGTCAGGAGAATGGAATTTCGTGGTGACTCCTTGAGGTCTGAAAACTGGAGGGGGTGGCCGCCCTAGCCGCCCCTGCCCCCTTCCCCAGGCTGGCTCCAGCCAGCAGCTCTCCCCTTCCCTGCCCTCAACCTAGACCCAAAGGCTCCCTCCAGGGACCCATTGGGCCAAACAGCTCTGAGGGGGTGTGGGGGGCGCGGATAGGAGAAGGTGCTGGGCCCAGGACAGGAAATGGGGAGCCAGGGAGGGGGTGGGGAGGGCTGACCGGCTTGCCAGGAGCCCCTGGGTGCCTTAGAGCCCATGGGAAGGGGAAGGGGAAGGGGAAACGGCTGTCCCAAGACCTTCCCCAGGCTCAGGCATGTGGACCCAGCCCTGGGGCCAGGGGCTTCTGGAGCCAGACTGACCGCTTTCCAACCCTAGAGGGGCTACTTCTCAGCTTTTTGACCTTGGACCTGGGACATTCCTCCTCTGAGCCTCGGTTTCCCCACCCACAACACGAGGATGGCAGATGGGCAATGGGTCAGAACGCCGACGGCCTGGCCCTCTCGCCCAGGGACCTGGGCCTGGTGCCTCCTGCATGGCTGACCCCTGCTCCAGCCAGCGCGGGGCTCCCGGGCAGCTGGGAGGCCTGATGGCTCGACCCTGTCCGTGAGGCTGGGTGGAGGTGGCCGAGGACAGGGGACCCGCATGAGCAGTCTTACTCTGCCTGTCCATCAGGCTCGGAGGACGTGCTGTCTACCCATCCAAGCTCAGGCCCCCTTTCCCGGCCGGGGCTCAGTCTGGGGCCCCCTGCAAACGGAGTCAGTCCCAGAGGGCTCTAGAAGCCCCTTCCCCGTGGGCCCCGGAGCCTTGGGCTGCCCTCTCTGAGGGGCTCTTTCCTGGGAAGATCCCAGAGACATAATGGATGAGCCATTAACTGGAAGGAAGCGGTCCGTGGCAGTCCTGCTCGGCGTCCCAAGGCCAGCACGGAGGGAGGGAGGTGCTGACCACCGCCGTGCTCTCGGGGGCTCGCGTGCCCCCTCTGACACCGACACACGAGGGTCCCCCTTGTGGAGCGGCAGCGTGGGCACCCAGGAGCCAGGGTGCCTGCGGGCTTCCTGAGAGCGGCGAGTGCCGTGGTCACGGTGGCCCCAGGAGGCCCCCACCCTGAAGCTTCTGGACAGAGTCCGTGATGGCAGGAGGGCGGGGGCGCAGCCGACAGCTGCTTCCCACTCCGGTGAGGAGAACAGACGCAGACAAGCCCCCAGCCCGGCCCTGCCCAGGGGGACCCCTCACCCTCAGCCCCGCGCTGTGTGGTCTCATTCCCTTCTCTCTGTGGGCCTCGGGGTTTTGCTCGAGGCTGCGTCGGGAAGGTAGCTGGTGCCCGCCCTCCCCCGCTGCCCCCACCCCTCCCGCCAACCCTGGGCTGGTGAGGTGTAAGGTGCCAGGGCATGCCGGCCGCCTGGCTCCTCGACTTGAACCCTGGGGCCTGGCGTGGTCAGAGCAGCCCGGCTGAACAAGGCCCCAAGGAGAATGGATGGACAGATGGACGGACAAACGGATGGACACATGTGGACACAGAGACGTCCAGAGGAAGGAGAGCCCGCCTTGCTCCCGTGCCTGCCCCCCACTCAGGAGGACGCGGCTCTCAGGGTAAGGAGGTCAGGCAGGGCTGAGCACTGGGCACTGGGCCGCCCTGGGGCGGGGCCTCCGGGCAGGTGGGCGCCCGCGATGGCCCCGGGCTGTGCGGCTGTCCTGCACTCCCCAGGGAGCTGCCCAGGGGAGGCCTGGAAGGTCCCACTCAGAACGTTGGTCTTACAGGTGGGACACAGGGTCCAGGGAGGGGAAAGGGCTGCCCTCACCCCCACAGGGAGCTCGGGCCGTCCCACGCTTGGGAGCAGGGTGCGTGCCCGTGGTGAGGGCAGCAGGCCAGAGCCTGCAGCTGCGCTTCTTCCTGACGGCCGCGCCGGGGCTGGCCGGGGCTAATCTGATTTGCAGCCCCCGGCGGTGGCCGAGCCCCACTGCCAGTCCCCACTGCTGACGTCGTGCAGGAGCCAGACACCCACCAGGGGGACACCAGAGCCGCTCTGCCCCGGCCGGCCTTTGTCTTGCCAAGAATGGCTGGCTTGTGCTGGGCAGGGGTGGGCTGTGGGTGTGCTGCTGCCTGCCGGGCTCCAGGCACGATCCCCTGCCCCAGTCCTGACCCTGTGCTATGCGGTAGGACCAGACCCCGGGACGGGGGAGCAGGGGCGGGGGCCGCATGGAGGTAGCTGGGGTCTGTCTTGGCTCCAAGCGAAGCTGCTTCCTGCCCTGTGTGGTCCTGAGCTTGTCTTGTCTCCCTGACCTCAGGCCCCTCCTCCATAACCAGAGGGTGTTATCTTCCATCCCGCTCTCTGGAGTTGGGACGGGGGCAGGGGGAAGGTGGCATCCTTCGACATTCCGGGCTGTCTGGAAGAAGGGCGGTTCCGTGCCCAGAGGTGGGCGGCCACACCATGAGGGGGATGAGCCGCCACCATGGGACCCATCTGTCCACCTGTCCGTCTGGCCGGCCGGCTGTCCACTCACCACCAGCGACACCCCCGGGTCCTTGCTCCGTTCAGATCTCCGGTTCCAGGGCAGGGAGGAGGTGACCCAGACCCCGCCCCTGGGCCCGGGGAGCTCACAGTCTCACAGGGAGGAGTCTGCCGGCATCCAGGTGTTCCCCAGACAGACGGAGGGTGGTAGGGGCTAGAAGGTCTGTCAGGTCCAAGGGTGCCAGGGGCCTGGGCAAGGGAGAATCCACCTTGTGCCCGGGCTGGGGTAGGAGGCCTCAGAGGAGGCTTCCAGTAGAAGATAGTGACCGTCACCACGCGAAGTTTCCCAGGTGGCGCTCGGGGTAAAGCACCTGCCTACCTATGCAGGTGACATAAGAGATGCAGGTTCGATCCCTGGGTCGGGAAGAGCCCCTGGAGAAGGAAACAGCTGCCCACTCCAGTATTCTTGCCTGGAGAATCCCATGGACAGAGGAGCCTGGCGGGCTACAGTCCATGGGGTCACAGAGAGCTGGACATGACTGAGCCACCGGGCACACACACACCACTCTGCAGATGACATCTGGGCAGGCAGAGGCGAGTGGGAAGGGAGCAGGGAGGGGGCCGCCCGAGGAGATGGAGAGAGTGTGCAGCTAGGTGGGGCGTGGGGAGACGAGCAGTGGAAGACAGGCCTGCAGCGGTGAGCCGGAGCCTCAGGTCCAGGCCAGGCGGCCCTGGGGTGCCACAGGGTTTGTGAGCAAGAAGGACGTGGTCCTGAGTGGCTTTGCCAAAGGAGCAGAAGCAACCGCGGTTCAGCCAAGACACAGGAGGCAAGGCTGTGCCCCTCTGCTTGTCCGTCCATTCCTCAGGCCTCGTGTCCTTGTGGCCGGAGGAGGAAGCTGGGATGGCACGGAGGCCACCTGGGCCCTTGTGCGCCCTTCTCCTTTCCTTGGTGGCTGCAGAGGGTTTTCAGAAGAGGACAGGGCCATGTTGCTTGGAGGTGGGTGGACCCTGGTGGGAGGGGGTGGGGGGATGGGACAGAGCCTGAGCCAGGCCAGCGTCAGAGGGAGGCCTAGGCCTCTGGTCTCCACCTGCCCTCTGCAGCCCCGGCTCCGTTGTCTGCACACTGTCTGCAGGGCCTCCTCCCACCCCAGTCCGTGACCAAGGGCCATCGCAGCCCCCTGCAGATGCTCTTGGTTGTCGCGCCTCTGGGGCCTGGCAGTACAGGTGGGTCTGGTCGGTGGAAGCCGGAGACACTGCTCAGTGCCCTGCTGCTTACGAGACGAGCCCCAGACAACAGAAAACTCCCCACCCACAACAGCAGGAGGCTGAGGGGAATCGCCAGTGAGCTGACAGGTCTGTCTCCAGGCTCGGGGCTCCTGGGGCCCCCAAGGCTGGCCCTCCGGCCAGGCCTGGGCTCTGCAGCAGGTGGGCGTATGCCTGGCAGCGAGCGGGGCCTCCAGCAGCGGCTTGCTCCCCGTTTCCTGCAGGAGGTCACCTGAGGGCAGAGGATGCTGCAGGCAGGGCGCCGGGGAAGGCGGAAGGATTACACAGGGGACTTCCGCTGGAGGCCACAGCGGGGGTCAGTGGGGGCTGGGGCAGGGGCTGGGATGTGGTGTGGGGGCTTGGCTAGGGGTCGGGAGCTCCCTCCCGGCCTGCTACCCTGCACCCAACCCCTGCCTCCAGGTGATTCCAGCCTCAGGACAGGCCAAAGTAGGGAGGTGGCAGGGAGGGGCCTCCTTGCAAGCTGTTTGCTCAGCCAAGGTTTAATCTCCAAAACAGGAAGGCTCGTATTGACAGAAGCAGCAGACGGAACTGCCGATGTGCCTGCCAGGTTAAGCTCCTGGGGCCCCGGTCCTGCCCCCGTGGGCTGCTCACATACCCTGCCCTCAAATGCAAGGGCGCCCACCACCCCCACCAGCCCTTAAGCTGCACCACCTGATGCCTACCAGGCCTTGAACCAAGGGCCCCTCAGTCCACTCTGCCAACTGCCGGGAGGATTGGAGCCAGCGGGGTGGGAGGGTGCGCAGGAAAGTGGGGGACAGAGTGGCTGCAGGCTCACAGGCTTAGTAGGGCGTGTCTCCAGTCTCATTTTGCAAATGAGGAAGCTGAGGCTCAGAGAGGGAAGTGAGCTGACCTGCGTCACACAGTGGCGGTGGAGGGGGTCTGTCCCAGTGCCCCTCAGCCCGGTTCCAGAACACACTTGGGTGCGGTGCCGTCCACCACTACCGTCTGATGAGCAGGGCCCAGGGTGACCTTCTGTCTGATGGCCCCTCCCTGGGGCGCCTGGGGAGGAAGGCTGCAGTGACCGAGAACATTGGCCAAGCAAGCACAGCTGACTCAGAAGCCTCCCTGCAGCCAGAGGAAGCTGGGAAGGGGCAAGCCCGCTGGGCGCCCACGGGCCGGCTCTGGGATCATTCTGGAGGGTCACTTCCCTTGACAGCGATGTCAGCCCTGCAGAGGCCTGGGGCCCCCAGCTCCCCGCAGGGCCCCGACTCGACGGGACCCAGGTTCGGGGCACAGGGCTGAAGCCCAGGACCACGCTGCGGTGCTCCGGCACCTGTCTGGCCGCAGTTTCCCTGGCTGCCTGTGGTGGGAGTGGGCACAGTTCCAAGCCGGTTCCAAGCCCAAGATGCTTGAGTCCCTGCCAGGAGCTACAGCAGAGTGAGGCGCTGGCCGCGTGGTCTTGGAGGGCCCTGATCCTGCAAGTGGTGCCCTGGTCCAGCACCTTCCTTGGCTCCCGCCTCACCACCCTCTTGGGGGGCTGGCTTCCCCGCCACTCCCCCCCCCCCTCCCGCATCCGCCGCCTGCTCCCTGCACGGCTGAGTTCAGCCAGACGATCCTCCTGCCCACCCGGCCCGTGCCTCTGCCTGAGCCTATACCCAGGCCCCCACCCCAGCCCGTCCGTGGCCTAGGGGCACCCCTCTAGGTGGGGGGAGGGAGGGTCCCCAGTCTTGGGGACTGTCTGTCCTCAACCCAGTGTAGGAGTCCAGGCAGGTGGTCTCTCCCTTCTCAGCGAGCGATCCTCCAGACTCGAAGGCTGGCCTCCACTCATGGTGCTCTGAGGCCAGCCCCCTCACCTGGGGCAGGTCTTCTCCAGGCCAGGAGCAGCTTCGGGGGCTGCTTGTGCCTGGGGGAGGGGGTGTGCACCCCCCTATCCCGCCCCTGCTTGCCACTGCTGTCACTCTATCCCAGCAACCTGGCAGGGCGGGGGACCCCGGGAGGACAGTGTCCCCCTTTGAGGCGAGGGCAGTGGTGGATCAGCTGTCCCGGATGGGGCGGTCTGCTGGCTCAGGGCAGGGGCCACGGCTTTGCCGTCTTCAATAGCCTGAGATTAGGTTCCGTCCCCGGGGGGCCGCCCGGCTGTGTGGCCTTTGTGACAGCGTGGGAACCGCAGCATCCCAGCCAGACAGGGATGCGCCTGCCCGCCCGTGGGAACCTGGCCCGGGGCTGGCGGGGCATCCACCAGGGATGGGGCACAGGCTGGCACACGCCCACAAGCACACGCAGCCCTCTGTCGACGTGAGGTCGCAGGAAAGCTCACCCCGTGGGTGAGTCGTGTACACACTGGGTCCTGAGAGCCCTGCCAGGCGTCTCGCCGGCTGCCCCAGGCCATGCTGGGGAAAGGGTGCTCCTTTGCAGCGAGCGTGGTGCGCAGAGCGTGATGGTGGGATCTCAGTCGCTTGTCCTTGGTCAGTGTGCGACCCACCCCCAGGGGCACAGTGGCCTCTCCCAGCCCTCCCGAGGCTTTCTGCAGCCTCTGCTAACCCGAAGTCCTCCCCGGGGCCCCTGCCCGCTGCAGGGCTCGTCCCGGGCTGACTGGTCACAGGTCAGTCCCCGCTGGAGGCGAGGAGGGAGCAGGGTGCCACAGGCTGAGGGCTTCAGGTACCAACCACGGAGCCTGAATACTCACGTCTCATCCAGGGACAGGCAGGCTGTTGTGGGGGTGAGTGAGATGCCTCAGCTGCCCGAACGCCACCGGCCACATCCCCGTCGCCCTTCCCAGCATGGTCCCCGGGCCCTGACTCTCAGCTGTGTGCAGTTTGGCAGACAGAGCCCAGCTCACCTCCTCTGAGCACACACGTGTGTCTGTGCATGTGTGCAGAGGTGTGCTTGCCTTCACACACGTGCAGGGGAGCCTGTGTGCCCTGGCTGGGCGGAGGGGCCACGGTGGCTCCCGCTCTGCACGTGCCAGCCAGCCAGCGTGTGGCCGAGCTCAGAGGACACGTGTGTCCACGTGTACACACGCCCAGGGCCGGCCCCTGCAGCTTGAGCCACCTCCTCCCCCCACCCACCCACCCCCTCCCCTGGCGCAGCTGCAGACTCGGGAAGCAGGGGTGGGGCGGGCCGGCCTCAACCTTGCTCCCCAGAGAGGTGGCCAGGCCAAGGTGGGAGGCTGGGGCCAGGCCAGCGAGCCGGCGGGGCCCGGGGTGGGATGTGGCCTGCGCCATGTGCTTCCTGTCCGGCCAGTGGCAGAGACTTTGGACGGAAGGTTGGCCCTATCAGGAAGGCACTGCTGGGAGAAGTGGGGCTCCCGGAGGCTGAGTCAGCTTCCCCCAGAGTTCATGCGAACCCTCTGCCTCTTCCTTCTCCAGGAGCCTCCCCGACCACTGCTGTCCCTGGGCTGGCCCCAAGGGCAGGGTGAGTCGAGCAGGAGCATCCCGCCTCTACCCGTGGGCCCGAGTGCAGCACCTCAGGGCCAGCTGGTGGTGCCAGGCCCTCTCAACGTCCCCCAGCACCTCCCGGCTGAACCGCTGCCTGGGGACCGCAGCAGACGTGCTCCCCAAGTTCTCACTGCCCTAAGAAGTGGCTGGAGACCCCAAGATGGGCAGGACTTGCTTAGGGACTCACAGCCAGCTCTGGAAGGACGCAGCTGGGCTCTCCCAGCCCGGGACGCTTATGACTGTGGCATCGACGGCTGACCCCAGGTCATTCTACAGAGCACCTGAACCAACGGCTGAAAACCCCCGTCGGGGAGCAGGGGCCAGTGAGCAGCCCCTTGTGTGCAGGGAAGGTGTGGGGCAGGGGCTTGCCCAAGCAACCCTCCAGGCCCTTGTCCCCCGCCCCCTGCCCTCCCAGCTTCTGGGAGACCAGCCTTTTCAGACCACCCCCCCTTGCTCCTATATTAGTGCCCCAGGCTGCTGTAAGCAGTGACCGTGAACTTGGCTTAAAGCAACAGGTGTTTATTGTCTTCCAGTCTGGAGGCCAGGAGTCTGACATCAAGTTGTGGGCAGGGGTGGTCGGTTTCCCCTGGAGGCTCAGAGGGGCGTCTTCTCCCAGGCCTCTCGCCCAGCTGCCAGGGAGTGCCCGTGGCCCTCGGCGTTCTGGGGCGTGTGGGCGCATCGCTCCAACCTCCGCCTCCGGCGTCGCGTCTCCCCTCCGTGTCTCCGTGCTCTCTGTCCCTCTTTGCATGGCACTTCTCACCGGACTTCGGATCCACCAAATCCAGGCTCATTTCCCACGCTGGCAAGGTGATGCTCAGAATCCTTGCAGCTAGGCTTCCGCAGTACTTGCACTGAGAACCTGCAGGTGCGCACGCTGGGTTTCGAAGAGGCAGAGGAACCAGAGACCAAATTGCCAACATTCTTTGGGTCATAGAGAAAGCAAGGGAGTTACAGAAAAATGTCTACTTCTGCTTCATTGATTATGCTAAAACTTTTGACTGCGTGGATCGCAACATGCTGTGGAAAATTCTTCAAGAGGTGGGAATACCAGACTACCTGACCTGTCTCCTGAGAAACCTGTATGCAGGTCAGGAAGCAACAGATAGAAGCCAACATGGAACAACTGACTGGCTGCAAATTGGGAAAGGAGTATGACAAGGCTGTATAATGTTGCCCTGCTTATTTAACTTCTATACAGAGTACATTGGGTGAAATACCGGGCTGGATGAATCACTAGCTGAAATCAAAATTGTCAGGAGAAATATCAACTATCTCAGATATGCAGATGATATCACTCTAATGCCAGAAAGTGAAAAGGAACTAAAGAGCCTCTTGATGAGGGTGTGAGATGAGAATGAAAAAGCTGGCTTGAAACTCAACATTCAAAAAACGAAGATCATGGCATCCAGTCCCATCACTTCATGGCAAAGAGAAGGAAGAAAATTTGAAGTAATGACAGATTTTACTTTTGGGGCTCCAAAGTTACTGTGGACAGCGACTGCAACCATGAAATTAAAAGAGGCTTGCTTCTTTGAAGGAAAGGCATGACAAACCTACACAGCATATTAAAAAGCAGAGACATCACTTTGCTGACAAAGGTCTGTATAGTCAATGCTATGATTTTTCCAGCAGTTATGTACAGATGTGAATGTTGGACCATAAAGAAGGCTGAGCGCTGAAGAATGCATGCTTTCGAACTGTGGTGCTGGAGAAGACTCTTGAGAGTCCCCTGGACTGCAAGATCAAACCAGTCAATGCTAAAGGAAATGAACCCTGAATGTTCATTCGAAGGGCTGATGCCAAAGCTGAGGCTCCAATACTTTAGTCGCCTGATGACCTGACTCCCTGGAAAAGACCCTGTGCTGGGGAAGATTGAAGGTGAAAGGAGAAGAGGGAGGCAGAGGATGAGATGGTTGGATGGCATTATTGACTCAATGGACATGAGTGTGAGCAGACTCAGGGAGACAGGAGAGGACAGAGGAGCCTGGCTTGCTGCAGTCCATGGGGCTTCTAAGAGTCAGGTACAACTTAGCAACTGGAAAACAGCAAATCCAGGCTGACCCCCGTCCCAAGGCCTTTCACTTAATTACGTCTGCAAAGACTTTCTGTAAATAAGATGCCCTCCACAAGTTCTGGGGGTTAAGAATTGGACCTATCTTTTTTGGGGAGGCCATCATTAAACCAGGGTCTCCGAGGGGGCACAGTAGTCGAGAATCCATCTGCCTGCCAATGCAGGAGACACAGAGACACGGGTTTGATCCCTGGGTGGGAAAGATCCCCTGGAGGAGGAAATGGCAACTCACTCCAGTATTCTTGCCTGGAGAATCCCATGGACAGAGGAGCCTGGCAGGCTCTGATCCATGGGGACTCAAAGAGTCAGACATGGCTGGGCACACACACACCCACACACACACCATTCAACCCTTAAATGCCAAGGGTCTGGGAGGCTGCGTCTGCCCTCGCTGCCCGCCAGAGCCCCTGCACTTCATCACAGCAGCCTGGGGGCCATGGAAGGCACCCTTGGCGTGTGTGAGTCAGGAGGGGCAGGGAGCCCGGCTGATGGGAGCTGGGGTGGCGGCTTGGAGAGTGGGCAGCTCCAGGCCTGCCCCCAGGAACGTGGACGGGATGGGTGGACAGACAGGCGCTTCGCCCCTGTGCCCCTGGCTGGTCCTGGGGGCCCCAGGCCCCTGCCCCGTGTAAGGACAGAGGGCATGTGCCGATGGGCCGACACTCCCTCAACGGCCGGTGCTCTGCAGGGGCCTCCCACTAGCAGGCTGTGGGCATGAGCCTCAGGTCTGGGCATGAGTGCCGGGCGAGTGGCCACCGGGCCTGGGGCCAGTGAGGCCCAGACTCCCCCCCGC
The DNA here is from genome assembly GCF_042477335.2 of Ovis canadensis. Taxonomy (NCBI): domain Eukaryota; kingdom Metazoa; phylum Chordata; class Mammalia; order Artiodactyla; family Bovidae; genus Ovis; species Ovis canadensis. Next base: position 55,927,590 of record NC_091268.1, read on the forward strand.
GATTGCCCCACCAGCGGAAGGCGCCTCCCGCCTGTAGTCACGGTGCCAGACACAGGCCCCGTTGCTCCTCCAAGGCGCCTTTTACAAGCGGACGCTTGGCTCTGAGCTCAGCAGCTGGGACTGAGGCTGGGTCTGAGGGCTCCCACGCCAAGGGTGGCCTCCTCGGCCCCGGCTCGCAGAGCTGGGAGCTCCACTGTGTCTTCTGTGAGCCCTGCTCCGGGCTCGGCCTCCCGAGTGTAGCGTGGGGTGAGGCTCCTACACGTCTGCGTGGCTTCCAGGGACCTAGGAGGCGAGGGACGGTGTCCCCGGCCACAGACACAGACACTGAGGCCAGGAGGAGCCTGGCCTGGCCTCTCTGCTTGTCAGAAGTGGGTCGAGGCACCAGCTGGCCCACCACCTGCTGACCTACCTCGTCCCAGGCCCTCTGGGGGCAACCGGTGGGAACGGGCCATGTCTCAGCCTCCCAGCCCCAGGCGGCCGCCCCCTGGGAGGGCTGGTCAGCGGGCTCAGGTGTCTCGCACGGCCGGTTCCTCTGCCTCGTCTCATCCTCGCCTCTGTGGAGCCAGAGGGCGGGTCAGTCCCCAGGGACAGCAGTGCGGAAGGCAGGCTGGCGGGGTGGCCGGCTGGCCTCGGCGGGGGAGGGGCCTGGGCCGGCTCTGACGCCATCTTCCAAGCCCCTCTGGGGGCTGGGCCGTCCAGGTGTGTCCATGGGGACCTCCCTCTCTGCCCCTTCCCACGACCCCTGTGCCGCCCCCTCTGCCCAGGGTGTGGTCCTCACCAGCCGCCGGCTCTGCAGCCCCGGCCTCCCCGGTAGGAGGCATGGGGCCCGTATGGGATCCACCAGCTCAGGCGAGTGCGGCGGGCTGCCTGCTGCCGACGGCCAGATGGAGCCTAGAAGCCTCCCCGGGTCGAGGGGCCTGTACTCCCTGGCCGTCTGGTCCTTCTTGGGATGCGGCGAGGGGTCATGGTTGCGACCTTATTTTATAGGCACCGAAAGGAGGCTCAGTGTGGTGGGGGTCCCACAGCCCGAGGGCCATCCGAGCACGTGGCCAGGACACCCCACCTGCCGCTTCCTGCTCCTGACTGTCCAGCCCGGCCCTGGTTCTGACCAGGGAGACCTCATCTTCAGCCAGGGAGTTGGGAAAGCTGAGGCTGAGGGGTGGGCCGGATGGTCGCCCGCTTGTCTGCCTCTCAGAGCCACACTCTGGTCTTGAAATCTTGGTTCTGCTGATCGTGCCCTAGCCGGGTGATCTCAGATGAGTCAGAAGCTTTCTGTGCTTCGGTCTCTTCAGCTGTGAAATGGGAGCCATCAGGAAACCTACTTCAATGGGTGCAGTGAGGACCACGTGAGCTGACCACGCAGGCCTGGCGCGCGGTGGCGCGTGGTGGCGGCAGCGGTGGCGCCCTGGCCTGTCACTGCGGGCACCGTCGGGCCCGCCCTGCTGCAGCGCGAGTTTCAGAGCCCGGTCTCGTCTTGGCGGCTGCGGAATCGCTGGGCTCCGTTTGTGCCCGGGGGGCGCCTCTTTATCGGCGACTGTGTTCATTCTTGGCTGTGCTGGGTCTTCGCTGCTGCGAGCTTCTGTCCACTTGCGGTGAGCGGAGGCCCTCCTTTGCTGCGGAGTGCGGGCGTCTCATAGTGGTGGCTTCTCTCGCCTCTGAGCACGGGCTGTAGGGCATGCAAGCTTCAGTAGCTGTGGCCCGAGGGCGCGGAGGCTGTGGCCCAACGGTGCAGTGGCTGTGGCCCGGGGGTGCGGTGGCTGGTGGCCCGAGGGCGCGGAGGCTGCAGCTCCCAGGTTCTAGAGTGCAGGCTCTGTAGTTGTGGCTCATGGGCTTAGTTGCTCCGAGGCTCGTGGAATCCTCATGGATCGGGGATGGAACCCGTGTCTTTTGCATCGGCAGGTGGATTCTTTACCCCTGAGCCACCAGAGAAGCCTGGTCAGGGAATGTCTTTAAACACAGAGCTGGAGCATGAACCCAAGTCGGCCTCACTCCAGGGCCCCCACCCCTGCTCTTTCTGTTTCTCTGGGGAGACCCTGTCCCCCGAGCCTGAAAGCCCCCTGGGCTTTCTCGGGGCCCTGCTCAGCGGTGCTGTTATCTGCGTGCTGCAGCGGAGACTGGGGCCTAGAAGGCAGCTCGCCCCATCCAGGGCACCCCAGTTTGGGCTGGTGCTAAGGAGCTGCTGGGTGGTCCGGGCTAGGGGGGCTGGGCCCGGGGTTAGGGGGATGGAGAGAAGCCGAGTTGGGGGTGGGGGCCCCGGGCCCCTGCAGGCACGAAGCTGGGCAGGTTCCCAGGTGGCTGGGCCTGCCGAGACTCGCCGACCAGCACCGCTGCAGACCTCAGGCGCCCACACAGCAGCAGATCCGGGTGCCCCCCAACCTGAGGGGCCTGTGACCCCCTCCCTGAGCACCAGCGTCCAGCGTGGCCGGCCCCGAGGGCTGCTGCTCTGCTAGCCCCACCCAGGGCTGGACTTGGGGGGTGGAGGGCCACCAAGGCTAGCGCTTGCCCCCACATCTGAGCCCGCCCACAGGCAGCCCCCCCAGCGCCTGCCGAACACCATCCGCCCAGGAGTCCTACGGACAGTCCTGGTCCTGGCCTTAGCCTCGTGTCCTCTCCGGGTGCGCAGTGATGCCTCCCACACAGCAAGAGGTGCTGACCCTCACAACCTGTCTGCCTACGGCCTCGGGGAGGAGCAAGAGCAGGAAGTGGGGTGGGGGGCAGCCTCAGCCGATGGCAGCTGCAAAGCTAGGTCTTCCTTGGTTCCCCGGGGAGCCCCGGAATTCGGCTCCCGCCTACATGCAGCAGAGAGAGGCCCCCTCCCCTCCCCTCCTCCTCTCAGGGCCCCTGACACTCCCTCCCACCTTTGGGGACAGTGTGGTTTCCCCTCTGCCATCCCCGTGGGGTGAGGAAGCTGAGGCTGGCCGGGCTCCTCACCGCGGGGCCAGAGGCTCTGTGGGCCCCCGTAGCCACTCAGGGCCCTCCTCACTGAACCCCTTGGCGGCCGCCCCTCTGAGCTTCAGCCTCTCTTGCTGCTGTTGCCTTCCTGGGGGCCTGGCTAGCCGGCGCCTCACCTACATCTTTGTGCGCCTGTCCCCTCTCCCTTAGCATGTCCCAGGCCTCCTTGGTGGCTGCCCCTGGCCAGGCCAGGCAGCAGGAATCTATCTGGGTAGCCAGCCTCCTAGTCAATCCCGTGGCGCCTGGGAGCTGAGAGCCCTGGGGTGGCTGGAGTGGGCGGAGGGTCCAAGCCTCGGTAACACGCTTCTCACTCAGGACTGGGCAGAAAGCTGTCTTGTCTCACAAAGCCCCTCAGTGAGAAGCCTGGGCCGTCACCCTCTTGCCACCTAGGGAGAGGCCCAGGTTGGAAGTCAGGCTCTGCCTCCCTGCAGGAGGCTCCAGCCCTTTCCACTTAAGACTCAGTGTTCTCAGCTGCGAAACGGAGCCGTGTCCTGTTCTTCTTGCCTAGCATGAGTCCCAAGAGGTTCAGAGAGCAATGGAGGCCAAGGGTGAGCGTCAGCAGGTGCCCGGAAGTGTGAGGAGAGACAGGCCAGTTTCAAGGGAGGATGCTCATGACTTATCAGGCCTGAATCCTTCTAACAGTCACTCATCCATGGCCCCCAGCAGGAGGCTCCCAAGACAGGAGCCCCTGGCAAGGTTCCAATCAAGCTGAGTCCCCTTCACATCTGAGCTGGAACCCAGAACTGGAAGCACGTCCTCCTGCCGCACCGTCCTGGTGGCGAGCTCCCCAGCGCTGGAGGCTTGGGAGCAGAAGCTAGGCAGGAGAGGCGACGTGGGGAGCCAAGCGTGGGCCTGGCGTCCAGGCTAATCGAATCCCGGGGATGCCGGACTGCAGGATTCTTTCCCCGGGGACAGGATGCGGCAGGAAACGGTGTGTGGAAAGACCACCCAGGAGACGGACCAGACAGTGAAGACCTCTGGTGTGAAGTCAGAGCAGCCCAGACCCGGGACCTCATCCACCTCTCGGTGAGAGCGCCCCATCCCTTCACACAGTGCCTCCACCGCCCACCAGGAGCCAGGCGTACGCCTGGGGCTGGGGCCCTGTGCTCATGGGTCTGGCATCCTGGGCAGAAGGACCACACTGAGCTCTGCAGGGCATGTGGGAAGGGATGAGGTTTCAGGAAGGACAGAACCGGTGCTGGAGTTGGGAGGGCAGGGCCTGTGGCCTCTCGGGAACGGTGACATTCGAGTGAAGGCTCCGATCGTGTGGGCGGTGGGGTGCATCTCAGACATCTGGGGAGAAAACCTGCAGCTAGAAACCAGAGGGCAGGAGCAGGCCTGGCACATCCCAGGAGCAGCGGGGAGCCTAGGCCCGTGGTGCGGGAATGCGGGAGAAGGAACAGCCGTGAGCACGTGGGTGAGGGGGTGGCGAGCAGAGGACAGGGCCCGCAGTGGGCCTGGAGACCCTCCGCTCCCAGGGCAGGAGCTGACCACCGGGCCAAGGCGCCCTTCCTGCTGCTGAGGTTCCCAGAGGAGGGCTGGGGACTCAGGGACAATCAGGGACAAAGGGCTGGGGGCCAGGAGGCTGGATTTACGGCCTCCTCTGACCCCAGCAGAGAAACCGGCCTTGTTGGGCACCCCTGAGTCACCAGCGACCAGCCTGGGGGTGGGACGGCCAGGATGAAAGGCCCAGGGAAAGGATTAGCCGTGGCCCAAGAGGCCACGCAGGGCGCCATAGCAACCGCAAGGCCAGAGAGCCCCAGAGAATGGGGCTTGTGTTAACACCCCCCACAGTCTCCCCCATGGGGCTGGGGGCTTGTTAACCAGCTTACCAGGCGGCCCGGCCCGGCCCATTGACATGGAAATGCAGGCCTGCCATCAGTCAGCCCTGAAAAGGCCTGCCGGACCCTGAAAGGAGGCAGCCAGGGAGCAGGGGGCCCTCAGTGGGCGGGGTTGGGGGGGCAGGTGCCCAGCCAGGACGAGCCTGTCCCACCTTCCTGCCCCGCGTGCCCCCAGAAGCTGAGTGCCCGTGTACCGTGCTGGCAGGGGTGCCCCGGCTGGGGAGGGCTAAGTGTTCCCTGGCCAGACACCCTGGGTGATGGGGGTCAGAGTGGGCCCTGGGGGGAGGCACAGGGGTGGTGCAGCGGCAGGAGGCCGCGTGGTCCATGACGCCGGCCTGCACGGGGCTCGGGGGTCAGTGTGGGGCACGGTGGGCCTGAGCCCCCTCAGTCTTGGACTTCAGGCCCAGAGGGGACCCGGGACACGGCTGTGGACACAGGCATGGGCCGGGGCCGTCTGACCCCCACCCCCGGTCCCGCCCCCATCCCACCCTGCTCCCAGCTCAGAGGTGAGCTGTCCCCGAGCGCTCAGGTGACCTGTCAGAGCCCCCAGTCTTCCCCAGCACTGAGACATTGGCTCGGGAAGGAGGAAATCTGGGGGTTGGGGTGTGGGTGGGGATAGAGCCCCTCTGCCCTCCCCAGCGGGGAAAGCCCCTGCAAGGGGGGATGTGCAGAAATGCTGGGCAGGCCCGCGAGGGGCGGGGGAGACCGGGCAGGTGTCTAAGCCCCTGCTGACGTGGGATTACAGCCATCTGGAGGCCCCCTCCCCACCCGGCTGGCCCCCTCCCCCCGGGCTCCAGGCAGAACGGGGGTCACTGCAGGGTGGCTCTGGCAGCTGGCTCCCGGGTGGGGTTTCAGTTTCCCTGTTGGCAAGGTGGGGTGGTGGTGGGCAAGGGCGCCCGGGGGTGGTGGGGCCTGAGGGCTCAGGAGAAGGCTGCTCTGCACTGGCCTCCGGAAGCAGAGCCCACTTGCCGGGCACTGGACATGTCCCCGAGCCTCAGACCCTCATCCTGGCGTGGGGAGGGGGTCGTGGGCTGAGCCCTGGCTTTGCAGGGAGGTGACGTGTCTCCCTCCGGAGAAAGGAGCTGGACGTACGATCTTGGGGAAACTGAGGCTCAGGGCCTTGACGCCCCCCAGGAATCCCACCCTCAGCCCTGCCTGGCCCTGGGTTTGGCTCACAGGGCACCCGTGTTCCTGCCGAGAGACACAGTCCGTCACAAATGGCCCGCGGCCCCGGCCCGGGAAGCCCTTGTGCAGCCCTGGTCCCCCGCCCCCGCTGGTGTTGGGTTTCTCAGGGCAGGGCCCCAGCTGCACACAGCTGGCAAAGGCCGGGGGGCTGGGAACCTGAGAAGGCTGTGTCCCCCCAGATCCCGAGGAGGGGGTCGCCCATCAGAGCCTCCCCCGTGTTCTCAGCCCCCAGCGGCCATCTGCCTCTGTCCCTCCTCGGGAAGAGGCGGGGCCGGCCCGCATTCCTGCACTCGCCCCTCCCCACAGCTGCCTTCCCAAACCTCCTTCTTCCCCGGCAGGCCCCGGGACCCTCACCCAACCCCCTGGCAGTGTCTGGGGGGCCCCCCTCAGGAGTGCTGGGGGGTGCCCCTCCTCCCCGGTGCCCTGGGGTCCATCTGCAATGTCACCCACGTCCCCTGGCAGCTTTGTGTCCCGCACGCCCCCTGTACGCCCGGCTCGGGTGGGCACCTCTCCACCCCCGACTCAGGGCTCAGGAAGGCCCTTGAGCTGAGCGGGGAGAAGGAGAGGCAGAAGGAAGGAGGCCGGCTGGGCAGTGGGGACGGGGGTGCCAGGACGAGGGGATGGGCCAGGCGTGGACCCGGCCCTGTCCTGCGTTCTGGCGACACAGAGGCCTTCCATGAAGGGGTACCTAGCTGGGCAGAGGGAGATGGTGGAGGGATAATGGGTGCCAGAGGAAAGTGCAGACCTCCAGGCTGAGGGCTGAATGCAATGCTCATTGTTGATCCTGTGGACATCCTGAAGAAGAGGTCCTAGAGACTGGGCCATAGCAGGGTGCATAGGAGTTCTCCAGGCAGAGACAGGACCCTCATTTTCTAAGGTTCTGTGTGGGCCTGGTACTTCATTCAGTCAGCATTTCTAGAGCGCCTCCTGTGTGCCAGGCTCCACACTGAGCACTGGGACAGAGACATCCAGGCAGGACTGCTCCACACGCCCTGCAGGAGGAGACTCTGGCTGCTCGCTGAAGCCCAGGGATGATGGGAGGGCAAAGGACTGAGCCACACTGGAACAAGCTTCTTGCAGGGGTGGCTCACCAGGCCTGGGGGGACGGTGTGTGCAAAGGCCCTGTGGCCAGGAGCCTGCAGTGTTTGAGGACAGGAGAGAAGCCAGCGCGGAGCCGGACGGAGGGGCACAGCGCGCACTGAGCAGGAGGCCGTTCGCAGGGGGTCTCACCCTCCATGTGCGCTGCCCCCCCACCAGGCTTCCTTCCTCGGGAACCCAGAGCCTGCAGTGGACTCTCGGGGGGTGCACATGGTGGGGCTGAGGGCGATGGGGGCTGTGCTTGTGCAGGGAATGACGTGGGCACACGGGGACCCGGAGGCACACACTGGCACACAGTCCCGTGTAGAGACACTCGAGACGGGGGTGCGGCAGAGACGCAGGGGCTTGAGCAGGCTCTCTGCCCCTCAGCCCCCCTCCCAGCGCACACACCAGCCGCCAGGCGGATCCCCTTTCTCCCCTGCCCCTTTCTCTGGCTCTTCAGCAGAGCAGTTGCTCGAAACTAATTGAATTTTCCGCCTGGGAAGGGCCTGGGGAGTTAAGGCGGGTGGGGGCTGGGAAGGAGCTTGTTAACAGGTCTGGCCTCCCTCCCCACCCCGGCTCCCCTCCTCTGCGGTGGGGGCGGGGTGGTCAGGCCCTGGCCGCCTGGGAACAATGCAGACGGACAGGACGCAGCCCCCACCCCGGGCAGGGCCTGAGGGGACGAGAGGAGGCCTGGCCTGAGGGCAGGCTGCTGCAGGGCCCTGTACACCCCCACTTCCCACCCCCCACCGCAGAGAGAATGGGGTGCGGCCATGGGACTGTAGATGCAAGGCTGTCCCTGGAGACTCAGGAGCCCAGCGCGCTGCCCAGATGGGGAGCCTGAGGTCCAGGCAGGCCCTCTGTTGGCCTGGGGAAGGGAGAGCAGGCGGCGGGTGGCTGAGCGGGCCAGGGCTTCAGGGGAAAGGGGTGGCTGAGGGGCCCCAGGGTGCACCCCCGGCCCAGCTCCAGTGCCGTCAACGCGAGGCGTGCAGCAGGTGTGTGTGCGAACGACAGGTGTGTGTGGGGTGGGCTGAGGAGCAGCAGCCTGGGGGCGTGGTGGGGGGGTGGGGGGCGGGCGGGGGAGGGGCGGAAGGGGGCTGTAACCCTCGCTGCCAACCCCTGCCCCCTACCAGCCTCCCTGCTTTGCTGAATCCCAGCCCCCTCCCACTTGGACCCTGCCCCAAATGTGCAGTTCCACCCTGTTGGCAAGCCCCCCCCGCCCCCGCTCCCTAGCTTCATGGGGGCTGAGAGGGCGTGGGGAAGCTCTGGGGGCTTTGGGAGCCGGATGGGGGCCCCCGACCCCCGGGGGCGGCCGGATGCTGGCCTCTGACATGGGACAGCCGCGTCCACCCCTCCCTCGTTAAACAGCTGCCTCTCGGGCTTTGCTGGGGCTCCTGCCTGGGGGGCCTGCTGTGGAGTCTGGGAGACAGTGCTTCCCCTGGTGACGGAGGTGACAAGTGACGGGACTGCAGGTCTTGTACCATGGGGGCCCCTCAGTGCCAGCCTGGCTCCTGGCTGGGCCCAGAGCTGCACAAGGCTCTGTGGGGGGTGGGAAACCTGTCTGTCTGTGGGTGGGGAGGGCTGGGGGACGTGGCTGTGCCCGGGGATGGGGACGCTGAAGCCCTGGGTCATGCAGATGGGAGTGAGGCTCTGGTTCGGGGTTCAGATCCTGACTCCATGTGTATACGCCCCCAGCCCGGATGCTTCCCCCACTGCGTCTGCCAGGCTGCAGGGGTTCCCCTGGAGCAGGATGGGTCCCAGACGTGGGGTCAGGGGGTCTGGGGAGGACGCTGGGAGGACCAGGGACCCAGGCGAGGCTGGAGGCAGCCTGGGATGACCGAGGAGTCTGGAGCTGCCAGCAGCTCTGGCCAGCCCTGGCCCCCAGCTGACCTCCAGGATGCCCGCAGGCACAGCCCGCCTCCCTTCCTGCCCCCCTCCCTGGGGCCCAAGCCCACGAGGCAGGCACACCCGTTCCTGCCTGCTTCTCCGGAGGGCACGCGCCAGGAACCCGCGGCAGCCTCTCAGGCCTGCGCCTCTGGGGGTCACGTGGGGGTCACGTGGGAGCTCGGGGCACTGAGCTGGCTGGCGGGGCAGGCGGGCCCTGGGCGACGATGACCGCCTTTGCCGGGCTGGGGGATGAGCTGTCTGTCCAAGCCCGCCCAGCCACATACCCTCCACCCACTCGCCCACCCAGCACTCCTACCGAAGGGCCTTAAGCGCCTGCCTGCCTCAGGGCCGGGGCCCGGCTGGGTCACAGGCGCTGACCACACAGTGTCCTGTTCCGGGACCCCAGGCTGGCCACAACTCAGCGTCCGGGCGGGCAGACGGGGATGCAGGCCCTGGGGGGCATGCATGAGGGTCACTGCCTGGAGCTCAGCACTCTAGGCCACTCCTAGCAGCCACCAAGGGGCCATCCTCGGGAGGTGACCCAGGTCCGCGGTGGGCAGGGCCAAGAGGGCAGATTCCCCGGCGACCAGCCTCCAGGGCAGGCGCTCTGCTGTAGAGGCCCCCAGAGGAAGGATGTGGCTGGGAAAGAGTCAGAGATGAAGACACAGAGACAGCGCAACCCAGAGGGGAGAGTGAGGTCGGCCGGGTCCTCCCCTCTGGTCCGGAGTCCTGGACGGGCGGCCAGGGCGCCCAGGGCCCCTCCCTCCTTCGTCCCAGCAGGGAGATAAAGGGGATGAGGCTGTGATAAGCCGGAGTGTCTTGGCAGTCAGAGCCTGACTCTCCTCTTGGGGGCATTTTTTCCCCATCAAGTCATCCTGGGCTCGGTCCAGGGCCCTCTCCCCAAGCCTGGGGTGACCAGCGCTTCCCCGTGAGACACCCTGAGGCCAGAGAAGGGTCTGCGAGGGGCCTTTCCCACAGCCCCTCCTGGAACCCAAGGCTCTCCCTGCACTGAGCTCTTGAGGTGGGGTAGGGGAGGGACATGGAGTCGGGGAGGACCTGCTCCTCCAGGCATCTATTGGTCCATCCGGGCGGCGGGGCCCCTCTGTGGCCTCTGGGGCTGTGCCTGAATGGGGGTTGCCCGCCCTGCTCATGACAACGGGTCCAACCCCCCACCCCCACCAGCTCCTCGGGCCTGGGTCAGAGACCAGGAGGGCCAGCTGTGGCCTCTGTCTTCCTGGAGCCCCCACCCGAGCGGGTAGGCGTGGCAGAGGAAGCCATCCGTCTGGGGGGTGGGGTGACAACTGAGGGTTCCAGGAAGGACCGACGCTCCGAGTGAGAGGACCCTGAGCCAGGCAGAGTCTGGGGCCCTGCCCGCGGCCCCACCGTGCCCTTGCTGAGCCTCTGACCCTGCTCCCCTGGCACTCTGCCCACTCTGGACAGAAAGACGGACAGAGGAGCCTGTGGGTGGACGGATGTGTGGGTGGACGGACAGGGGTCAGAGAGGAAAGATGGGAGTTAGGACTGATGAAGGGACGCTTGGAGGGTGAGCGGTCACACTAACGGAGGGGGCGGACAAAACAGACAGAGGGGCGGATGGCAAGAGGGATCAAAGGACGGCTGGGAAAATGCTGGGCTGGCCGGCTGGCTAGCCGGGCGGATAAATGGCGTAGAGATGGAGAGACAGCAGGAGGGTGAATGGATGGACAACCAGATGCTCATACAGACGGAAGGATTAGGCGGCAGAATGGTGGCCCCCACCACCCCCAAAGGCGTCCGTGTCCTTCCCCCTGACACCCGAGGGTTTCCTGCCTTATGCGGCGAAAGTCTTTGACGATGTAATAAGTGAAGAATCTTGAGACCGGGATGAAGAGGTTTCTATGGACCTTGCCAGGGGGCCCAGTGTGACCACCAGGCTTTTGTAGGTGAAAAGGGGGTCAGAGCAGCTGTGAGGCGGGAGCAGAGGCTGAGTGGCATCACAGCGAGCTCTGGAGACGGAGGCCAGGGCCTCCAGCCAAGGGATGCAGGCACTTCTGGAAACCGGAAAGGCCCAGAAAACAGACCCTCTCCTGGGGCCTCCAGAAGGGATGCAGCCCCGGCCACACCTTGATTTTCAGCAGCCAGACCCATCTCTGTCCCACGGGCCATGAGATAATAAACTCGCGTTGTCTTAGGCCACTGCGTTTGAGGTAATTTATTACGACCGCAACAGGAAGTTGATGCAGACTGAAGGACACGAGCTGGACGGGTGGTGAGTGGACAGATGAGCAGAGGGACACGCGTGTGGCAGGGCGGCCCGAGGCTCACTGCTGAGCCTACACTTAAATCAGCCCCGGCGCTGAGAGCTGGGTGGTTAGACGCTGGCCCTAAGCAAGGTTCAGGGTTTGGACGCCCCAAACATAACCAGAGCCCTCGCACCTGTAAGGAAGGCGTGAGCAGGGCGGTGAGCCTCAGGCCTTCCTGAGACCGGCGTAGAAACACCCAGAGGGCAGCCCAGAGTGGGGCCTGTCCAGGTCCTCAGGGAGTCCAGACGCTCGCCTTCACACCCACACAGACAGGCACGTGGACACACATATGCACACGCCTACCCACGCTCCTACACGGGCACCACGTGGCAGCAGAGGAAGGGCGCCCTGCTCAGCCCTGAACCTGTGTCCCCAGCCACTTCCTGGGCCTCCCGGGGCCTGCATCTCCCCGTCTGCGGGCTGAGGGGGCGGGGGGCGGGGAGGGGGCCGGCTGCGCGGGTGTGGCGTCAGAGCAGCGGTCCTGGCCCTTGCTGCTGTTCCTGACCACCAGGCTTCCTCCCCCGCGCCCCTTTGGGAGGGACTGTAATTAACTTCTTCCTGTTCTGATCAGGAGCCTGTTTCCAAAAACATATTTTGAAGGATTATTTTGCAAAGGAAATGTTTTTGAAAGAATCTCGTGTCCCGACCCAGCCTGGGGAAGTGGGGGCCGCAGTAAGAGCAGGGATGGGGCGGGGTGGTCCTGGCAGGCTAGCCCCCAGCCCCCTTCTGTCCGGGGCAGGGAGGGTCTGGGGTGAGCAGAGGCCAAGGAAGTGCAAGGAGGTGAGCAGGGAAGGCTCCTCTTCCTCCCCACCTGCTGGCGCTGCCTGCCCTCTGCCCCCCCCCCCCCAGGCCTCCTGCCACACGAGCTGCAGTCCCACTCAGGGCCCCGTCCACCCCCCGCCGGGGAATCGGCCGCCCGTGGAAACCTCTGCCCGGCTGCCTGCTGACCACGCGCTCCTGTCCCCACCTCTGCCCGGGGCCCTCTCCTGTCCTCTGTCCTGCGCCCGGAGTCCTGCCCACCCTGGCCCTCGTCCAGAACACGCACTGCGGCCAGGGGGCACAGACATCCTCCAGCCAGCTGGGGGCCTGCCTCAGCGTTTGCCCCTCCCGCGTCCTGCTGCTGCTCCATGCGTACCTGGTGGACACTCACTTTCTTCACATCTTGGTGGGGTCAAGAAACTTTTTTGTAAAAAAAAGCGAGCATCCAAAAAGCGAGCAGTACTTTGATGGAGCGCTGCTCCGGGTGGGGAGGTGGTCGTTTAATGGACAATTTTGGTTTCCAGTAGAAAACGCCTCGACTCTTCTCTGGGGTGTGTGGGCTGAGGACACACAGGAGCCTGCAGGGTCCTGACCCTGACCGAGCAGACCCCAGCCCTGTCCATGTGCCCACCTCCCCGTGTGCCCACACAGGGCCCACCGTGGCCAGGTGGTCTTAGACCTCTGCTTGCATCGTTCACCTCGTCATCGCAGTCACCAGCTCCCTGCACGCGATGAGCGTTTAATAATTATTTGTTGAATGGATGATAGATGGATTGTGCGGACCGCAGTAGGGGTCTTGCAATAAAGACCCTTTAATTTAAAAAAAAACCACCCGGCAGTTCCCACCACTCAGAGTTCCCAGCTGGGTCCTGGGGTGGGGAGGGCCCGGCTCCCCAGGCAGCAGCCCCTGCCTCCGTTTCCCCCCAACTCACGGGGGCCAGCCCACTGTGGGTCTCCCCTTCCCTGTTGTTACTGGGGCTGCGGTCACAAGTGCTGGCCACACTGCTCAGGGGACAAGCCCCAGGGGACCCAGGGCAGGGGAAGCCCGCCAGCAGGGGCCGTGGGGACCAAGTGTGAGAGGGACGTGAAGGGGAAGCTGTGCTCACCTGCTGTGCCCCTGAGAGCAGGAACTCGGCCTCTCTGAGCCTCAGTCTCCATCCTGGGGACACAGAGCGCCCAGGAGATGAGTCCTTCACAACCTCTGAGGCCCTAGGGGGCCTAACCAGGTCAGACAGGGCGCCCCACCCACCGGCACTGACCATCCATCCAACTCCACCTCCCATTCAGCTGCCCACCCAGCCGGACCTCAGCCCAGGGGCACAGCCCCCTCCTGCTCCGGAGGCCCACCCGGCCCGGCCCTCTAGAGGGGCCGGGGCTGCCCAGTCTAGGATGCCCATCTCCACCCCCCGCCTCTGCCCTCTGCGGGTCTCTGTCAGCCCCCGGGTTTCCCTTGCCCTCACCTTCCCTGCCGGCCCCTCTCCCGCCCCCCCCCCAGCCCCCACCCTGCACTGGGCTTGTGATGTCACCACTTGGGGTCCTGGGACTCCGCCCCCCCACAGATGTCCTGGAACTGGTGTAAGGTTATTTCGGGAGCTGGCGGCTCCCCTGGGCCTTTCCCAACAGTTTTGGCAAGCGCATTAGCGGGGGTCAGCCCGAGCAGGTCGAGGACATGGCGTCTGGCCCAGGCAGGGCTGCGGGGAGCGTGCTGTGGAGACACCGACCTCCGCTGTCCCAGGCAGGGGCACTGGCTGGGTCTTCCCGGCTGTGCAGGCTCAGAGCTGCCCCGAGAGGGCACTAGGGAGGGGGCAGCCCCAGACCAGCTCGGTCCCCGGCATTTAGGGGCTGCTGGAGGCTCCTCACGTGGTGCAGCCCAGCCTGGTGTTCCCTCGGCTCACCTCTAAATGTCGCCCCACTCTTTCCCCAGCCCCCGGTGCTCCCAGGCTCCGGTCATGCCAGCCTCCGTGCTGCTCTGAGCCCAGGGGCTTTGCATCTCAGTTCCCTCTGCCTGGGGCATCCCCCTCTGCCTCTCCTGAGTGGGGCCTTTCTCAGCATGAGGTCTCAAGGCAGCAGTCACTTCCCCTGAGAATTCCCTTCCTGCTCCAGCTGAAACAGCCCTGACCTTTGAAAAGCCGACTCATTGGAAAAGACCCTGATGCTGGGAAAGATGGAAGGCAAAAGGAGAAGGGGGCGGCAGAGGTTGAGATGGTTAGATAGCATCACTGACTCAATGGACATGAATCTGAGCAAACTCCAGGAGACAGTGGAGGACAGGGGAGCCTGGCGTCCATGGGGTCACAAAGAGTCAGACACGGCTGAGCAACTGAACAAGAATTCCACCCTACCACCTCAGCCGGTGCCATCCACAGACGTAGAACGCAGCCACAGAGGCAATTTAAAATGTTCCAGTGACCACATTAAAAAAAAAAAGGTTTTTAAATTCAGGCAGAATTCATCTTCATTTTGTCTTATATCTAACCCAGGGCCTCCCCAGCGGCTCAATCGGTAAAGAATCCATCTGCAGTGCAGGAGACAGAGGACACTCGTGTTCGATTCCTGGGTCGGGAGGATCCCCTGGAGGAGGAAATGGCTAACCCACTCCAGCATTCTTGCCTGGAGAATCCCACGGACAGAGGAGCCTGGCAGATGGCAATCCATGGAGTCACAGAGGGTCAGACACAATTGGGCAAGCATTCCTATCTAACCCAATACATACGAAACAGTATCATTTTGTTCAGTTCAGTTCAGTCACTCAGTCGTGTCTGACTCTTTGTGACCCCACGGACTGCAGCATGCCAGGCTTCCCTGTCCATCACCAACTCCCAGGGTTTACTCGAACTCATGTCCATCCAGTCAGTGATGCCATCCAACTGTCTCATCCTCTGTCATCCCCTTCTCCTCCCGCCTTCAATCCTTCCCTGCATCAGGGTCTTTTCAAATGAGTCAATTCTTCAAATCAGGTGGCCAAAGGACTGGAGCTTCAGCTTCAGCATCAGTCCTTCCAATGAATATTTAGGACTGATCTCCTTTAGGATGGACTGGCTGGATCTCCTTGCCGTCCAAGGGACTCTCAAGAGTCTTCTCTAACACCACAGTTCAAAAGCATCAATTCTTCGGCACTCAGCTTTCTTCACAGTTCAACTCTCACATCCATACATGACCCCCGGAAAAACCATAGCCTTGACTAGACAGACCTTAGTCGGCAAAGTAATGTCTCTGCTTTTTAATATGCCATCTAGGTTGGTCGTAACTTTTCTTCCAAGGAGTAAGCGTCTTTCAATTTCATGGCTGCAATCACCATCTGCAGTGATTTTGGAGCCCCCCAAAATAAAGTCTGACACTGTTTCCATTGTTTCCCCATCTATTTGCCACGAAGTAATGGGACTGGATGCAATGATCTTAGTTTTCTGAATGTTGAGTTCTAAGCCAACTTTTTCACTCTCTTTTTTCACCTCCATCAAGAGGCTCTTTAGTTCTTCTTCGATGTCTGCCATAAGGGTGGTGTCATCTGCAAATCTGAGGTTATTGCTATTTCTTCCGGCAACCTTGATTCCAGCTTGTGCTTCATCCAGCCTGGCATTTTGCATGATGTACTCTGCATAGAAGTTAAATAAGCAGGGTGACAATAGACAGCCTTGACGTACTCCTTTCCTAATTTGGAACCAGTCTGTTGCTCCATGTCCAGTTCTAACTGTTCCTTCTTGACCTGCATACAGATTTCTCAGGAGGCAGGTCAGGTAGTCTGGTATTCCCATCTCTTGAAGAATTTTCCACAGTTTGTTGTGATCCACAGTCAAAGGCTTTGGCGTAGTCAATAAAGCAGATGTTTTTCTGGAACTCTCCTGCTTTTTCTATGATCCAACAGATGTTGGCAATTTGATCTCTGGTTCCTCTGCCTTTTCTAAATTCAGCTTGAACATGTGGAAGTTCACGATTCATGTACTGTTGAAGCCTGGCTTGGAGAATTTTGAGCATCACTTGGTTAGCATGTGAAATGAGTGCAATTGTGCAGTAGTTTGAGAATTCTTTGGCATTGGAATGAAAACTGACCTTTTCCAGCCCTGCGGCCACTGCTGAGTTTTCCAGATTTGCTGGCATATTGAGTGCAACACTTTAACAGCATCATCTTTTAGGATTTGGAATAGCGATCTAAAATCATTAATGAGATATTTTACACCATTTCTCCGCACTAAGTCTTGTAAATACAGTGTTGTTTTTAATACTCACATCTGAATTCACACATTTCCGGTGTTCAAAGGCTAAGTGCAGTCAGAGGCTACGGAACTGGACTGCACACCTTTTTTTTTAATGCTACTGTCCTGTCTTACTTTTCTCCTAGCACAAATCACTATCCAGAAGGCTCCAGGTGTGTGTTGAGCTATCCATCATTTGCCGTGCTCTCCTCAATGCCATGCAGTGGGCGCTCTGTGAGTGTTTGGGAGTGAGTTGCACGGGCCTGACTCATCTCACCCGGGAGGGGCCTGGCCCCTGGACCACAGAGCAGCTCACGGAGGGTCACTCTCCAGAGAGCGGGGGCTTGAACACACGCCCCGTGTCCTGCGTCCCCTTGAGCTGCCGCCACCTCTGCCCTGGTGCCGGGCACGGGGACTCTGGGTCCTCGAGGCGCCCCCAGCCCCATCTTAGGCAGCTCTAGGATCCCCAAGCCACTTCCTCACCTAATTGGATTCCCAGCTCTTCCGCCTTCAAACGGGGCTGCTGCTGGGTCTGTTTATAAACCTCGTGCAGCCTGCTTCCCTGGCGGCTCCCGGAGCCCAGAACCCATCTGGAGGAGTCGTTACAGTCCCCTCTCCAGGCCAGATGTCCGCCGGTCTGTCCTGCCCTGCCCAGCCCAGCTGGCTCCCAGCCTCTGTCCTGTTGCAAAAACCTCACCTTGGCCTTTGTGCCTGGCCAGTGGCCGCCACACCCAGCCAGCCTTTCTGGCAGGCCCGTCTGGGCTGGTTGAGCTTCCTGCAAGATGGTGCCATCGTGGGATAACTCCTGGCTGGTACTGGTCAAGGTCCAAGAGGCCCCGGAGTCCCAGCCACGTCCCACCCTGCCCAAGGGAGCCTCCTCCCTCAGCCCCAGGCCCCCAAAGCAGCTCCGCCAAGGGCTTTGGGGTCTCCCGAGCACATCCTTCGACAGGGCAGAGTTGTTCCTAGCGTGCCTCACCAGGGACACACGCACGTAGGCCACAGCAGCCTCAGTCTCTCCATCTGTGAAATGGGAAGGGAAGCCCTCGCCTAGCAGGGCTGTGAACAGACGTGAACTCACCTGGAGGACTGCAAAGGAGCGGGGCCTTTGTAACCCACACAGCTGAGGAGCGCAGCTGTGGGAGCTGGGAAATGACAGAGGGAAGCTGGGTCGGGGGCGGCTGTCCCGCCTCCCAAATCCTGCCCCACTCTGCAGGGTTGTGACTGAGAGCAGCAGCTCCCCCAGAAACCTGGGCCAGCGAGGGCTCCCCAAGCCCTGGCTGCCGCCTCTATAAATAGGTGGTGAAATTGAGTGGGGGCCGGGCGCCCCTCCTGGGGGCTGAGGCCTGACTGGGGTGGGCCTGCACTCCCTCCGGGAAGCCTGTCTGGGCAGGAGCCCCCATTTGCTGACAGGAGGGGGGAAACCCCAGCCTTAACCTCACCAGCGTTGGGTCTCCGTAGCTCAAATGCAGAGCCCTACCTCTGTGTCCCTTCCTTGGATCAAGGCCAGCTTAGCGTCCGTGCCCAGCTGAGCTCACGGGCAATGCTCATGGTCCCCCTCAGCAACCTCAGGTGGAGGAACCGACTCCCAGGGAGGGGCAAGGACTGTCTGTGGTCAAGGGCAGGTGGGCCGGCTTCCGCTTGCAGGGACGGACTGGAGGGAAAGCTGGGGCTTCCCTGGTGGCTCAGCCATAAAGGGTCAGCATGCAGAGCAGACACCATAGGAGGTGTGGGCTCAATAGCTGGGTCAGGAAGACCCCCTGGAGGAGGGCAAGGCAGCCCGCTCTGGCATTCTTCCCTGGAGAATCCCATGGACAAGGAGCCTGGCACGCTACAGTCCACGGGGTCTCAAAGAGTCGGACACAACTGAAGCGACTTGGCACGTTCACATGCATGGAGTGAGAGGTGTGGGTGGGGCAGGAGGGTGGCCCCAAGAGGTGAGACCTGCGGGGTCCCCACAAGAGGGAGGCCAGGCTGGCGCCAAGTGTCTTTTGGGCCACCGGCCCGCCCCTGCCAGGGAGGAGGCAGCATCAGATCTGGCAGCCCCTGCTTGGCACTGGCTGGGGTAAAACCTTCTCACCCGCCACGTGCCCCCACATGAGTTGATTCTCTGGGTGATAAGAGACTCGGGGGCGGAAAGCAGGAGGCACAGACAATGGCCTGGCACTGGGTGGGCAGCTTGGCCAGGAACAATGCCAGCCCAAATGAGGGAGGCGACGGTGGTGCCTAGCAGGGAAGGCCAGGGAGGGCTGGATCTCAGCCAGGCAGCAGAGGTGGGGCGGGGCGGGCTCTTCCCATGTTGGCCTTTCCCTCCCCAGGGCCTTTGCACACACTGTTCCCTTTTCCAGCAACACCCTTCCCCAAGTGCTTTCTGTTCTAAGCTGAGCTCCAATGTCACCTCCTCCAAGAAGTCTGCCCAGACCAACTCATATCAGTCCAGGCTACCCCGAGACACCCTGATCACTCACCATATTTTCTGTTCAGAGCTCATATCATCATAATTCAGTGATGTGAAGCTGGACCTGTCCTTTAGTGTTTGGCCCCTGCCTCAGACACTGGAAGTTCCCTGAGGGCAAAGGCTGTGTGGCTGTCTGTCTGTCTGTCTGTCTTGTGAACCATGGCTCAGGGCCCAGCACAGAGTAGGGTTCAGCTGACGTTTGCTGAGCGACTGAGCAGGCGTCTGGTTGTGATGCGGGACGTACCCCACCTGGCTGAGGGATGGATGCATGACAAGCACTGAACACACAGCGGGGCTCAGCCGAGGCGGGACCGCGATCGTGCCAAGATGAGCGGAGCGCCCTGGATCGCTCTCGTGCCTCCCTTCCCTGCGCCTGGCCTCCAGCTGCCCCCAGTGGCATGGCTGGAGCCCGCCCATCTATCCACGGCAGTGGAGCTGCTGGTAGAGAGACTGAGCTCCAAGGTGTGTGTGCTTAGGTGTGTGTCTTCAGTCGTGTCCGACTGTTTGTGACCCTGTGGGCTGTAGCCTGCCAAGGCTCCTCTGTCCACGGGATTCTCCAGGGAAGAATACTGGAGTGGGCTGCCGTTCCCTCCTCCAGGGGATCTTCCAGACCCAGGGACTGAACCTGCGTCTCTTACGCCTCCTGCTCTGCAGGCGGATTCCTTCCCCGCTGGGCCATCAGGGCTGCAAGTGGACGGCGGGTGCCGCTGTGCCATGGGGCAGGGTCTCTCGCCTGGGCACCTCTGCACCAGGCCCGTGCCTGGCGCCACCTGGCGATGGCGGGCCCAGGGCTGAGACGGGCCTCTGAGCCCAGGCTGCTGTCTGGGTGGATATCCTCCGTGGAGCTGGGTGGAGACCCTGCTGCCTGTTCTGGAAACCAACAGCCTGGGGCAAAACCGCACATCCGGGAGGGGGAGGGGCAGCGTCTGGCAGCACTGGGCTGGGCAGGTCTATTTGCTCCCGGGCCCCAGGGCCACGGCACCCAGCCCTGGCTGGCCAGCGACTCCAGGTGGGGGCACCGCCCCCGGCCCCCGCGCCCCCGCCTCAGGTACCCGAGGACAGCTGGGGTTCGAGCTGGACTCCACGATGTTGGGGTGGCCTGCAGGGCTGCACCAGCCCCGAGGGGCCTTCAGGGCCCCTGGCTGCTCGGCGCTCCTGGCTCCCACCCCAGGTGGAGAGGTTCCAAAGCCACAGCGGGGGGCGGCGGTGAGACCACAGGCCCGGCCAGGTGTGGGCCCATGCCAGGCACAGGTGTCACGGGGTGGGCGGAGGCCCAGAGCCTGCCTGGGCCCAGTTGGGCTTTATGAGGTCTCCAGGCTGGAGTGAACAGGCACGCTCTCCACCCTGCCCGCTCCAGGTTCAATGGGCAGCAGACAGCACAGGCCGCATAGCCCTCCATACATGGGGCGGCTGAGGCTCAGAGTGGGACAGGCCTGCTGAATCAGGGGTCCTCAGGCTCCTCACCCAGCCAGGGCTCTAGGCCAGTGAGTCCCGAGGGCCCGCTGCCAGGCCATCTGCTGACCTCAAGGCCAGGAGGCAACAGCCCAGGGCGCAGTGTCCACCCTGGGCTACCCTCCCTGCCTGGGGGAGAGGCGGGGGGCACAGACGGCGGTGTGCAGCTGGGAGGACTGCGCCCAGAGGCCACCAGCTCCAGGCCCCCCGGCATGCTGGAAGCCCACTCAGGACCCCTGAGTGCATGCTCTGCCCACCCCGGCCCATGCTGTCCCCAGAGCCCAGGCCCTGAGCGCCCGCCTCGTGGTGGGACTGGAGGCAGGACAGGGAGGTGCGGCGGCAGGAAGGGGGTTCACCCTCTCTCAGATCCTCGGGGAGGCAGGCCTCAGGATGGCCCAGCTGGGTGGGGCCCTGGATGTGGGAGTGGGCAAGCCCGTGTCTGAGCCGGGAGGCCACAGCGGGCGGCCTCACCTCCGCTGCCCAGGGCTGCCCCCTGCAGGCCCCGCTGGCCCTGACCAGCCCCTCGCCTGCAGGGGAGGGTGAAGCTGGCGCATACCCACCACGGCCCAGTATCAAAGTGACAGGCACAGGGGGAGGCCAGGCGGGACCCAGCAGGGGGCAGAGGGAAGACCGATGGGACCAGAGCCGGGCGGGGGCTGGCAATCCTGCCCCCCTGGGGCCCTCGGGGACCAGATAAACCCCGGCCTCTGCGAGGCTGGGCAGGGACGAGCAGCGGCGCCAGGAGCCACACACTCAGCCTCACACACCACACCCCCACGCCCGCGGGCACACCACACCCCCACGTCCAGCGTGCACGTCAGCCACCTGGTCCCACACTCACCACACATCTGCACACTTGCTCGCACACGCACTGCCCACGCACTGCACGCCCCCACCCCCCACAGCAGCCCTGGGGCTCTGTGTCCAGCCTGTCTTCTCTCTGGCTTGGCTCCCTGGACAGTCCGGCCAAGACGCCCCCTTGGCCACCCGGAAAGCCTGGGGAGATTCTGCTTGTCTCCCCCACATGCTCCCCAAGGACCCCAGCCTGGCCTGCTCCACGGTCAGCTGAGGGGGCTCAGGAGCAGGCCAGGAGGGGCACGGGGGTGTGGGAAAGGCCCCCCACCCCGTCTACCGCCATCGCCCTGGAATTCGCTGAGCGCAGCGGCCAGCCTAATCCCCGCTCTGCCCGCAGGGTGGCTGAGCCCCTGGAGCGGGGCAGCCAGGGGAGGCCGGGCTGGACTGGGGGGCTTGAGTCACCAGGCGGCCAGACGGCCCCGAAGTCCAGGGCAGGGTGGGTAGTCCTCCTCTCTTGACCAGATGGGGGAGTCTGGGTCCCGGAGACCCTGGAGGCTGAGGCTGACTGGGGGGCTGCCTGGGCCACGCCTTGCCTCCAAGAATGGAGAAGTGCTTTCCTGGGGGTCCTCGGAAGTGGAGTGAAGCCTGAGAGCCACGCAGGCCCCCGAGGAAAGGGGGGCGAGGGGGCCACCCTGTCCTGGAGCTGGACTAGAGGACCTGCTGGCGGGGGAGGGCGAGAGGCTGAGGGGACAGGGAAGGCCGGTGATCTCATCCCCGGGGTGGGGCCCTGTGCCCCCGCCCAGCCCAGCCGCTATATCCCCAGGCTGCGCTGCTCCCCACAGAAGCCGGAGAGATGGCCCTGCAGGTGGGTGAGACCTGGGTTTGGGCAGTAGGGAAGAGGGCCCGGTGGGGGCCCCGCCAGCCTTGCTCCCCCTCCCCAGGCTGAGACCCCCTGGCCGAGTGGGCACGTTGCTCAGGGGGCCGGGGCCTGGGCCTGGGCCACAGGCTGTGGGGCCTCCTGGGTGGGGGACACCCCAAGAAGGGGGCCCGGGACCCAGGGCCTCTGCCACCCCTTTTGTCTGCAGTTTGAAGCCTTCCACGCGGGGGGCCTGGCCCCGGGCTGGAACCTACTGGTGCAGGGACACTCTGACTCTGGAGAGGACCAGTAAGGGACCACGCCCTCCCCTCCCTGGGTCTCCTCCTTGGCCTCTGTGGGGTGACCGCCCAGCCGCCCTCGCCAACCTCATGGTGCCCCCCAGGTTTGAGATCAACTTCCTGTCCGAGACGGGCGACATCGTCTTCCACATCAAGCCCCGGTTCTCCAGTGCCACCATGGTGGCCAACGCTTTCCAGGGCGGCCGCTGGGGCCAGGAGGAGGCGTCCAGCGTCTTCCCGCTGGTGCTCGGGGAGCCCTTTGAGGTGAGGCGCTGGGGCGAGCCCCTGGGAGGTGGGGGGACCCGCGCGGCAGGAGGGGGAGGCCCGTGGGGTGGGGCAGGGAGGTCTGTCCTGCCCCTGCTGTCCCCGCTGGGGCTCCGGCTGAGTGGGGGGCTCGCTGCAGATGCTTACAGGGGAGAGCCAGTTCAGCAGTCTCCCTGCTGGGTCTGGGGGCTGCGCCCCCTGGCTGCAAGCCATGGCTCTGAGGCGAGGGGAAGGGGCCCCCAGCTGGGGCTCTGAATCCCTGGGGGGCAGGCCTGTGTGCTGAGGGGACCCCGGGCCTGCCCGCCCCCAGATGGAGGTCAGCTCGGACGCAGAACACTTCCACGTCCACGCCCAGGAGCACAAGGTCCTGCAGTTCGCCCACCGCCACAGGCCACTGGCCGCCATCACGAGGGTGCAGGTGCTGAGCGACCACCGCCTGGCCCAGGTGGAGCTGGCCAGGAAAGGCCTGAGCTGGGGGTAACGTTCTGCCCACAGAGCATCTTTATCCCATCTGCCTGGGAGGGGCCTGTGGGCCCGTGCAGGGGGGAGGGGGGTGGGGGGGGGTGGGGGGCGGGGGGCAGGGGGCGGGGCTGGAGCTGAGGCGGGGGCCCGATGCTTGCAGGGCTGGGGGCTACTGAGCTGTGTTCGAAGTCCCGGGATCGAGCCTTGGCCGTTGACCCTCTCGCATCCAGTGAAGCCCACCCTGGAGAAGCTGGAGGGAGAGGGCTCTGTGGTTCTGGGACCCCTATTTCAGCTCCACCTCCAATAAAGTTTAAGCAGGCTGCAGAAGCTTGGCTGCTGCGAGACGGGGGTGGGCCGGTGCGGGGCGGGGGCCAGAAGTCCCTGAGACCTGTGTCTTGGGGATGGGCTGACCCTTAACTCATCCCCAGGACACAGGGGTCTGGGGGGCTGCGACGGACACAGGCTTGGGGTTGTCGTTACTGTTCAGCCGCTCAGTCGTGTCCGACTCTTTGCGACCCCGTGGGCTGCAGCACGCCAGGCCTCCCTGTCCTTCACTGTCTCCCAGAGTTTGCTCAAACTCCTTTCCACTGAGTCGATGATGCCGTCCAACCATCTCATCCTCTGTCACCCCCTTCTCCTCCTGCCTTCAGCGGGGAGTCCTCCTCTAGGGGGCGGGCGTGGAAGCGGTCATGAGATTAGGAGAGGGAAGGGCTCCTGGCAGGAAGGTCCCAGCTGGTCCTCAGCCAGGACACCAGAACTCACACCCTCCAGCTCTGCCCCCTTGGGAAGTCCCAACACTGTCTCCTCACCCTGCTTCTCGAAGGGTGGAGGGAAGGGGTCCCACCTGGACAGAAGTGCCCTCTGGGTGTGTGGGGGGAACGGGGGAGCCCAGGGGGCCACGTCTGGGGAGAGTGCACACGGCTGGGGGTCCCCTGGCCCTGGTTTCGGAGCTCACCCATCCACCCCTCTGTCCATCTCAATCAAAGCAGTGGCAGCACAGTTTAGAATGAAGGCATCCCCCCTGCACACGTGAGTGATTTAGGGCAAAGGCAGGTCGGCGATCGCAGACGCAGGAGCTTCTGGCCCTCTGCGGGCCGGGTGAGCCCTCAGCTCACGGGGAGTGCTGGGCTCGGGAGCTGACTCAGCAGAAGCCCAGGAGAGGAATCCCTGGCAGGATCTGCCCTGGCGTCTCCTGCTCCAAGGTTACGGGGAACCTGAGGCTGGGAGGGGAGGAGGGTAGCAGGGAGGGGCTCAGAGAGGGCAGGGCCCAGTGACCACCCCGGCTGGGGCCCTCCGGAGCGGAGGAGCCCCCGGGCACCGGGACAGAGGGCAGACGCTGCGCCCCCGCCCCCAGGTGGGACAATGGCGGCCCCAGCCTCCAGCAGAGCCGCTTCCTTCCTGTCTCCGCTCACTTCCCTGTGTCCATGGCCCAGCTGGCCCAGGAGCCCCTTCCCGCCCCCTCCTGCGGGAGGCCCGGCCTTTTGTGTCCACCAGGAGGGGTTGGGGGCTGGCGGGCCGGTGGACGTGTAGCCGCTCAGGCCCTGGGGAGGACTGGGGTGGTGGGAAGGGGCCAGGGTGCGGGTGGGGGTCCGAGCCCAGCGGCGGGGCTCCCTGCTCACGGCGTGGGCCCCCTGCTTCGACTCAAGAAGCCTGCTCGCCCTCTCTGGGCCTGGTCTCCTTGTGAGCAAAAGGCTCCCCTCCTGGTGAAACTGCCTCCGCAAGAGTGATGCAAGGTGGGAGGGCGGGAACACACGGGTTTCAGGGGCTGCTGAGTCTGGGGACATCCTGGGCTCAGAGGCAGACATACTGACTTTGGATTCTGCTGGGCTCTACTCGAGGGCCAGGTCTGCACCATCGCCCAAGAACTTGGCGAGAGAGAACACTCCTTTTACAGGCGGGAAGCAGGCTCAGAGAGGTTAAGTGAGTTTCCTAGGGTTGCTCAGCAGATGAGAGATGGAGCCAAAAAACCCACCTGACAGAATTCACACACACACACACACACACACACACACACACACACACACACACACAGCATCCCTCGAAGTTGGTCCTGAGCTGAGGCCGCTTTGAATCAGCGCTTCTGCGGGGGCAAGTCAGACCTCAGGGGCCCCAGGCCCACTGTGTCTTGAGCCCCAGCTATGAAGTGGGGTGCAGGGGGCTACGGGCTCAGAGAGTCCTGCTGCAGGAGCTGTGTGCCGTGTGGTGACCCTTCCATGACCCTCTCTGCTCTCAGCACACAGGGCAGGAGGTACCCGCCTGCCTACAACTGCGCCCCAGCCCAGCGCCACAGCCCGTGGTCAGAGCTGACACTGTCCCCTCGGCTCAGTGACACCTCCCCCCGGAAGCCCTCCCTGACTTCTGCTCCCTCCACCTCCTGTCCTCCTCACACTGCCTCTTCTGGAGGCCGGGGGCCAGGTCTTACTCCAGCCTCTTCCTCTCCCAGCCCCAGCTGCTCCAGAGCACCTGTAGCTCTGGACATTGCTGAACGGATAAGTGAATGACTGACTTGGGGAAGACTACTCAGAGATTTGAACGAGTCAGAGATGACCCTCCCAACAGGGACCAGGGGACAGCAGAGGCCTCCACCGCCACCTCATCCTGTTTAAGGTGGGCCCACACTCGGGGCTTGAGAACACGCCCAACCCCGCCCCTCTGCGCCGTGGGCCTCGCACTTCCGACTGCTCTCCCCGCCGCCAGGCGCCGCCTCTGCCCCAGGGCCTTTGCACCGGCCCCTCCCTGCAAGCCCTCCCCCTGCGCTCAGCCAGCCGACCCCTTCTTGTTGTTCCGGCCCCTCGTCTGCTCCCTGCCTCCGTGCTGGGACTGCGAGGCTCCCTGGCCGAGTTTACTCTATCACCGCTGCACTTGCTCCTAAGGAGCAGAGTTTGGTTCGTGGATCTAGCTGCTCCCAGGTTTGCCAGCTGTCTCTCCCTGCCTGGCCAGCCAGAGCCGAGACGGTCCCCTACTATGCTCACCCCTTCAAGCTAGGCACAGGAGAATGTGGGCCAGAGTGGGCAGCTGCTCTGACTTTAAAAACCCCAAGTTAAGTTGCTGTCCAATAATATCTGCTTTTACTAACAAATACTGACCACTACGTACACTGAACGAGGCATCAACCTGCAAGCTGCCCTGGGCTGACCAGTTCAGGACCTCTGCTCTGAAATCCACTGTTGCCTGTCCAGCCCCAGTGGGACAGGGTTACTGGGTGCCTTCCTGCCCCCGACCCCGTGTTCTGAAAGCCTCTCCACCTCCCGAGGAACAGACTGGCCAGCAGAGGCACCAGACGCAGGTCTGCCTCAACCCCAGTGGCAGGTTGCCGGGACCCACTTCCAGGGCCCGCACAGGGAGTTGCTGGGCCCAGGGTTTGAGCTCCCGCAGAATAACAGCCTGGGCCTGAGGCCAGCTGCTGAGCCGGGGAGAACCAGGCGCGGCCGGGCCCTTCCTGTCTGCGTTACTGCGGAACCCCAGCCCTGGCCCTGTGCTGAATGACGTGGGCGCACGAGTTACTCAGTCATGCCCGACTCTTTGCGACCCCCTGGACTGTAGCCCGACAGCGCCGCTGTCCGTGGGATTCCAGGGAAGCCCCCACTGAATGATGGACTCGAGCCAATTACAGCTTCTCTGACGCTCACTTTCCAGTTGGACACTTGGCCTTGGAGAAGGGGGCGGGGGGCAGGTGTTATTTGCCCTAGCTCCCCTCCCCACCCTGGCTGGAGCCCCTGAGCCCTCAGTCACCGCGCAGCGCCACCTTCAGTAGGGGGCTTGTCCCTCCTGATTACCCCCTCCCCATCTGTCGGCCGGAGCTGTCTTTTCAGCACCGAGGCAGTGACCCCAGCCCCGAAGGTGAGGGCCCCAGGCAAGAGAAGCCCCTGCCGCAGCCCCAGGAGCAGGGGCCCTTCCCTGTGGGATGCCCCATGGACATCCGCTGACTCAGGGAGGTGGGGCTCCTCCCGTTGGCACTGAGCCGCCAGCCCCGTCTTCCCCCGACAGGCTCTCCTGCGTGAGGCAGTGGTGCTGCCGTGCTGGGGTGGTCCACTCCAGCGGGCCTGGGGGCTGACCAGTCCACCTGGGAGGCCTGTGGAGGGCAAGGTCCTGCACAGAGTGGGCTGAGCCTCCTCACCGGGTCGGGCTGTGGCTTTGTTAGGGGGCAGCGCCTCTGATGTGCAGACGGCGCTCCTGCTGGCCTCACTGTGCTGAAGCCCCATCTTACCCCCAGCCCGCTTTGGTCCCATGGGTAGGGAGGCGACATGGGAGGAGCGTCCCCTCCCCAGGCCACCTGGTCCTCTAGAGGCCTGGGCTCATGTCCTCCTCCCCAGAAGGAGAAGGGCAGCCCGGGATCCCTGGGTGGCGGGCTGAGAAGGTTCTGCCAAGCAGAGGGGAGAAGAGCTGGGAGCGGAGGAACCGGGGTGGGCAAGAGGCATCAGCTTCCCCCTCCGCTGGGGCCCCTCCAGGAGGGCGGGGTCCCTCTCCCAGCTTAGGGGGGGGGCGCCTCTGAAAGTCAGGTCCTGTTCCCTGGGGGAGGGGCAGCTCTCCTCCAGAGTCTGCGCCATGTCCCCTACTCTCCTCTCTGCTCACTGTCCCTTCCCACTTGGGGTCTTGGTGATGATTTCAGGGGTTAAAGGCAGCCCAGCTTTGGGGGGATAGGACTTGCCAAGAGGGCTCAGTGGTGAAAAATGTGAGCGCTGTGACAGCTGGGACCTGGGGCCCCCAGGGGCTCAGCAGAGAAGCTCTCTTTTCTAAACACTTAGCGGTGACCTCACTTATCTTCGCAAGAGCCCTCTGAGGTCGGGCCCATTGTCGATGTTTAGATGAGGGATCTCAGACACAGAGCGGGAAGACGTTTGCCTGGGGTCACACAGCACGGCCTTGGCAGAGCTGGGATCTGAACCCAGGCAATGATTCCAGAGCTTTCTGGATATTTGTGTGGATGTTGGAAAAACGTGTGTGTGTGTGTGTGTGTGTGTGTGTGTGTGTGTATACTTGGTGGTATTTTCACTGCTTTTCCTCCTTTTAAAAGTATGTTTCACACTTATTTCCGGCCGTGCCGGGTCTCCCTGCTGCGGGCAGGCTCTCTCCAGCTGTGGAGAGGGGGCAGCAGTGGCTACTCTGGCCGTGGAGCAGCGGCTCTCTGCGCCCGGGGTTCTGCAGTCCACTACTGTGGACTCGGCCATGGCGCACGGGCTTAGCTGCCCTGCGGCCCGCGGGGTCTCCCTGGACCAGCGAGCAAACTCATGCTGCTGCACTGGACAGCCACTGGACAACCAGGGAGGCCCTCCTTATTCTTTTCTTTTTTTCAAATGAGGTTCTGTGCTTGCAAACATGGGTTTTGTAAACACCGTTTTGGGGGCGGCGCTCTGACCCCCACAGCTGGCCCTGGCAGGCCCACACTGACAGGTCTGATTCCTGCGGGTCTGGGAGGGGATCGGGGTGGGCAGGCAGGTAGTGGGAAGTGGGCAGGGCCAGTGGCTGTGGCCCATCCAGGCCCCCAGGGAGCCCAGGGGCTGGCTGGAGGGGACCCTGTGTACTCTGGCCAGCTGCCTGGAACCTCCTGGAACCTGGAGAAGGGGGCAGCCTCCTTCCGGGAGTGCCAGGCCTGGGCCTTGTGGGGGAGGGGCGTACGGAGTGGGTGTGTGTGACGGAGGTGGCATGCTCCCGCGGCCCCTTCGGGAGGCGCCTCCAGCCGCACCCTGACCCGGCTGTGCTTTGCCTGGACCCTGCTGGACCCTGGAGACAGCCCGCCACCCTCCCTCCAGCCCCAGCCCTCCCTGCAGCCCCGAGCCTCGTTCCTGCGCAGTGAGTACTGCCCTCCCCGACAGCCGGCCTTTCAGAGCCCGCTCGCCTGGGACCAGTTCCAGCCCACAGGACAAAGCGGCAACCAGGGCCGTAGGCCCGGCTGACCCTGGACGGGCACTTGGCTCCGCTGCCTGGCAGGGCCCTTGCCATGGTTACAGCCCACCCAGGGCTCTGCTCAGAGGCTGGCATTGTCTGGGTGTCAGAGTGTGGTGAGCGTGCAGGGGCCAGGCCGGCACACTGGCGAGGGCTTTCCCACGCTCCGGGCTCTCAGCCGCCCTGGGGGGCTGAGCAGGCACCGGCTCTGGCACCTGGGGAAGCGGGGGAAGAAGCGTGCTGGGGAGTCAGGGTCGGCCTTGGGATGGGGCTCTGAGTCAGGGCCTGAGGCGTTCAGGTGGTGAGCGGGGTTCGCCACCTTGGCAGGGAGTGTCAGCGAGATGACGGCGCTGCCCTGACGCGGCCGTGAGCACATCAGGCCGCCGGCCGCCCCACCAGTTCCGCTCCCAGGCTGACCGGAGCGCTCGCGGCTCAGACGGCCCCCGGCCTCCAAGCCTCTGCTCTGCCGGCCACTCTGCCTACATGCCCTTCAGCCAGTTCCGTCCCCGGGCACAGATCTTCCCTAAAAGTTGTCACCTTCCTTAACCCCTCACCACGGAGCAGGAAGGGACACCGTTTCACTCGCCCCCCTTTGCAAACACACGCCAGCTTCTCTTTGGACACTTGGCCTTCCCCTGTGCACCATGGTCTTGAGGCGAAGAAGATCCCCCTCAGAAGCTGAAGGCACCTGGACGGTCTTCCTTCTGGACCCCTCTCCCTCCCCTGGGTCAGCCCAGGACGGGCTACCTGGGGTTGTCTGATGGATCTGGGTCTTGAACGACGGACACCAGAATGGGTCTACTGACTGCACCCACCACCCCACGGACACCACAAGGTTAAATCAAACCCAGAGGGAAAACTTGAAGCCAGAGACTTCCCTGGGGGCCAGTGGTTAAGACTCCACCTTCTGCTGCAGGGGGCATGGGTTGAACCCCTGGTGGGGGAACTGAGACCGCCCCCTGCTGTGGGGCACAGTCAAAAAACAAAATAAAATCCAATGTCTAATTGTTTCTAAAAAATCTTCAAAAAAGATGTGAGAACAGCACGAGAAAAAGAAGCCTCGCATTCACAGGACAACAGAAGGATGGCTCCCCTCTTATCAGGGAGGAGGACAGGCCTGGCCAGCGGGAGGACAGGCTCAGAGCAGCAAAAGAAAGCGAAGTCAGCCCCAAATCCCACATCCAGCAAAACTATCACGGATGAAGGCGAACCGAAAACATTTCCAGGTTTAAAAAGTCCAAGCAGAAGCACTGCAGCCAGACCTGCCTCACAATAAAGACCAGAAGTCCTCCCGGTCGAGAGGAAACGGCAAGAGACAGTAACTCAAAGCTGCAGAGAAAATGAGGAGCACCGGGATGGTAGACATGGGCGGCAGATAAAAGGCCCGGTAAACATACTTTGATTTCTTAACTTTTTTAAAAGATACGATTGTGTAACTAAACAAAGATGACACTGTATAGTTTCATATAGGGAATAATTTTACCACTGTATTTATGACAGACACAGATATAACACGTATGACGATAACAGCACAAAAACATGGAGGGAGGTGGAGTTATGAATGTTTTGGAATTAAGTCAGTATTATTCAGAAGGAGATGCTGATAAGATGCATATGTAAACCTCAAGGCAGACGCTAAGAAAAGCATTAGAAATACAGTTGTAAAAAATCAACAGGGGGCCTTCCCTGGTGACCCAGAAGTTAAGGTTCTGGTCTTCCAATGCAGGGGACCCAAGGTTTCATCCCTGGTTTGAGCCCTAAGATTCTGCATGCTACAAGTTGCAGACAAAAAAAGCCCCACAAAACCAGAGAAACGAAAATGGCGTGTGCGTGCATGCGTGCTGGCTCACTTCAATCACGCCTGACTCTGCGCAGCCTCATGGACTGCAGCCTGCCGGGCTCCTCTGTCCATGGAGGAGAATGTCCACGTCATTCTCCAGGCAAAAACACTGGAAGGGGTTGCCACGCCCTCCTCCGGGATCAAACCTGCTTCTCTTTTGTGAATATTTCTGTGAATTATGTGAATAATTACATTAAATGTGAATTTGAGTCTAAACACCCCAATCAAAAGGCCAATGCTTTCAGACTGTATTACAACAATTTTGCATGACAAAACGTTTTTTAAATCAAGATTCAACTCTGTACTGTCTAAACCTTAGATTCAAAGACACAAATAGGTGAAAGAAAATGGACAGAAAAAGATACACATGCCAACATCCGGCCACAGAACAGCTCAGGCGGCTGTATTAGCACGAGACAAGACAGACACTAAGATAAGCCGTGCGCCTAGAGACACTTCCCAGTGATACAGCACTTATAAGAGCATGCGCCTCTAATGTAAGAGTCTCAAAATACAGGAAGCAAAAGCCGACAGAACTGGAAGGAAAAAATTAAACAACGCAGATGGAGATACCCTATGCTGGATAACTGACAGAACAGCTCGTCAGAAAGTCAGGAGAGACAGAGAAGACGTGAACAACACTGCAACCAGCTAGACCCGACACGCACAGACACCCCGCCCGGCAGGGCAGAGACACACTCCTCCCGAGCGCGCCTGGGGCCACCTCGGCACAGACACCCCGCCGGCAGGGCAGAGACACACTGCCCCCGAACGCGCCTGGGGCCACCTCGGCACAGAGTGCGTGCTCGGCCACAGCTCACGCCTCAAGACGCGTAAGAGGACTGAAGCTGCACAGAGCGTGTCCCAGCCGCAGTGGAATTAAGTCAGGAACCAACAGCAGAAAATCACCCGGGAAACCCTCAGATATCTGGAAAAGAAACGACATGTTTCAAGAAAACACGAGTCACAGAAGAAATCACTGGAGAAAACGGGGAATGTTCTAAACTGAATGAAAATGCACGCGTGCTGAGTCGCTTCAGTCACGTCCGGCTCTTTGCACCCGTATGGACTGCAGCGCGCCAGGCTCCCGTCCATGAGATTTCCCAGGCAAGAGTACTGGAGTGGGTTGCCATGCCCTCCTCCAGGGGATCTTTCCGACCCAGGGATTGAACCCACGACTCCTGAGTCTCCTGCATTGGCAGGTGGATTCTTTACCACTGAACCACCTGGAAAGCCCAAGTGAAAATGAAAACGAGCTCTGCAACGAAAGCAGTGCTCAGAAGCAAACTATGCCGAACGCCTAGATCAAAAGTCTCAGATCGGTCAGTCTCCACCTTGAAAGCTAGAAGGAGAAAATTAGACCGAAAGCAAGCACAAGGCAGGCAGTAACAAAGGCCGGCACAGAAAGCAATGGCAGCGGAAAAGGAGAGGGTCAGCGGAGCCACAAGGCGTCTTTTTAAAGAATGCTGTGGCTTCGCTGGCTGTCTAGTGGCTAAGACTGCGTGCTTTCCATGCAGGGGGCTGGGGTCCGACTCCTGGCTGGGGAAACCAAGGTCCTACAGGCTGAGCCGAGCTGCGCTTAGTCACTCAGTCGCTCCCAGCTCTTTGCAGCCCTGTGCACTGCAGCCCACCAGGCTCCTCTGTCCACGGGGTTCTCCAGGCAAGAATACTGGAGTGAGTGGCCATGCCCTCCTCCAGAAGATCTTCCGAACCCAGGGATCGAACTTAGGTTTCCCGCATTGTAGGTGGATTCTTTACTGTCTGTCTGAGCCACCAGGGAAGCCCATGAATACTGGAGTGGGTAACCTATCCCTTCTCCAGGGAATCTTCCAAGCAGTGTGGTAAAAAAATTAAAAAAAATAAATCTTTAGCTAGACTGACCAAAAAAAAAAAAAGGACAGACGGTATAAATTACCAAATTCAGGAACACAAGAGGGGAGAACACTTACCCTACAGAAATAAAGGTTTACAAGATAATATTATGCACAACTTCATGTTAGCAAAATAAAAAACTTAGATGCAATGAATAAATTCCCATAAAGACTCAAAAATTAAAAATTGGCTTAGGAATAAATTGAAAGTTGGAAAAGACCTGTAGCAAGCAAATTGAATTAGTAACTTAAATTCTTCCCACAAATAAAAGTCCATCCCAGATGGCCTTACTGATAAATTCTACCAAACATTTGAAGAAAAAATAATACCAAATCTCTCACAAAATGAAAGAGGAAACATTTTCCAACTCGTTCTATGAGGACATTACCCGACACCAAAAGAAAGACATCACAAGAAAACTACAGACCAATATCCTTATGAACACGGAAGCAAAAACCCTTAACAAAATATTACAAACTGAATACAGTGCCATGTAAAAAGGATCATACATCACGACCAAGTGGGATTTATTCCAGGAATGCAAAGGTAGTCTAACATTCTCAAATCAATTCATGTGATACTCCCAGCTGACAAAAGAGAAGAGGAAGCCCACGGGATAACCTCAATAGACACAGGAAAGCATCTGACGGAGTCTAATACCCACTCGTGATAAGACTCACAGCAGACTAGAAATGGAGGGAATTTCCTCAAACCGACAAAGGAATCTATGAGAAGTATGACAATACCACACCTCATGGTGAAGGGCTACACTTTCCTCTCTAACGCTGGGGAAAAAAAGGACATCCGCTCTTGCCACTGTTATTCAACGTTATACTGAAGGCTCCAGCCAGTGGAAAAAGCAAAAATAAAGAAAGATAAAACAAAAGAGATAAATGAAAGCCATCCCGGTTGCAAAGAAAGAAGTAAAACTATCGCTACTCACAGATGACACAGTCCTGCGAGTATTACGTTAATCCTAAGGAATCTCCCCCCAAAGCCATTAGAACCAACACATGAGTTTAGCAAGGCAGCAGGATCTAAAATCAATATGCAGAAATCGACTGTATTTCATGTAAGAAGTGTTTTTGTTTATTTGGCTGCAACGAGTCTTAGCTGGTTCCAGTTCCCTGACTGGAGATCAAACCCAGGCCCCTGCGTTGGGAGCGTGGGTCGACCCCCGGGTCGGGAAGATCCCTTGGAGAAGGAAACGGCATCCCACTCCAGTCTTCCTGCCTGGGAAATCCCACGGACAGAGGAGCCTGGTGGGCTACAGTTACGGAGTCACAAGAGTCAAGACGTGACTTAGGGACTGAGCCACCAGCACCTGGATGGCCGGCATCAGAAAGACAGTAGCAAGCGTGGTGAAGACTGGGGAACCCGAAACCCTCCTGCGCCGCTGCTGACATGCAAAATGGCACAGCCACCATGGAAAACAGCCTGCAGCTTCTTTAAAAGGGTGAACTTCCAGGTGACCGAGAATTTCCACTCTCAGGAATCTATTCCAGAGAAATGAAAACATATGTCCACACACAGATGTATCAATATGTGAATGTGCAGAGCATTATCTCCACGGCACTCCCCGACCGGAAACAACGTAAACGCCCATCAGCTGAGGAATGGCCGAACAGGACGGAGTCCATCCAGACGACACGACGCTCTTCAGCAGCTGAAAAGTTAAGCACTGACGCCTGCGACAGCTGCGTGACTCTCAGAAACAGGCTGATGAAGCCAGACTAGGACTCCCAACACGGAAACAGGCTGAGCGAAGCCAGACACACGACTCCCAACACTGCGTGATTCCGTCCAGACATAACGCTTAGAGAAGGTAGACGACGGAGACAGAAATCAGGTCAGTGATTTCCTGGGACGCCAGTGGACGTGGAGCGGGCTAAACAGGCTTGGGGGAGTTTTGGCGTGATGGAAACGTTCTACAACTGGCTCGTGGTTATGGTTGTATGACCCTGTAAATTTACTAGAAATCATGTCCAAAGGGTACATTTTGTGTGATGTTAATTTTACCTCGTCAACAAACCTGTTTTTTTAAAGGAACAAACGTGTATCATTTTGTGGTATTATAGTATCTGTGTTTGTTGTATTATTTTATTGTGTGAAAAATACAATACCATTTATAATCACTAAAAATAAAAGCTCAAGCCGCCAGTCTAGAGCTTCCCAGGTGGCGCTAGTGGTGAAGAGTCCGCCTGCCAGTGCGGGAGACGCAAGAGCTGTGGGTTTGATCCCTGGGTCGAAACCATGGGGAGGGCATGGCAACCCACCTCAGTATGCTGGCCGGAGAATCCCACGGATAGAGGAGCCTGGCAGGCTACAGTCCATGGGGTTGCAAAGAGTCGGACACGACTGAAGTGACTTAGCACACTCACACAGATGCAAATCTAACAAAATACGTATAGGACTTTTACGCTGCAAACTACAAAATACCAAAGAAAGAAACAAAAGACTTAACAGTGGGGAGACACATTTTTCTCATGGAATATAAGGCTCAAGATAGTAAAGATGTCATTTCTCCCAAAATTGCTATACAGATTAATGCAATTCCTGCAAAGATCCCAGCAATATTTTTTGTAGAAACAGAAAAATGTACACTAAAATTTATGTGGAAAGACAAAGGAACTCAGCTAAAACAATTCTGAAGAAGACCGAAAGGAGCAGACTCACTCTGCCTTTTCAAGCCTTCCTGGACGGCGACAGATCGGCAGTGCCAGGCGTGGGTGGAGGGCAGGCACGCAGGTGGAGGGGGCAACAGAGAGCCTGGGAGAGCGCTGCGGGAGCGCGGCCAGCTGATTCTCGACGAAACTGCAAAAGCAATTCAGCGCAGGCAAGACTGCCTTTTCAGTAAACAGCACTGGAGCAACTGACAAGCCACAGGCAGAAACAGCAGACCTCATGGCATCGCTGGTGGTCCAGCGGCCGAGGATCCGCCTTGCCATGCAAGGGGCGCCAGGTCGGCCCTGGTCCGGGAAGACCCCACAGGTCACAGGGCCACTAAGCCTTCAAACCAACCGCTGAAGCTCTCACGCCCAGCGCCTGTGCATGGTGCAAGAGGAGGCCCTGCTCACTGTACCTGAGAAAGCCCACCCAGCACAGCCTAAAAGAGATAATTTTTTTTTTTAATGTAAACTTCAATCTAAGCATCACAATTTATTTTTAAAAATCAACTCAAATTAATCATGGATTTAAGTGTATAATAGAAAACTTACAGAAGACGGCATAGGAGAGCTTTGGGACCCAGGACTTGGTGGGCGAGTTCTTACATCTAACACCAAAGCCATAGTCCATTAAAAAACAAAGTGAGCAAGTTGAATCTCATCAAAAGTTTACAAAAACCTCCTGCTTTAAAGGACAAAAAGACACACACTTGCGGAGTAGGAGCAAATATTTGCAAACCTCACAGCTGACAAAGGACTCATTTCCAGGATTTGTATGAACTCTCGAAACTCCACATTAAAAAAAGTCAGTGAGAAGACGGACAAAAGACACACAGACCCACTTCTGTCGGGGCCCCCACAACTGGACAAGTGTGTGCGGGGGCTGAGCCCCATCCGGAGCGCGTGCACGCGCCTGTACTCCAGGTCACCCCCAACAGAGGAGGCCCAAGGACCAACTCGGGAACTGGTGGTCCTGTGGCCACGCCCATGGGGCTTCAGGACCCGGGGAGGCCAAACCACACGTCTCCAGGATCCCTCAACAGGGGCCCGAGGTGGGGAGTGACCTCCACAGAGAGCAAGTAATGGAGCTGAATGAGAGGGCACCCCTCTCCTGCCAGCCCGCCACTGCAGAAAGTTTCACCAGGCCCGCGAACTGCCCGAGCCCCTTGGAAAGGCCCTTGGATTTCCCAGCAAAGGCCCTGCCCGGCAGGCGGTATTCCTGACCCGAGGCTGCCCCCTGGCGGGAGTCATGGGGACACAGGCAAACCCAGCCCGGAGCCGACCCAGGGGCCCAGTCATCTCGCCTGCTGGACCCCTCCCCAGAGGTCCCACGTGGCGCTCGCGGTAAAGAACCCACCTGCCAAGACGCGGGTTCACTTCCTGGGTCAGGAAGAGCCCCTGGAGAACGAAATGCCTATCCCCTCCAGTACTCTTGCCCAGAGAATCTCATGAACAGAGGAGCCACGGGCTCGCACACACAGCGTCGGGCACGACTGAAGCAACTGAGCACACACCTCCCCTGAGGGGACCTCGCTTGTGCCCATGGCAGAGCGGGAAGGGAGGGAAGGCCCTGGGGTCGCTCCAGAGCTGCAGGGCCGGCTGGCGCTTGGCCCCTGGGAAGGTTCCTGCCTGAATGGAGCCAAAATCCCGGCGCAGCTGCTGGGCCGCGGCCTGGAGGACTTCGATCTTGGTCAAATCCCTCCCTCTCTTCACTTTCCTTATCTGTGAAACTGAGACAGCTACGGAGCCCACTCCTCAAACCTACACAGTCTATTATGGCGGCCTCTGGCCACTTGTGGCTGCCTGAGCACTTAAGGGCATCACCGACTCAACGGACATGAGTTTGGGTCAACTCCGGGAGTTGCTGATGGACAGGGAGGCCTGGCGTGCTGCAGTCCATGGGGTCGCAGAGTCGGACACGACTGAGCGACTGAACTGAGCTGAGCACTTGAAACGTGGCTGGCCTGAACTGGTATATGCTGTGAGTATAAAATACACACTGGATGTGGAAGTCTTAGTATAAAAAAATAATTTAGACACTCAGGCTATAAAATAGCCTACAATAATTTTTATATGATTCACAAATTGAAATAACATTTTGGATATATTGAGTCAAATATACTGCTAAAATTAATTTCACTTCTTTTAGTTTAGTGTTTAGGGAAGTTATAAGAAAACTTTAAATTAACCTGTGGTTCAAAGGGTTGTTGGAAAGGTTCAGTGAGACAGCACCTGGCGGGTGACCCTAACCTTGATAAACGATGGCCAAGTACATCCCTCCCGGAACAGCTGAGTTGCGCTCAGTCACTCAGTCCTGTCTGACTCCTTCGCAACCCCATGGACTGCAGCCCGCCAAGCTCCTCTGTCCATGATAGAGGAGGAATATCCACAAAATCTTGGTTTTATCTGAAAAACTCAGTACTCTGAACTCTATTCTTGTGCTGCTTTTCATGAACACGAAACTTTTTTTTTTTTTTTAAACAAAACTTAATCACAGTCAGCAGCCGAGGAAGAGGTGCCTCCTTTTACCCGATGGGTCAGTAGGGCCTGTGATCACGGCCATGCCGCCCTCGTGAGCAGGAGCCACACAGCTGACCCCCACAGCCCCTCCTGTCCAGCCCCCTCCCGCTGCCCTGACTCTGGTGAAAAAACAAGAGAGAGAACTGTCTGCTTCATTCATTCCTCAGGAGTAGCTGGGGAGACAGCCACACATCTCTTGCGACTCCCCAGGAGGGACCAGAGCAGGGATGGACCCTTCTCGCAGACGGAAAGGAAGAGAGCGAGCCCCAAGGGAACGCGGCCCGGGTGAGTTCAGGACTGTCCATCACGGGGGCAGACAAGCCACAGGTGGCAGCTGAAGTTGGGAGAGGAGTGGAGGTCAAGCGTGGGCAGATTCGGGGAAGGCAAGGTCCTGGCTGTCACAGAATAGGGGAAGAAACCAGGGGGCTTCCAGGAGGAGGTGAGGCCACCTTGAAGGCCAGGGCAGCTCTCAGAGCCCGTCCCTGCAGCAGGTTTCGGCAGTGGCCTCCTGTATCCACTCGGTCACGCACTCTCTTGGCAGCTGATGCCAGCTAGGGGGAAGAGTCTGACCACACCAGGGGGAGGTGGACACAACCTCGCCCGATAGAGGCCCCTCCCAGAAGTCGTTAGAGCCACAGGGTTCCCTGGGGTGCCTGCTGAAGCTCCACCCTCGCTGGTGGACGGCCACCAGCCCCATCCTCGTGCCTGAGGAAAGGCTCTGCGTGCCTCCCCCTGCTCCCTTGATCACAACCAGTACAGGCGGCAGCTGCTGCACTTTCCTGCACTCCGGCTGGTCCCGACCACCCTCCCTCTCTCTGGCAGGAGTTCACGCATGCACGCACACACACACACACACACACACACGTACGCACCAGGCTGCGTGCCAGCTACTGCCTTCATACCCTCCGAGGGCACAGGGCTTGGAGAAAGGCTGAGAAAAGGGGATGCTGTGACAGCCAGTTCTTACGCAACACCCGAGGTGTTCGGCCAGGACAGGACGTGTTTCCATTCACGACGTGACCACGCTGCTGAGCAGAGCACATCCTGGCGTCTTCACCAGCTGAAAGGTTTGGAGTTTCCCGAAGCCCCTCAGAAAGCCTACAGCATCTTTCGCGTGCCTGTCTCAAAGTGTCCTCAGGAAGCAGAGGCAGAAGCTGAGCACTAGGATCTCTGATTCCCCCAAAGTAGTGACAGGCTGGGGCCAGGCTCTGACCACCACTCTGGAAAAAAAAAAATTATGTATTTGGCTGCACTGAGTCTTAGTTGCCGCATGCGGGATCCAGCTCCCTGGCCGGGGGTGGAACTGGGCCCCTGCGCTGGGAGGATAGAGCCTTAGCCGCTGGACAGCCAGGGAGTCCCGACCTCTACCCTCGCCAGCTTTCACACGAGCCTCTCCGTAACCTGGGGAGACGAGCACAGCAGCCGTCTTCTGAGATCTAACCCATCTAATGAGGAAGAGGCCACAGGTTTGTGTGGCTTCCGAGCTAGAGAGAGGCAGGCTGGACTCAGTTAGGAAGAGGTTATCCACCCACCAGGGGCAGTGAGGTAGTGAGCCTCCTGTGACGGCAGGTGAGCAAGGCAGAGCTGACCCGATCTGCTAGGGAGCCTGCCGTGGGTTCGGGATGACCCCAAGATCTCCTCCCACTCACACGTTTTCTGGAGCCAATTCCTTCACCTGCACAGATGTTAGAAGTGTTTATTTACTTGACAAGCCAAATTCGGGAGGTGGGGGAACAGCCTCCAAGGAGAGTCCAGCAAAACAGGCTCTGCGCTCCCCACGCGGCTCCCTGCAGGCACACAGAGGGTCCACTCGGGGACACAGGCTGTTGGTGGAGGAGAGACAAGGGAGGGAGGGCTGTGGAGCAGGCCCGCGGCCAGGGCAGGAGGGGTCAGGAGCGGCCAAGGGGAGGCTGTGAGGAGGCTCTGTCTTGCCCGGTGGGTGCTGGAGCCTGGGCCTGGCCTCCGCCGGCTGAGATGGAGCGCTGGCAGCCCTGTGCGTGGTGGGAGTAGGTTCACAAGGGCCTGGGGCGGTGGGGACACCCACGAGTGCCCCTGTCCAAGAGCGCCGAATCAGCGTCCCTGGCCTCCCTGCGGGCCGCCCCCCGCTGCCATTCAGGCCCAGCTCATCCGGACAGCGCCCCTGGAGGCCAGCACAGAGCAAAGGCAGAGGGCGCCCGGCAGGGTCCTAGGAGCCCTGGGGAGGCAGCGTGCGGGGCTGCGGCGGGGTACCCGTGGGGCCACCCTGACCCCTCTCTGAACACCATGGCCGCAGCCTCAAGGAGCTCAGAAAACCCGTCTCCGGGCCACACGAGCAGGCTGACTCGAGGCTTGCACCTCGCCTCCACCTGGCTCCTGCGCACGTCTCCAGGCCTCGTCAGGTAACCACCTCTCCAGGTGGGGCCATAAGCCAGGCCGGAAGTTCCAGCTGGGAGAGGGCAGGGCTGGCTGGCTTCTCAGCAGCTGTGGCAGGGCGCCCCCTTCCCAGGAGGCCTTAGGGGGCTGGCGTGCAGCCTCTGTGCCTGGTTGAGAGTGAGAGTGTTGGTCACGCAGACATGTCTGACTCCTTGCAACTCCATGGACCGGAACCCCAGCTCCTATATCCATGGGATTCTCCAGGCAAGAATACTGGGAGTGGGTAGCCATTCCCTTCTCCAAGGGATCTTCCTGACCCAGGGCTGGAACCTGGGTCCCCTGCATTGCAGGCAGATTCTTTATCATGTGAGCCACCAGGAAGTTCTTGGTCAAATACCTCTGTGTTAGAACAGCGCCCTTCTGACTGTGCCCTCCGAATTGCCCTCATGGGGCATCAGAACTGGCTCTGGGCAGAGCTCACGGCCGCTGAGAGCAGGCGGCCTGGGCGCCCCGCAGCCTTGGCTGATGAGGAAGCAGCCCCGAGCGCGGGGCGCCCAGCCCTCCCTGGCTGCTGCCCACGTGGTGTGAGCTCCACTGGACGGGAAGAGGCCCCAAAGTTAATTAACACATTTAAGGCAAGACTCTCCTGGCTCTGCAGACGGGCGCTGACACCCAGGGCGGGGCAGCTCTGCTGGCCTTTTCCTCTCCTCCCCCCTGCACTGGGCCTCCCCGCCAACACTGTCGCCCACATCACTCCACCCCGGGACCGCGGCAGGCTATCGGCTGTGTCCTTCCTGCCAACTCCCCACTGTTCCATCGTCAGCAGCCTGAGGGCCAAGCCATCCCAAGGCCCTGCCTGTCTGCTTCCTTCCAGCCAGTGTCTCCTCTCAGGGAAGCTTTTCCCAAAGGCTGGGCCTGACCCCGAAGCCTCCAAGGTTGGGGAGGGCCGGCCAGGCATCTGGTGGCAGGCGATGCTCCTAAGCGCTCTGCTGAACGGTGGGGCTCAGCGGGGAGTTAGGGTCAGAACACCTGGGTTCCTGAGGAATGGTGGGGGCTGGAACAGGGCATCACAACCTTGCTGGGTCTCAATTTCCCCATCTGCAAAGTGGGGCCAATAATCCCTATGACTATGGATTCTGGTCCAGCCCGTAACTTTATAAGAACCTTCCAGGAAGCCCTGGCGCTTCCACCGATATGCCTTTTCCCAAATTAGACCTCCTCCCTTGGAAAGTCTAGCCTCACAGCAACTTTCTGCTTGGAGTATGACACCCACAGACCACCCGAGGTCAGGAATGAAAGGGGCCCTCCAGCAAAGAGACCGGTACCCATTAGCAGAGTGCCCGGAGGGGCCGGCTGGAGGAGGAATGACACACAGGAGGGGATTTCTGAAGACACGTCTGCCTGAGGCAGACCGGGTGTGCCCAGGTCCTTCCCCTGCCCGACTGCGGGCTGCGTAGCAGACCTTGCCCAGGCCAGGACGGCCCTGCTCAGGCTGGTCCTCCCCCCACAACGCCCCACGACAACCCCCATGCCACACCCCGGCCCTTCTCCCAAAGTACTGTGGGAACTCCGTGCTCTGGCAAACATTTCTGGAAGAATTTAGAACCCAGACATTTTTCAACCAAACCTTTTAGAAACCCAGACCACTTCCAAAGCTGACCGACTTTGAAACCTGACACTTCAAAGCCACTTTTCGAATTTGTGCCCCCAAGTTTTGAAACCAAAATATTCTGGAAACCTCCTGGAAGCAAGATGCTCTGGGAGGAAACCAACTGAGATGGCAAAGCTGTTGCATCTGGACTGGTTTTGAGCCCCCAGTTTCTGTAGAGGGCTTTGAAGTAAGAGTCGTTTCGTCAAGCCAGAGTTTCTGCTAGAATTTTCCTGGGAAGCAGCTCAGACGTTTGAACTGAGCCCACAGAAGCGCTTGCTTGTTCCTTAAGGACACTCATCGAGCTGTAAACAGGGTGGATCTCGGGAGGAGTCTTGGATCCCTCGCTTCACACACTTCTTTCTCAAACTCTCCGCCCAGCCATCTGCTGCCTGCTGCTGCTGTCCTCCAGCGGCTGGGGTGGAAAAATCCATCCCTGAATCACGGCTCAGCCCGTGTCTCTGCTAGCCCGCAGCTCTTCCCTTCTGGTGTCCAGGGCGCTGTTCGGCCTCAGAGCTGGAGGAAGGGGCATGAAGCAGCGGGCGGCCTGTGACCTCGGGGGCCAGGTGGGCGGGGCGGGGGCTGCGCGGAGGGGCGCTCTGAAGTCCCACCTCCCCATCCTCCAGCCTCTCGCTGGACTTCCCTTCACCGTTCTCCCTTCTCTGACAGGCCCAGTGAACACTGCTGTGCCCTGGGTCTGGGGGGAGTGCGCCTTCCCCTCCCTGCCGTCTCCACTGCGCCCGCTCCCGGCGAGGAGGGAGAGGGAGTGTGAGGGGCGGTACAGGGGCCGTGGGGCCACGCAGAGGCCGTCCTGGCGAGGGTGGAGGTGCGTGGGCCGGGCTGTGAACTTCACTCTCCCCGTTTTTGAAGCGGCTGAAGCCAACCCTCCATGTTCCCCGCCTGTAGATCCCTTTGCTCCGGGCACCACTGCTGACCATCGGGCTGGCACTGTGCCCCTGCCCCTCCGAGGGAGCTTGCTTCCCTTCAGAGGTCAGTGCCATCCCACTCAAGCCTGTGCCGGGCTGAAGTGTGCCCAGTCCCCACCGCAGCAGGGGCGTGCTGAAGGCCCGGAGACCTAAGCTATACTCTCCAGGCACAGCGCGCGCACTCGCGGTCCTGCCAGCCTCCCACCAGGACTGCAGGCTCACACACTCAAGATCTGTCGAGTGCAGACGCTGGAAGACAGGCTGTGCTTGCCCATCACCAACCAGTCGCCCAGCAGACCCTGGTCCGCCGGCGTGACGGCGCCATCACCGCGAGCAAACGCCCTCCGGGTGGTGAGCAGGACAGCCAGGTGGGATCGTCTCGGGCAGGCCCGAGGGGTGACATCTGGTTCTCATCTAACGTACTCAAGGCAAAGGCAGGGGCAAGTGCAAACCAGCAGTCTTCTTCATTAGCAGCACCACCTCCGGACGACGCATGATGAAATAATTCCCCAAAGAAAACGCCCCAGCCTTCCCTTTTCACATGGACCACCGAATCAGAGAGCTTCCCCACCGGCTCAGTGGTAGAGAACCCACCTGCCAAGCAGGAGACCCGGGTTTGATCCCTGGGGAGGGAAGCTCCCGTGGAGAAGGGAATGGCAACCCACTCCAGTGTTCCTGCCTGGAAAATCCCGACAGAGGAGCCTGGCAGGCTACAGTCCGTGAGCTCACAAGGAGTTGGACTGGGCGACTAAAACAGCTTTCACTTCTGGAGGATACGCTGCCCTTGCACACACACGGGAAGGCCTGATCTTAAACCCAAGGCCCTCCTTCCTGCTGACAACCAGGAACCCTCCCTTCCTGAAATCGAGGCCCTGAAGCCCAAGCGCGGGCCACGGCGCTGCTCGGGGCCCCTCGTGAGTGTGCTGCCCCGCCGGAAGAACCACAGAGCAGGCGGCAGGGGCAGGTGTCACCTTTTACTCCACCACTGCCTTCTCCATTTTCCATATTAAATATCTGAAATATATTAATCTTAAAAAACAATATTCACACAGTACTCAAAGAATGCAGGGAAGGAGTAAACAGCAAGTCTAGACTGCAAAACCATAGGGCATTTTACAGACTGGAATGTGGGTGTGATCAGTTCCAGGTGTTTCCCGCGGGCTTGTCACCAGAGCACCGTGGAACCCTGCGGCCCATCACACCGGGAGAAAGACAAAGCCGTAAAAACACAGGCGCGGCAGGCCAGCGCTCCATCCCCTGGGAGACGGCCGCGGCGCCACAGGCCCTCCGTCCAGGGTGAGAGAACGACACGAGCACTCGTCCGCTTGGAGCTCGGGGTCTCCCCCGGCGCCTTCAGCCTCTGAGCAGGTTTTCGGGCTTGGGGCGGCGCCTTCAGTCTCTGAGCAGATTTTCGGGCTTGGGGCGGCGCCTTCAGTCTCTGAGCAGATTTTCGGGCTTGGGGCGGCGCCTTCAGTCTCTGAGCAGGTTTTCGGGCTTGGGGTAGCCGAAGAGAACAAAATCTGCCTCGTACAGCTTGTAGAGCTGCTGCCTCCAGGCCAGGGGGATTTTGGCAAACCAGCCTTCCTCCCAGCTGCTGGCAGTCCTGTTCCGGTAGCTCGGGGGGAACCGCAGCAGCGAGTCCACCTTGAGCAGCCGCAGCAGCTGGGCGGCGTCCTGGTCCAGGGTCTCCAGCTTCCCCACGAAGTCGTAGTCGATCTGGCAGGGGTGGCAGAGGCGGTGCGCCTGCCGCCAGTGCTCGTTGAAGGGCGCCAGCTTCTCAGTGTGCGGGTCCAGCAGGTACTGGATGAAGTCGGCGAAGGACACCTTGAGGCCGGCGCTGAAGGC
The DNA here is from genome assembly GCF_042477335.2 of Ovis canadensis. Taxonomy (NCBI): domain Eukaryota; kingdom Metazoa; phylum Chordata; class Mammalia; order Artiodactyla; family Bovidae; genus Ovis; species Ovis canadensis. The sequence goes on from NC_091268.1 coordinate 55,971,898, forward strand.
CTCACTGACGGAGGCGGGCAGGCTGGTGTGGTTGGAGTACCTCCTCAGCATGGGCACGGCGAACTTCTGGTAGAACTCCTCGTTCTCCAGCTCGAACTTGCTGCGGAAAGCCGAGATGAGGCGGACGAAGGGGTCGCGCACGAACAGGAACTTGGTGTACTTCTTCAGCTTGATCTTCATGAGGTGCCTGGAGAACTTCCCGTAGCGGCGCCAGAACTTGTTGAAGGTCAGGTGGGTGCTGGAGTTGTGCACGTACTCCCGGGGGATGTCCAGGGGGTCGCGGTAGGGCGCGCCCTGGCCCGAGAGGCTCTGGCTCAGGACGATCATCACCCGCTTCCAGTTGGTGCAGGCCACCTTGGGCACGTAGCAGTAGATGACCCCGTGCCGGTCGTCCACGATGAGGTGGTTCAGCTCGTAGTTGGGGATGTCGTCGAAGGAGCGCTCCTTGGTGGGGAACACGAAGCTGGTGTTGGCGCAGAACTCCCTCAGCACGCTCCTCCGCTCGGCCTGCCGCCCGTCCGGGTCCGGACTCTGCTGGGCAGCGTGGCTGGACCAGTCGTAGCCCCTCACGCTCTCCTCCAGGTTGCCGAGCACAGGCTTGCTGGAGGCCGGCAGGGAGGGCTGCTCCACCCTTTTACCCAAAAGGGGGCCCTGCTTCTCCCTGACGAAGCTCTCCCAAGTCTCAAGGCTGGAGGTGAAGACGTCCCCGGGCGCTGAATCGGGGCTGGGGAAGGGCTTTAGCGCGTGCGGCCTGGAGAGGGCCGTGTGCAGGCTGAAGTGGGCGGGGCCCATGTTGTCCCAGTACACGATGATCAGGAGGACCATGAAGGCGGACCCCAAGACCAGCCACAGGCGGAAGAGCCGGCTCTTGGTCATCGTGTCCATGGATGCAGGGGCCTTTCCCTGGGCCCTCTCACTTCAGCTTCCGGCAGAGGTGGGACGCCGCACTCTGGGGAAGCTGGAAGACAACAGAGGCCAAGTGAGCGATTGAGGCCCTCTCCCAGCCTGCAGCCTGGACAGGAGGGGCTGCTTCTCTGCCTCTTCACCCTCGGTGAGCTGAGCTTTGTGGGGGGCCTGGTGGGCAGGCGTCAGCTTCCCCATGTGATGTGACCCCTTTGCCCCACCCCAAGCCCCTTCTGCTGCGTCCACACCATCCAAACACACACGTGAGCCGGGCCCTGTGGGAGGCTGAGGGAGCACGTGACCCGGGCAGGCTCCGGCCAGGGCTCAGCCTTCACCCCACAGCACTGGCGGACACTGGGGCCACCAGGAGCAGGGCTGCTCAGGAGGGAAGACACGTGAGTGCTGGGGCTTCAGCGCTGTGAGGGGCTGTCGCATGGCAGAAGGGGCAACTCCAGAAGAGAAAACCTGAAACTGAGTCAAGCCCACGGAAGGAGCGCCCAATAACCATACGTGGGCCCGGACCCAGAACGGGCTGCCTGCTAAGCCGGACGTCGGGGCGCAGAGGGATGGAGCTCATCTTGGTAAGTCCAGAGGAGAGTCCCGGCTGAGCACTCTCTGGGACAGCGCCCGGTGTACACCTCCGAGTCTACATCTCTAGTAGACTGTGCACCTGGCATCCAACACATTTTCATTAGGCAGAAATTTGAGTACAATCTCTATGCACCTTTGCAGCTTTTGTTTACCCTTAATTTTTCTTTTTAATGGAAAAGTGATACATACTCACGGTAAAGACACTGGCAGACTGCGGTGCTGGAAAAGACTCTCAGAGAGTCCCTTAGACAGCAGGGAGATCCAACCAGTCAATCCTAAAGGAAATCAACCCTGAATATTCATCAGAAGCACTGATGCTGAAGCTGAAGCTCCAATACTTTGGCCACCTGAAGCAAAGAACTGACTCACTGGGAAAGACCCTGCTGCTGGGAAAGACTGAGGGCGGGAGGAGGAGGGGTGACACAGGATGAGATGGTTGGGTGGCGTCACCGACTCAATGGACAGGAGTTTGAGTGCGCTCTGGGAAATAGCGAAGGACGGGGGGGCCTGGCGTGCTTCAGCCCATGGGGTCGCAAAGAGTTGGACACAACTTGGCGACTGAACAACAACATGTAATTATTACACATTACACAGGTAATGGGCACACCACAAAAATCCTGAAGCAAGACTGCTGGTGAGATATCCTGCTGTCTCTTGCACAACCGTTGCTGCAACTTTAGCTGGCTCCCTTCGAGTGGGTGTGAGTGAAACAAGCAGCAGCCACGCTGCAACAGCTTTTAATACCCTTTTAATGGCGATGGTTATAATCACACACTTTTACAACCTAACTTTAAACTAGATCACAAGTGCCCATGTCACTGAAGATTTCAAGACCTTCCCTTCCCAAGGACGCACCAGGATGAACAGTTCATAAAGATGAAGATGAAACCATATTTAAAAAAAAAAAAAGTTTGCTACAGGCTGAGAAAGCAGCAAAGGGAAAAAGTAACTTAAGATGTCAGGTGATTTAAGAGACCAGTTTTCACTTTTAATACTAAGGCCAACAAACAGAGCAGAGGCGATGCGGAGCCACGGTCACATCCTGTGGCCACAGGTCGGCCGCATGTTTACGGTGCAAAGAGCCACCTGGCATGACGACCTAAATGCCTTATTTTTCAACCAAGAAGTAGTATATGTACATTAATAAATGCCAGTGTCTACAGCGTCTCTTACAAACTCTGACTCTCTCTATTAATAGTCGCCAGGAAAAGACACGATCGCAGTCACAAAAAAGACAAATACTGTTATTTCCACTAACATGAGGTTCCTAAAGGGCTCAGATTCATAGAGACAGAAAGCAGAAGAGCCCGTGCCAGGGGCTGGGGAGGGGTGGCGAGTCAGTGCTCAGTGGGTACAGAGTCTGAGTCTGGGTGAGGACATGAGTTCTCAGGACAGATGGTGGTGACGGCTGCACGGGAGCGGGAGCGTGCTCATGCCACTGACTGCGCCCTGAAACGTGGCCAAGCGTGAGCGTGCTCACGCCACTGAGCTGCGCCCTGAAACGTGGCCAAGGTGGTACTTTCATGCTATGCATATTTTACCGCAAAGAAAACACTGGAGGAAGAAAAGTGAATTAGAGCTGTAACGATCGACTTGGGAGGGGTTTCCAAGAGGTAATGCTGCATGAATAAGGCAAATGTCGGACAGTGGGTACAAACTAAAGCAAGGCCTAAGTATGGTCGAGAACTGTCAGAGGCTAACCTCGGAGCCTGCCGCGGGAGCCACAAGTTACTGTACAGCCTGTGTAAAAGCTCCACAGGTGACTCTACCTGCAATCTGCTTATGAAGAAAACACCAAAGTTTTAAAAATTTATAATTGGGGGTTATTGCACAAAAACAGGACAGGTCTTCCCCTTGGGACAGCAGAAACGCTGCGTCTGGTCACTCACTGGGGAGATTGGTCCAGGAGCCTTGTCTCGCCCCGGTGTCCTGCCACGTCACGGCCCCTTCCAGCCCTTCTACGCCACGGGGACGCGTGCCTACACACCAAGAGAGGCAGCGCTGATCCATGACCCCGAGGCCACGGTCCATTTTTAACATCAAGGAACAAGGGCAGTCCTCTGTGCTGTCATCTCTAACCTCAAACAAGCCACGAGAGCAGGAGTCGGGGAAACCCGACGGGCTGCGCGCACGGAATGGCCTGTGAGAGCAGGGCTCCAGGAGGAAGGACCGCGGCTGCCTTCACACACGCTCGGAGCCCGAGAACACAGCGTCTCGGAGCCGCGACGAGAGAGCAAAGGCATGAACAGGGCAGGGGCTCACACGGCGCTGCCGGCAGCAAGCCTGGCTCCTCAGAAGGCAGCGGGACATCTGGGAACTTCTGGCCCAGCAGCCTGGGCGGCTCAAGCCAGATAACCCGGGTAACACATCCCTGTCCTCTGGGTGAGAGAGCAGAATGACGGGGAAAACCAGGCTGAGAACCGACGTGCGTGCTCAGACACTTCGGTCGCGTCCGACTCTGTGACCCCGTGGACTGTAGTCTGCCAGGCTCTTCTGCCCAGGGGACTCTCCTGGCAAGAATACTGGAGCAGGTTGCCATGCCCTCCTCCAGGGCATCTTCCTGACCCAGGGATCAAACCCGCACCTCCTGTACCTCCTGCATTACAGGAGGATTTGCTGAGCTGCTGGGGAAGCCTGCTGAGAACCAGAGACTGCTTCAGAAACATGCCAGGGAACAAGTGACCTCATAAAGTAATTTCTGATTCATAAAATAAGGGCATTATTTCTGAACATAAATCTCCCAGGATTTCAAAGAGCAGTCAGCAAAAAGCCCCACCCGTTTTGAAGCAGCAGAGCAAGAAGTGCCTTCACAGAGGAGATGCTCCCTGTGAGTGCCGAGCTTTTGCCTCCAGCAACAGAAGCCACAGCAGGGCTGAGCCACAGGTTTCATCTCTGGAGGGCTGCCTTTCTACTAAAGCAGAACACTGTGGCTAGGCAGAGAGTTTCTGGGCCCAAGGGGGGCTGTGGGGCATTTCTGCTCACACAAGGCAGGGTATGACGCCAGAGCAGACGTGGCCACCCCTGGAGGCAAGCACCCCCGGCAAGCTGGCTGCCCACCTACGGCGGCTTGTCTGAAGGAGCCGCTGTGAGTCCAGGAAGACGGGGAGGTCTGTGACCGAGCTGAGGCCGGCCTCCCTCACACTCAGGAGCGTGTCACCCTGACACACTGAAAGCGAGGGCCGCGCGGCCAGACCCACAGGCGGCCGCGTGTGAGGGCGTTTCCCACAATTCGACGGCAGAGCAGAGCAGCAAGGGCCAGCGGGGTGTGCTGACTTCACACGCCAGCCTGACTGGGCTCTGGCTGCGCGGGCAGCCGGTCCCACACGCTGCGAGTCTGCGAGGGTGCTTCTGGATGGGGTTCGAGCTCGAATCGGTGGGCTGAGGAAAGCAGAGGGTCCTCGCCAGCCTAGGTGAGCCTCGCCCACTTTGTTGCAAGCCTGAGTAGAACGAACGGGCAAGGGCAGAGAATTCCCCGTCTCCACCCGGCTGTCTGTGAGCTGGAGCGCTGGTTTCCCGCCTTCAGACCCGGCCGAGCACTGGGACCCACGCCACTGGGCTCCTGGTTCTCAGGTCTTCAGACTCGGACGGGACCCACCAGCGGCTCCCTGGATCCGAACTTCTCAGCCTCCATGCCGAGTTTCACGGAGGGAACTCCTTGGGATAAATACACACGCAGACACACACACACAGCCCTTACTGGGGTTCTGTTTCTCTGGAGAGCCCTCACTAATACACGAATGTTTATTTTGTCATTTGGACTGGGGTTTGTGGGTCTGTGTGTGTTTGTGTATTTACTACACATTATAGATACAAATGATCAAACCAGTGAGAATTAAACAGTGAGTGGTAATAAACGGAAATTAATGGATCTGTTGTGGAAAGGAATGTTAAATGCAGAGAATCTCAGCCAGTATAGAATACCCAATACAAGTATTCCATAGGGAGAAGCTGAGATTCTTTTTTTCCCCTACAGATATCCTGCTGTTTCAGCACCCTATTTGTTTAAAAGACTGTTCTTTCCTGATTAAATCACATTAGCACCTCTGCTTTTTTTCCCAAGTGAAGTTTACTGAGGTATGCTTTATACACAATAAAACGCACTCTTTTAAACTGCACAGTCTGGTTAGTCTGGGCAAATGAACACTGTGTTGAAGACACAGAACGTTCCCATCATCCCCCAAAGTTCCCACACCCTCCCCAGCATCCAGCCCCAGGCAGCTGCCAATCTGTCACCTGCCCTGTAGCCCTGCCTGTTCCAGAATGTCACAGAAATGGAATTACACAGGAAGCAAGGGCTTGTACTTGGCTTCCTTCCCTTAACAAGATGCTTTTGAGACTTGTCTAGGATGTTACTTGTGTCACAGCCGAACAGTACCTGCTATATGGATAAACCACTATCTGTTTATCCATTTACCAACTGACGAACTTTGGAGTTAGTTCTTTTTTTTGGTTATTATGAAAAAAATTGATATCAGCTTTTTTTGCATACAGACCAGTTTTTTTTTTTTTTTTTTAATGCTGAGACATTCAAAAAGTCAAAAGACTGTATTTAAAAATATCAAGCAGATTTTTCACTTCCTGGAGGGTTCTATAAGATCCATGACAGCAGATGTTCTAGAATAAAGCTTAGGGGTTCTGTTTAAAGATGAATCAAACTGACCATCAAAATACGATATATGACTCTTAGATGATCATTTTTCCATTAAAAATCTTACGGGCTCAAGTGATTAGAGCAAGTTTGTGGGGCACAAGGTTAATATACAAAAGGTAACCATTTTCCTATATATCAGCAATGAACAAGTGGAATTTGAAATTAAAAACACAATTCCATTTATTAGCACCTTCCCAAAATAAAATACTTACATATAAATTTAATATGTACAAGATCTCTATGAGGAAAACTGGAAAATTCTGATGAATGAAATCATCAGCAGAACTACATAAATGAAGAGATATTCCATGTGCAAACTGCTAAGGATAGGAAGACTCAATATTGTCACGGTGTCAGTTCTTCCCAGCTCCATCAACAGATTAATCCGAATCAAAATCCCAGCAAGTTCTTTGTGGACATCAACAAACTCTTCGTAAAGTTTATGCGTGGAGGCAAAAGACCCCAAGTAGCCAACAAAATACTGAAGGGGAAGAACAGAGCTGGGAGACTGACGCTGTGAGACTTCAGGACTCGCCACAAAGCTGCAGTAATCAGAACGGGGTAGTGTCGGCAAAGAGCAGAGAACTAGGCCAGCGGGACAGGCGGGACCCAGAGACAGGCCCCATACAGGCGACTCACTGTCAGCAAAGGAGCGAAGGCAGAACAATGGAAAGACAGCCTGCAACAGACGGTGCTGGAGCACCTGGACGTCCACACGTTAAAAAAGAATCCAGACACAGACCTTACACTCCTCACAAAAGTTACCTCAAAACGGACAGTAGACCTGAACGTGAAGTGCAACCCGGTTAAAGCTCCTAGACCTTTAAATGACCTGGCACATGGCGATGCCTTTTCGAGAACACCAAAGACACTATCCACGAATGAAATTACTGTCCACACAAAGCTCTGTACAAGAATGTTCACTGTGACTTTATTCAAAATTACTACAAACTGAAAACAACCCCGAGGTCCACCAACGGGTGAATGAATCAACAAACTGGTGTGCTCGTTTAGCAGAAAAACCACTCAATGATCAAAGAGTGAGCCACCGACTCACACATCCATACACGCAACCACCCAGACGGATCCCGCAGGTACTACACTGAACGAAAGGGCTCAGACACGAAAGAGCACAAGCCACACAATTTCACTACCAAGTTTCTAAGAGGCAAAATCAGCAACAGAAATCGCCAACCGCCATGGGACACCAAATGTGGGTGAGGGAAGCGGCCTACGCCCTTGTCTGTAAGCGTGGTTGCACAGGCGTATCTGTCACGAAGTTCACACTTGAAATGCGTGCGTTCTATTGCATGTAAATTATACCTCAATGCATTTGACTGCAAGGGGAAAAAATGTGAGCAGTCTTATTAATTCAATCTCCAAGAGTTAAAATTTTCAGCATAAACTCTATGTGACTAACCAGCTGCCACTTACTTCTACCATACAGGATACAAACACCAGCACTGAAGTACCACACACACGTTAGAGATTGGGAAGAAAAGGACAAGAATTCTGAGGCCCAGTCCAGTCTCTGCTGAGCGGCCTGGGACATTTCTTTAACTCTGAGTTTTACTTCTCTACCTATAAAACAAGAATAATCAAGGTCTTTCTGCTAACCAGAGCTACTGAGAGGATGAAAATGAGAAAATATCAGCTAAATGTTTTGTAAAATAGTAAAGCATGTTCTTCAGACTAGACCACTGGCCCTATTTATCTTTCTGTTTCATATGGCTCTCAAATATAACATTTTCATTATTAGTCATGCTATCTATCAATATCCAGTTATTAGCAGTCAAATCAGAATGTATTATTTTAATTAATTTTATAATAAAAACAACAGTAGCTAATATGCTTTCCAAAGTGCTGATATAAGGTCTGCATATCTTAAGTTATTTAATCCTCACAACAATTTTGGTAGAGTTAGGGCAAAATAGCCAGGCAAGTTGCCCAAGTGTGAACAGCTACCACTGCTCAGAGCTGACATTTGACAACTGATTTCAGAGCCTACATTCGCAACTATTACACTCTACCAGCCTCTCAGGAAATATTTAATGTGGAATTGGTTGGTTTTTCTAGGCACTCAAATTTTTATCACCTTTATTTCTGAAAGAATTCGCTTCTCCTTGTCCAAATAACCAACTTCTGGGCCTTAAATCAAATGACATGACCTTCATTAAGAAGTCCAAGAATATTTCAAATTTCATTTATTTATGCTACTGGCAAAGAGACAGGAAACTATCTACTTCTTATCCGGCTTTGCAGACACTACATAAGGCAAATAACTCCGTGGCTCTCATCACGGCAGTCGACAGAAATCGGGAAAGTGTGTTAGTGAAATCGACATTTGCCCTCTGCACCCTCTATCGCCCAGCCCTGCAACTGATGCTCTGGTGCTGGATTAAACCCTACTGAAAGGTATATTTTCACTTCATGCCACCAGCACTGGGGGTTTACTTGCTTGTAAAATTACTTCACTTGTATTCAGTTAACCCTGAGAACTGAATCTGACAGTGTATCCAAATAAAGAGAAGTAATAAATGGTCACACTGATGAGAGCCATAGGTGGATATTCATCCCAGAAGACCTGAACCAACACTGAGCCAAACTTGGCCTTTGAAATAAACTTCCCAGAGAGCTGGCCACAGCACAGACGGCCGCCTGTTGACATGGTGTCTTCACACCTGGTGTTTGAGCCCAGGGAGAGCCTCACAAGTAGCCAGGACATTAAGGTAGGCTCTCTGGCCCCATATTCCCAAATTAGATTTCAGGTTTTCGGGAGATGGGCATCATGTCTACTATTTCTTCTGTATTCCTCACAGGACTCAAATACTTGTTGCAAGGTATTTGACTCTGGAATCCAAACAATAACTCATTTCCCAGAGCTAAGTCAATTCAAAGAAATTATTTCAAGGGAAAATAGATAATAAATTTTACTACGATTAGCTGAAAAGCCTGATTAAGGGCTTTACCTTCTTAATATACGCAGACCCTAACCTTTCTCAGCCAGTTCTCACCTGCGTTACTGCAACAGCCTCTGACCTGGTCTCCCCGCCTCTGCTCTCATGTTCATATAATGTAGCCATGGTTATTCTGCCAAAAGGCAGGTCACGTCATGGCTCCGCTCAAACTCTCAATCACTGGGGCCCAATGTCTTTCCGTTTCCAGTCCTTACGATGGCCCACGACAAGCCCTACAGGACTGGGCTCCCATTCACATGCCTTTCACTCCCCGTCAATGGCCCTACTCAAGCCACAATGGCCTCCTTGCTGTCCACCACCGGCACCAACCAGGCTCCCACTGCCTGGACGGCTCACACCCGGGAATCCTGTGGCTCACCTCGGCACGCACCTCACCAGCAAGGGCTTCCCTGATCACTCCCCACCCTGCCAGCCCGTCCTGCATACCTGCTTCTTCTCTGTGTCATCTGTCATCGCCTAATATGAAATCAAAAGACGCTTACTTCTTGGAAGGAAAGTTATGACCAACCTAGATGGCATATTAAAAAGCAGAGACATTACTTTGCCAACAAAGATCCGTCTGGTCAAGGCTATGGTTTTTCCAGGGGTCATGTATGGTTGTGAGAGTTGGACTGTGAAGAAAGCTGAGGGCCGAAGAATTGATGCTTTTGAACTGTGGTGTTGGAGCAGACTCTTGAGAGTCCCTTGGACTGCAAGGAGATCCAATCAGTCCATCCTAAAGGAGATCAGTCGTGGGCGTTCATTGGAAGGACTGATGTTGAAGCTGAAGCTCCAATACTTTGGCCACTCTGGGTCGTGAAGATCTTTTTTGTACAGTTGTTCTGTGTATTCTTGCCACCTCTTCTTAATATCTTCTTAATATCTATTCATGCAAAGAGTTGACTCATTGTCAAAGACCCTGATGCTGGGAGGGATTAGAGGCAGGAGGAGAAGGGGATGCAGAGGATGAGATGGCTGGATGGCATCACCGACTCAATGGACATGAGTTTGAGTGAACTCTGGGAGTTGGTGATGGACAGAGAGGCCTGGCGTGCTGCAATTCATGGGGCTGCAAAGAGTCGGACACGACTGAGTGACTGAACTGAACTGAACTGAATATTAAATATGATCTCTGTTCATTTCCAAGGCAAACCATATCACGGTAATCCAAGTCTATGCCCCGACCAGTAACGCTGAAGAAGCTGAACAGTTCTATGAAGACCTACAAGACCTTCTAGAACTAATACCCAAAAGAGATGTCCTTTTCATTATAGGGGACTGGAATGCAAAAGTAGGAAGTCAAGAAACACCTGGAGTAACAGGCAAATTTGGCCTTGGAATGCGGAATGAAGCAGGGCAACGGATAATAGAGTTCTGCCAAGAGAACGCACTGGTCGTAGCAAACACCCTCTTCCAACAACACAAGAGAAGACTCTACACATGGACATCACCAGATGGTCAACACCGAAATCAGACTGATTATATTCTTTGCAGCCAAAGATGGAGAAGCTCTATACAGTCAGCAAAAACAAGACCAGGGGCTGACTGTGGCTCGGATCATGAATTCCTTATTGCCAAAACCAGACTGAAATTGAAGACAGTAGAGAAAACCACTAGGCCATTCAGGTATAACCTAAATCAAATCCCTTATGACTATACAGTGCAAGTGAGAAATAGATTTAAGGGCCTAGATCTGATAGATAGAGTGCCTGATGAACTATGGAATGAGGTTCGTGACACTGTACAGGAGACAGGGATCAAGACCATCCCCAAGAAAAAGAAATCCAAAAAAGCAAAATGGCTGTCTGAGGAGGCCTTACAAATAGCTGTGAAAAGAAGGGAAGCAAAAAGCAAAGGGGAAAAGGAAAGATATACCCATCTGAATGCAGAGTTCCAAAGAATAGCAAGGAGAGATAAGAAAGCCTTTCTCAGCGATCAATGCAAAGAAACAGAGGAAAACAATAGAATGGGGAAAAACTAGAGATCTCTTCAAGAAAACTAGAGATACCAAGGTAACATTTCATGCAAAGATGGGCTCAATAAAGGACAGAAATGGTATAGACCTAACAGAAGCAGAAGATATTAAGAAGAGGTAGCAAGAATACACAGAACAACTGTACAAAAAAGATCTTCACAACCCAGATAATCATGATGATGTGATCACTCACCTAGAGCCAGGCATCCTGGAATGTGAAGTCAAGTGGGCCTTAGAAAGCATCACTATGAACAAAGCTAGTGGAGGTGATGGAATTCCAGGTGAGCTGTTTCAAATCTTGAAAGACGATGCTGTGAAAGTGAGGCACTCAATATGCCAGCAAATTTGGAAAACTCAGCAGTGGCCACAGGACTGGAAAAGGTCAGTTTTCATTCCAATCCCAAAGAAAGGCAATCCCAAAGAATGCTCAAACTACCACACAATTGCACTCATCTCACATGCTAGTAAAGTAATGCTCAAAATTCTCCAAGCCAGGCTTCAGCAATATGTGAACCGTGAACTTCCAGGTGTTCAAGCTGGTTTTAGAAAAGGCAGAGGAACCAGAGATCAAATTGCCAACATCTGCTGGATCATGGAAAAAGCAAGAGAGTTCCAGAAAAACATCTATTTCTGCTTTATTGATTATGCCAAAGCCTTTAACTGTGTGGATCACAATTAACTGTGGAAAATTCTGAAAGAGATCGGCATACCAGACCACCTGACCTGCCTCTTGAGAAACCTGTATGCAGGTCAGGAGGCAACAGTTAGAACTGGACATGGAACTGTTAACAGACTGGTTCCAAATAGGAAAAGGAGTACGTCAAGGCTGTATATTGTCACCCTGCTTATTTAACTTATGTGCAGAGTACATCATGAGAAACGCTGGGCTGGAGGAAGCACAAGCTGGAATCAAGACTGCTGGGAGAAATATCAATAACCTCAGATATGCAGATGACACTACCCTTATGGCAGAAAGTGAAGAAGAACTAAAGAGCCTCTTGATGAAAGTGAAAGAGGAGAGTGAAAAAGTTGGCTTAAAGTTCAACATTCAGAAAACTAAGATCATGGCATCTGGTCCCATCACTTCATGGCAAATAGATGGGGAAACTGTGGAAACAGTGGCTGACTTTATTTTTCTGGGCTCCAAAATCACTGCAGATGGTGACTGCAGCCATGAAACTAAAAGACGCTTACTCCTTGGAAGGAAAGTTATGACCAACCTAGACAGCATATTAAAAAGCAGAGACATTACTTTGCCAACAAAGGTCTGTCTAGTCTAGGCTGTTTTTTCCAGTGGTCATGTATGGATGTGAGAGTTGGACTGTGAAGAAGGCTGAGCACAGAAGAATTGATGCTTTTGACCTGTGGTGTTGCAGAAGACTCTTGAGAGTCCCTTGGACTGCAAGGAGATCCAACCAGTCCATTCTGAAGGAGATCAGTCGTGGGCGTTCATTGGAAGGACTGATGTTGAAGCTGAAACTCCAATCCTTTGGCCACCTGATGGGAAGAGCTGTCTCATTTGAAGACCCTGATGCTGGGAAAGATTGAGGGCAGGAGGAGAAGGGGATGACAGAGGATGAGATGGTTGGATGGCACCACCGACTCGATGGACATGGGTCTGGGTGGACTCCTGGAGTTGGTGATGGACAGGGAGGCCTGGCGTGCTGCGGTTCATGGGGTCACAAGGAGTCAGACACGACTGAGGGACTGAACTGAACTGAATGTTAAATAGTCACTAGTATTTTGCTTACTGTCTATCTGTACTAGAATATAAACTTTAGAAGGGAGGTACTTGACCCTTCAAAGTTTGTCACAGTTGTAGCCTCAAGGCTATGAACAGTGCTAGGAATACAATAGGTGCTCAATAAAGAGTTCTTATGCTAACAAAAATAGATAAACATGACTGACCCTGATTTCATAATTTCTGAAACTCAGTGATAAGTAAAGAAGAGCTAATAATACTATCATTTCTACTTCTGGATGTATTCTAAATTCCCTTTGTTGTTTTCAGTCGCTAAGTGCTATCTGACTGTTGACTGCAGCATGCCAGGCTTGCCTGTCCTTCACTATCTCCCGGAGTTTGCTCAGATTCATGGATCACAGCCTCGTCATGGCGAAGGGGCTTGCATAACTCAGTGAAGCAACAAGCCATGCTGTGCAAGTCCACCCAAGATGGACAGGTGATAGCGAAGAGTTCTGCCAAAACGTGACCCACTGGAGGAGGGAATGGCAAACCACTCCAGTATTCTTGCCACAAGAACCCCATGAATAAAATTCCTTAACAAGTTAAAAGAAAAAAGCTAAAGAAAGCTCCAAGTCTCTGATATGTGACCGCAGCCAAGAGACAGGACACTGAGGACAGTAACAATAATGGAGAGGAAATAAGAAGAAGTAAACTCTCCCCATAAGAAAGAGCCTGGTGAGTGATCCAGCTGCACACAGAACACCAAGCGCCTGGCCTCTTCTTTCATTAGAGCAGGAAGCTTACCGCTTTGTCTTTATTTTGATCAATGTTATGTATGTATGTTAAGGGATGACATCATCGCCAGAGTTCACTATACACACAGCCCCCAGTCCCTCTTTCCTGTTGCCCGTCTCCCTCTTTCTGCCCCATTCTTATTTGTTTTTGGCCATGCGGCATGTGCTATCACGGTTCCTCGGCCAGGGATCAAACCCGTACCCCTGCAACGGAAGCACAGAGTCTTAATCACTGGACTGTCAAGGAAGCCCCTCCCTCATTCTTAGCGGTCTCTTTCGGTGTTGCCACCTGCCTCTAAGTAATTGCCCTGGGCGATAACCGAATAGTTCAGCTGGGGTATCATCCACTGATTTCCCCAAATAGTGGCAAGCGGCAGGCAGAAATGTAGTCTTTCTTTCCCCCATCAGCCCTTCAAACAACCATGCCACGCTCATCTCCACGCCTCCCCCAGACAGGCATATCATCATTTTAATGAGCGCGATATTCAATGTTTACATAAATTATTACCGTTGCGCAAAGGCTATTCACAGCAAAGCCTTGCAGTACACCATAATTATTTTTCTTTCCTGCACAACGGCTTATTTTCCCTGGAACTTGTTAATCCTCTCCTGCTTTCGTCTGCTTTGTTTTCTATGTACTCATCACTGCTACAGCCCCAACTCTGCCAACTGTCGAAATCTCCTCTCCAGATGCTTCAGAGCACCAGAGACTCCGTCTTTCATCTTCCCCGAAAAACCCCTTTGAGGAAACATCGAGGCTCAAGTCATGAGATACCTGCCCTCCCTACCCAGTGCCTGGTTTGGCTGGCATCCCAGCTTCTCCACCTACCCAGCAGTCTTTTCACCTTTCCTCTGAGGATAATTCTGTCTCTTCTAGTTCTGACTTTCCAGATTCCCCACCTTATTCTGGGAAAGTACGCTTGCCAGTCATGAGAGACATTTTTTTGGAGCAAGTGTGAAAATATCTTTATTCTACCCTTCTTTGCCTGATTTTAGAATTCAAGGTAAAACATTTTCCTTCAGAATTTTGAAAGCAATGCTCTCTTGCCTCCTAGCTTCCAATGCTCCCGTAGATGGTTCCCAAGCCATTCTGCTCCATGCTGTGATAACCCGTTGGTGGCCTTTGTTCTTTCTCTAGAAGCTAACACAATCTTCTTAGTCCAGAGTTCTGAAAGTTCACAGCAGTGTGCCTTGGAGAGAGTGTGCATGGTTCTCTCTCCATGTGAACTCTCACCATGGAAATTCTGAAACACATTACCTTTGGATGCACATTCAATAAACTCCTTGCTTCCAAACTCTCACTAGTCACTACCAGAAATTCAGTATTACTCTACACAAACTTGCTCCCCACACTCTGAATATCCAAACTGGGAACTGAACAGACGAGGTGAGTGACAGATACCTGCATTTTCGTCTGTGGTGCTGGTCACTCAGTGGGCCCCTTCAAAGGAGGAAGTTTTGGTTTTAGGATTTACCTTATAATTTTGTGGATGATTTTATCCCATTTTATTTCTTGCTGAAACTCTCATTATGTAAACTGCCTAATCTGATCATTTAATTTTCTTTTTCTTTCATTTTCCATCTCTTTGTTGTTGTTCTATTTCCTGAGCTGTCAACTTCTTCTTCACCTACTGAGTTTTTTATTTCTTCCACTGTATTTATACACAAGTCATCTTTTTGGATTTCTGAATGCTCCTTTAAAACAAAAAAATCCTCAATCCTCTGTGGTGACCTTTTCCTAAATGGAAAGGAAATCCAAGGAAAGAGGGGATATATGTACAAGTGTGGCTGACTCACTTTGCTGTACAGCAGAAACACAACACTGTAAGGCAACTATACTCCAATAAGATACATAAAAAGAGAGCATCTTGGTCTTGTGTACTGATGCAATATTTTCCGTCTCCGTGTGTGTATCAGTGACAGTATGCTTTTTAAGTTTTCTTCCGGCATACTCTCTACTGCTTCCAAGTGTATGTTACGCTCTCTATCTTCCCAATCAGAGGTTTTGTCACTTGTCCCTGGTTATCCAGTCCTATTTAAGGGGAAGGGGATTAAAAGAACCCAGAAGCTTTGGACTCTAGAAGGGAGTTATTATTATTAACTATGAGCTTCGTCAGTGAGTGATCCGACTGGGCCTCCTTACTGTGGACCTTATCGTCATTATTTTTAGATCCTTTCTCAGGCTACGCACTTTCCCCCGAGATTCTTCCATTCTCCTGCCTGGAAGGAGAAGTACCAATGGACAGTATTCTGGGAGCCACGCAGGCTGCATCTACTTCATTCTCTTGTGTTCTGTGCAGCAGTCCACCCCTTCTCCCCCATTCAACTGCACCATGTTTCCTATTCCTCTCTGAAACTCAGGTCTCTAAGCAGCGACAGAAACCACCACCTTGGTTAAGTACAGGAAGTGCTGAGTTACTGAGTCAGTTATCATTAAGCACATCTGCTGGCAAATGACTGGTGAACAATGAGCTTGGCTGCAGCCACAGACCCACTAAGTACTGTGAAAAGAGCCACTCCTCTCTGAAGAAAAAGAGAAACAATCTAAAAATGGAAACTGAAGATGTTAGTTAAAAAAAAGTACAAACTAGCAGCATTTGTTTCAGTATTATCAATATCCTGTTTCTCTTATCCAGGAATGGCACTTCAACCTGAGACCTTTCTGGATGAGAGCCACTCACTAGCCTTAGTGACTATGCAGTAATGACCGGAAGCTACATTTCCTCTGTCAACCATCCAACGTGCTCCTCTTCTGCCATCGACCAGTTTCCTGTTGGCATTCCCCAGGATTCCCTCCCAGGGCACATTCTTTCTCTCCAAGAGTACTTCTCACCCAGGATGGCCCACAAATACTGTAAGTTTCTAAAAATCAAATGCATTTTAGCCCCTCCCTTCTCTACATTTGCTCCAGCATTCCCTGGCTCAGGTACCAGCCCTCCTCAGCACCCACGTGAGACATCCTGGTTCCTTCCGCCTTTTTCCTTTCCCTCTCACCACATCCCCCAGAGTGCAGTAGCACTGAGGACTCTCCTGCTTCTTTCAAGCCGACGCCCTTCCTTCTCAGCCACTGTTCTGACCCACGCCCCCTATAACTGTCCCCAATTCAGTCTCCATCTCCTGATACCCTGGACCCATTCCTCTGTTCTCACAAGGATTACTCTCTAAAACACACCTTTCACATTCCACCCCAAACCTTGACTACCCCTCACCAAGAGGATAAAGTCCAAGCTCCCTGGCAAAGCATTCAAGACCCTTCGATCAGAAACCTCTTCCTGGCCTTAGCTTGCATTTCAATCCTCAAACCCCATCCTCCAATCAACACAGGGACGCACTGCTCCCTCCCCTCAAACATTCCATTCACTTCCTCATTTCCACACACCCTGGAATGTTCTCCCCAAACTTCACTCATCTCTCAAGGCCCAACTCATGTCACCTCCACTATGGAAAACTTCTGCAACACCTAACAACGAGTTTAGCTGCTCCCTCTTTCTTCGCACTTTGTAAACACCTAGATGACAACACTAATCACAGGGTAGTATAGTCAGGCTAACCATATTACCAGCTTCTAGCCCTACTTGGCAGCTTACAAAGGACGAGAGGCTCACTGTTTGCTCAGATGATGAAGTAGGTGCACATTGAGTGACAGCGAACAGCACTGCTGGCTTGAAAACACCAGCGCAAAGTCTTATAGACCATCTGGCACGAAAGCGAAACACCCATGCATTTCCATGCAGGCACTCTCTAAATTCTCAGCAGTGCTACCTTCAGGCAAGGATTTCCTAGGTGTCAGCTGACACTGAGGTGGCAGTGTTGCAGTATACAAGTGTATCAAATCAACACTCTGCACATCTTAAACTCACACAATGCTACATCAATTATACTTGTTTTAAGAAAATCTTCCTAGTATCTCCTTTTTCACCCTGACACCAGCCCTGTCTCACATTCCCAACACCAGATGTTCACAGAGAAGGGCTAGACTGTGTCCTGGTTTGGGGGCAGGTGAGGACAAACTGAGCTGTTTCTCAGCTGCCCCCTGCCTGGACCCACACATTAGGGGACAGTCTCCTTAGAGAGGCGCTTGCATCGACTCTCCCCCAATCCACTTTCTCATTCATCCTGGGTCTCCCGAGTCTCTCCGGCGTCGAATCATAAAATAAATAATCCAATAATCACAGGAACACTATGGCTTGTTGTGCTCCGCGCCAGACGGAACCTCGGCTCCAGCCAAAGGCTCGCCGGAGATGTCTTGGTGGCTGCGAGCCCAAGTGGAAGATATAAGTCCTACTGTTCGCGACTAATACATGGCTTCCTCGCGCTGCTTCTGGAGCAAAGGCTCATCTGAGTGGTGCTCTTCCAGGGCGCGCCCGCCTCGGCCAGGGCTGCAGTTCAGGCCGGCGGTCAGCGGGACGGGGGAATGCCCGCGGCCTCGGGCGGCCCGGGGCACCGGGCGGGGCCCCTCTGCAAGAGGCCGGTGGGGGGACGCGTGCGCCCGGGCCGCCCGGCCCCGCGCCGGAGCCCCGAGCGCCTGCTCCCGCTCCACGCTCCCGACCAGCCCGAGGGGGAAGCCAAGACCCCCCGGCCGCCGCCGCCGCCGGCCCCCTGCAGGCTCGATGCCCGGCGGCCAAAACGGGCGGGGACCAGCCCCGACGGCGGGAGCGGCCCGGCCGCGAGCTCCAGCGCCCGGTGCAGGTCTCCCTCACGCCCGCAGGACGGGGGCTCAGAGACGCTGCGAGCCCGGCCAAGGTCACACAGCGTGGGCGCGGGGGCTCGGCCCGGGGCTGCGCCGGACCTGCCCCGGCGGCTGAGGGGGCAGGACCAGCCCCGGTTGGCCGGCGCCGCCCCGGTCCCGCGCCCCTCGCCTCACCGCACCCTGCACCCCTCATCTCGCCGCGCGCCTCACCTCGCGCGCCCCGCACGTCCCCTCGCATCACCTCACCTCGCGCCGCAGCTCGCGCCTCCAACGCCTCGCGACCGCCGGCGCCTCTCGAGGCCGCCCCTCCACCGGCCCCGCCCCCTGCCCCTCCTCTCGCGAGAAGTCACGGCCGCGGAGGGGCCGGGGAGGCCGAGTCGCACCCCCACGCAATGCGCCTGCGCCTTCCGCACCGCCCCCGGGCCTCCCCAGCCCCTGCCATGTGGCGCAGTATTTACGGCTCGGAGCGACCCCGCCCCCGGCCTCCGGGAGCCCCGCCCCCTTCCCAGCAGCCAATCCTGTGCGGCCGGGCGCTGGAGGCCCGCGCGCAGCTGCAGCCGCTCGGGTACACCGGGCCCGCACCTGCTGTCTCCGGGGCCGGCTCGCGAGCAGCGACTGCCTGCAGAGCATGCTTATGCCAGGCCCTGTGTGGCCTTGAGCAAGGGACTGAACCTCTGTCTGTGATTGTCTCCAAGTACATCAGTAGGGCCGCGACTTCGTCCTGCAGGGAGCTAACAAGACTCAGATGTATGGTGCTGAGCGAGGTGCCTCCCCTCGTGGTCCTTACTGTTTTGTTTTCCTTTGAGGTAAAAATACACATGACATATTGCCTCCAACCATGTTTAGTGTACCATGGGGCAGTAAGTGCATTGCTGTTTCGTGCAACCGTTTCCACTGTTTGTCCCCAAGACCCTGCGGTCAGGTCATGGTTCCTCCGGTGAATGAGTTGCCGTCTGATGAAGCCATGTCTCATTCAGTCACGCGGCCGGGGGGTCCTGCTGCTGGGCCCTGGAGGCGGGGGAGTGAAGGAGACAGGAAGGTCTCTTATTTACATATTATTTGTTTGTTTATTTTTGGCTGTGCCGGATCGTCTTGCTGTGAGGGTTTCCCTGGCCGCGGTCGAGGGGGGCGCTAACTCTTCAATGCCGTGCGTGGGCTTGTCACTGCGGTGGCTTCTTGAGCTGTGGAGCCCTGGCTCTAGGGAAGAGGACTTCAGTGGGTGCAGCACGGTGGGCTCAGTAGTTGCGGCCCCTGGACTCTAGAGCACGGGCTATAAGCCCCTGAGTGGTGGCTTACCGGCTTAGTGGCTCGGCGGCATGTGGGATCTTCCCAGATCGGAGGTGGAACCGGTGTCTCCTGCTTTGGCAGGAGGATTCTTTACCACTGAGCCACCAGGAAAGCCCAGGCCTGCCCTGTTTGAAAACCAAAAACCAGACTGAGACTTCTACTCCTGCAGCTAGCCCCTTCTCAGCTCATCTCTCAAAGCAGGGGTCTCTGCACACCCTCCATTTCCCTTCATCCTACTCTCTGGAAGAAGGTTTCCTCCAGGAGGCAGGCACCAGCCAGGCAAGCGGGGAGCACTCGGGGAGATGCAGAGAACCTGGTTCTGTTGCATTCCTGCAGTCAGTCAGGAGGTGACGGGTCATTTTATCAACAGGGTTCAAAACTTAGAGATGTCACCTCTGTCTCATCTGTGTTAGCTTCCTGTGGTTGCCAGAACAAAGCACCACAGAAAACAGAGATTTAATCTCTCTTGGCCTGAAAGCTGGAAGTCGGAGATCAAGATGTCGACAGGGTGAGTTCCTTGCCTTATAGACGCTGTCTTCTCTGTGTCTCTTCACATTAACTTCCCTCTGTGTGTGTCAGTCTCTGCATTTAAATTTCCCCTTTTAATAAGGACAGTCACATTGAATTAGTGCCACCCTAATGACTTAATTTTAACTAGACTTCTTCTAGATACGAGGGGTTAGTTAGGACTTTTAGGTATCTTTGTTGCTGCTGCTGCTGCCAAGTTGCTTCAGTTGTGTCCGACTCTGTGCGACCCCATAGACGGCAGCCCACCAGGCTCCCCCGTCCCTGGGATTCTCCAGGCAAGAACACTGGAGTGGGTTGCCATTTCCTTCTCCAATGCATGAAAGTGAAAAGTGAAAGTGAAGTTGCTCAGTCATGTCCGACTCTTCGAGACCCCATGGACTGCAGCCCACCAGGCTCCTCCGCCCATGGGATTTTCCAGGCAAGAGTACTGGAGTGGGTGAGAGGGACAAAATTTAGCCCGTACCAGAATTTATCAAAAATTACAGAGTAAGCTGACTTAAAATGCTACTTCCTGTTATGTATCTATTACAGTGATTAAAGCTAATTTTTAAACGTTACAATACTGCATGCTGGCCAGGATGCAGAGCAGCTGGAACTCCCCTGCGTTGCTGGTGGGAATGCAAAATGGCTCGACGGCTTTGAAAACCAGTTTGGCGGTTTCTTAAAAAGTTAAACACGAATCTACCATACAACCCAGCAAACCCCACTCCTAGGTATTTACCTAAGAAAAATGAAGGCTTATATTTGTCCAAAAACTGTATGCGAGTGTCTTTTTGTGGCTTTACTCATCATTGCCCCAAACTGGGAACGACCCCCATACCTTTGACGGGCAGGTGAACAGACAAACTGGGGCTCAGTTCCTCACGCTGGAATGCACATCAGCAATAAAAGGACCAACACGTCTGCAGACACACGCACGACCTCAGGTACTTCGTGCTGAGCAAAAGAAGCCTACGGTGTGAGTCCATTAAGATGACACTCTGAAAAGGCAAGGCTAAAGCGACAGGCACTGTGTGGAGTCTGGGGTCAGAAGAGGGGCAGCTGCGAGGGGCCATGAGGAAGTGCCGGGGGCGTTAGAATTGTTCTGTATCGAGTGTTGGAGGTGGTTACCTGACCAAATGCACTTGTTAACGCTCCCAAAACTCAACACTTGAAAGGAGGCATCTTGTCTTACATATAAATTATACCTCCATTTAAAAAACTTTTAAAATGTAATTTCCCTGCAGCCAAGATCTTGCTAGTTATGAAGAAGTGATGCATGAGGGAGATGAAATCGTTTATCCAGAGGACCTGCATTTGGAGGCACTCAACTGATGTTTTTCCACAAGGCCAGCGATTCCCAATGTATCCCCTGAAATGGGGGCCCGCAGGGAGGGCCTGGGTGCCCCTTTGATAAGATTAAAGGGTCTCTGGTCAGAGAGGAATGGGATACAGTTTTAAATGTTTAATTACAGGCAGACTTCTCAGAGCCTTTGCCAGGACAAAGCTGTTGTGAATTGTAGAGAATTTCCCCACGAATTACCTAGGCTTGGTCCCAGGGGGTGTTGGTAAAGGTCTGTTTGAACTGAGTAGATGTTCAGGGGCCCAGGAACCAGAATCTCACACTGATAAAGGCTTCTTGGGATGGTGAGCAGAGCAGCATGGTTGCTGGGTGGGTGTGAGGGACTCAGGCTTAGGAGCAGGGCGAGGGTCTCGGCTGACTGGACCTGGAGCTGAGATTAGGACCTTCCTTCCTAATGGGTTGTGAGGAGGAGCAAATTCAGAATGGGAGCAGGCCCCCTTCTAGGGAACTAGAAGGTGTTGAAACCAGATAGAAGAGCTGGTTGCACAACGTAGTGAATGCGCTGAGTCCCACAGAAGCGTGCCCTTTAACAAGGGTGATTTTATCCTCCATAGGTTCACCTCAGTTACAAGAAAAACCAGTTCTTACATTAGCAGCCCACACTTTTACTCACCTTCTCTGAAATAGCTACATGTTACCTCCTCATCTGGGCTTCCCTCGTGGCTCAGCTGGTAAAGAATCTGCCTGCAGTGCAGGAGACCCAGGTGCCATCCTGGGTCAGGAAGATCCCCTGGAGGAGGGCATGGCAGCCCACTCCAGTATTCCTGCCTGGAGAATCCCACGGACAGAGGAGCCTGGCCGGCTGCAGTCCACGGGGCTGCGGAGTCAGACAGGACTGAGCAGGCAGAAAGTGAAGAGGAGCTAGAGAGCCTCCTGATGAAAGTGAAAGAGGAGAGTGAAAAAGTTGGCTTAAAGCTCAACATTCAGAAAACGAAGATCATGGCATCTGGTCCCATCACTTCATGGCAAATAGATGGGGAAACAGTGGAAACAGTGTCAGACTTTATTTTGGGGGGCTCCAAAATCACTGCAGATGGTGACTGCAGCCATGAAATTATAAGACGGTTATTCCTTGGAAGAAAAGTTATGACCAACCTAGATAGCATATTAAAAAGCAGAGACATTACTTTGCCAACTAAGGTCCGTCTAGTCAAGGCTATGGTTTTTCCTGTGGTCATGTATGGATGTAAGAGTTGGACTGTGAAGAAGGCTGAGCACAGGAAAATTGATGCTTCTGAACTGTGGTGTTGGAGAAGACTCTTGAGAGTCCCTTGGACTGCCAGGAGATCCAACCAGTCCATTCTGAAGGAGATCGGCCCTGGGATTTCTTTGGAAGGAATGATGCTGAAGCTGAAACTCCAGTACTTTGGCCACCTCATGAGAAGAGTTGACTCATTGGGAAAGACTCTGATGCCGGGAGGGACTGGGGGCAGGAGGAGAAGGGGACAACAGAGGATGAGATGGCTGGATGGCATCACAGACTCGATGGACGTGAGTCTGAGTGAACTGCGGGAGTTGGTGATGGACAGGGAGGCCTGGCGTGCCGCGATTCACGGGGTCGCAAAGAGTCAGACACGACTGAGCGACTGAACTGAGCAACTGAACTGAGCTGAACTGAACTGAGCAGCAGTCACCTTCACATATTTTCCTGCTCATTCACACATAGGGTAGCAGAGGCTCAGGGAAGTCGACAAACTCGCCGAGGACAGAAGCTGCCGAAGTGGCAGAGCTGGAATGGGGAGCCACGTTTGGGGCTCCAGAGGCGGAGCTCTACTGCACCCCAGTGACCTTCTTGGCTGGAAGGGCACCCACTATGAGGGATCTGTGAGCAGACCAGCTCCGGCCTGGAGATGCCTGGCTCCAGTCCGTTGAGACTTTCATCTCCCCGTCTTCTGGTCCTCGAGCTTCTTCAAGCTGCTGGACCCCAGCTGATCATCTTTCCCTACAGCAACATCGTTGGCTGAGACCCACCTTCAGGACTCCTGTGCAGAGGATTTAGTGTTCATCCTTGGGCTTGCCAGAGTGTCCATGTTTTAATCACGTCGTCCATACCATGACTATTTCTGCTTTCATAACCTGTGTTGCAACAGAAAGAAGATATAAGTAACTGTGGATTGGTCCAGAAAATGTCAACTGCCCCTGTTAGATCAGCTGGGAGATTCTGATTACTTCTGGATGCTGAATTCTTATGAACATCAAGAGGGTAGAGGCGGGGAGGATAGAGGTATCAGAATTGCAAATTCAACTCACTGTCTTTGCAGGTAACAAGGAAATTCAGGAGAACGGACACACGAACCTCCCTGAATGATCTGAGCTCTGCACCCTCAGCCCCACCCCCATCTCACCGCCCTGTTTCTGTTTCAGATGTCTTGTGGCTGGTGGAGCAATGCAGGTGTGGTCGGAACCCGCTGGACGCTGAGGCGATGACAAAGCAGTGGTGTGCCCGTGGCGGGTCTCCCAGTCTCTCTGAGCTTGCTTCCTTGTCTGCATGAGGCTTGACATCATGGCCCCTGCCTGCTATGGTGCTTACATGTGAAGGGAGAGATGGTGTGTGCCCAGTGCTGGCCCCTGGCAGCGTTTCTGCTGGGAGAGCAGCTAGGAAGCCCTGCGGTGGTCCCGAGTGGATGATGGTGGGAGGAGGAGGACGACCGAGAGAGATTTAAGAGCAGGTGGACAGAACGGAGAGGGTGGGCTGATGGCAGGAGAAGGGGAGAGAGGGGTCGCGGGGATGCCTGATTTCCAGGTTGGCATTTGAGCGGGCGATGGCGCCGCTGCTTGCAGAGGAGAGCAGTTTGGGGAACAAACTTTGTGAACTTGGCTTTCTGTGTGCAGAGTGGCGGCTGCGTGTTTGCACCCAGGACTCAGGGAAAGGGGAGCAGGCTGGAGATGTGAGCGTTGGAAGCGTTGTAAGTGGGTGCTGTCACCCCAGGGGTCCGCCCAGCCCGGTCCGTGCACCTCCCTCTACACCTTAATCCTGGCAACCCTCTCTGCCGCCTTCTGCTTTACCCCTCCTGGCCACTGGAGTGACCAGGAGAGGTCAGATGCCACGGAGGTGACATTTCATTCCGGGGGCAGCAGGGACCCACAAAGGGAAGGAAGAGGGGACACTGGTCTGGCTTGAGAAGCTACAAGAGCAAAACCCAGGTCCCCAAATCCACATGCTCAGGGCCACCCCGGGCATACAGAAAAGAAGGTCGGAGACCCCTGGGAAGAAGGCCACTGGCTGAGCCCGGATGATCTCTGTGATATCAGAAAGGACACGCCTCCTTGTGGAACTAGGATGGCCTGTTCTCTAGAAGGAGCCTGTGAGATGTCAAACCTCCTGCCACCTGGTGGCCTCTGTCACCAACAAGATGCTCTTAGCAAGAGGCCTCCCCCTGCCTGCTCGCCTCCAGGCTGAGGAGCTTGCTCCCTGAGCTGGGGTCACCCACACAGACTTCCTGCCTCTCCTCCCCAGGAAACCCCATTAATCCACTCCTGTTTGCGGAACGGCGCTTCTTCCTGTCCATCCCTCCCCTCCTGCAACGAAGCCTCAGAACAACCACCGTAATAATCATAGGATGTTCCCAGTGTGACCATCTCGTTTGCACTTTCAGTCTGTACCTCGTACGCGATGCCTGCACGCTGGGGAGGTCCCAGGACAGGGTCCAAGCCACAGGCAGGTGGGGGCAATTCAGAGTCCTCCCACAACCTCGGTCCAAGCGCCAGCCCCTCCCTGCTGGTTGTCTTCAAGTTGCTGGAACAGTGCATCCCCCCTGCCACCTTCCCGAGTCACGCTTGCTGCATTCTCTCAAAGGGCCAGCCTTTCCAACAAAATGAGTGCGGCGCCGTGTAATGACGTGAGAGGTTCTCAAGTGTAATGTTGAGCCTCCCTGACTTGGTCCTATGTGTAAGGCAAGCACGGAACGCAGCTCTGCTACCTTGCAGGGCTTAGTCTCAACCACATCCCTGATGTACAGGTAAAAAAACCCTGAAACTCCAAGAGCAATACCAGGGACTCTGGAGCTGCAGCCTGGGCCACAGCCCCCGGTGCACAGCAGGGTGGCCACACCAAGGAGGATGCCCACCCAGGCACCCCCCCATGCACTGGCTGAGGGAGGCGGTGGCTCCGCGTGGGGCCGTTGAAGGGCAGCTTGATGCCGCAAGTTTGGTCAAGAGGATTAACAGTTCCAAAATGCATGTATGGTGAGCCCAGGTTTGCATGTGTTGGTAATTTAGGAGAGACACAGTTGCAGCTTCTAATGCATGGGCCACTCCACAGCCTCACGGTGAAGACCACCCCACCCCCCCACCCCGCCCCCGAGATCCACCAGCTCTCTTTCTTGGCCAACAAGACAGGGTGTTGAAAGACAGGAAGTTTCTGCTGTCCTCTCATACCACCCCAGGGACAAATTAGGGGTGGTACCCAAACCCCAGGCCTCTACCACCACGCTCCCATCCCTAAACCCCACTGTCGCTCCACAAAAGCACCAGGATCTCCTCTAGTCACGATTTGCCAGCTGCCTGAGCTTCCCCTCGTGTGTCACTTGGAACGAGAGGCACCAACCACAGTGTTTCTTTCTCTCTCAGGTTAAGTCGGGAACAACACTGGGGGACAGCGCTGCTCCCCAAGGACTCAGGCTCCTTCTGGCTTCCTCCCCCATCCTCTGTAGGGTGTGGCCTTGGCCCTCATGCCCCCAAGATGGTTGCTAGAGTTCCACCCATCATATTCTATCTCCGGGCAGCACGATTGAGTAAGTGAAGAAGAAAAGAGGCAAGAGGGACAAACCCATTGTCCTTTATGATAAAGAGTTGTGGAAGCAGCCACTTCTGCTTTTATCCCATTGGTCAGAAGTTAGTCACGGAACCATATATTCCAGCAAAGGAGGCTGGGAAACAGAGTATGTTGGGAGCTGTGGCCAGTTAGCAGTTGGGCTCTAATATCATGGGAGAAAGAGAGCAGATGAAAGGGGCAGTCAGCAGTGTTTGCCCTTCCCAGGAAATCTGGGGCCAGGACAGGAAAGCAGAAGGCGTCCCTCCCCACTGTGGCCCCAGCACTCCCCCCACAGGCGAGGGAAGCGAGACGTTTCCAGGGCCCACACAGCAGGTCTGCAGGTAGCAGGGCCCCTGAGGATAAAGGGGACCCACTTCCCCACCTCCACACACTCCAACACCCCTCCAGACAGGAAAGCATGGCTTTGAGGAAGCCCCTAGCACGTCTTCCTTGATGGCAGGCGTTACGGGGAGGCGGCAGGCCACGGCACGCTGTGTGCCATTTGTACAACACTTGGGGAGTGCCCAGCACATGCCAGGCACACACAAGGGCAAAGATGGCCCACCTCCCACTAGGGCCATGAGACCATGACATCACCTCCACCTCCAGGCCCCACATGCCCGACCCACACCGACTCCTGCCACCAGGGGGCGTGGTCAACCCCCAGGACTCCAAACAGGGGGTCCCTGGAAGGAGTGATCCAGCTCACACCGGATGCTGTTCCGTCTTTTTTTTTTTCCTCCTGTCTTGATGAGAAGAATGATTGATGCTTATGCAATCCTAAAGCAAATGGAACCTCAGCTTTTGGATTTCCAGTTTATGTGGCTGGTTTCATGCACCCTGACAATTCTGTCTTGTTCCCCAAGAGTTAGCAGTGCTTTCCTCTCTGCATTGTTGGGGTGTCGAGAGGCACCAGAGAGCATGGTGGGAGATGGGCAGGCCGTGGGAGTGGGGGCGCATTCCTGTGTCCCTGGGAGCCCATGACTGCAGGGACCAGCATCACTCTGCAGGCTGGCCAGGGCCTGTGGGGCAAGACGGTTAATTGTGCGTCAAACTGGCCTGGCCCACGGAATCCAGATGTCTGGTCAAATGCCAATCTCAGTATCGCAAGGGAGGTATT
Source organism: Ovis canadensis (assembly GCF_042477335.2). Lineage (NCBI taxonomy): Eukaryota > Metazoa > Chordata > Mammalia > Artiodactyla > Bovidae > Ovis > Ovis canadensis. Next base: position 55,999,173 of record NC_091268.1, read on the forward strand.
TTTTAGATGAGATTCACTTTTAAATTGGTAAGCAGACTTTGAGTAAAGCAGATGAGCCTTCATAATGTGGGTGGGCCTTGTCCAGTCAGTTGAAGGCAGACAGATTAAAAACACTGAGGTTCCAGGAGGGAACCTCTGAAGAGGGAACTCAGCTCCAGATGCCCTTCACACTCCAGGCTGAAGCATCGACTATCCCCCCCCCCCCAAACCCCGGGTCTCCAGCCACCTTGCAGACTTGCAGGCTTCCACGACCACATGAGCCAGTTTCTTCCAGTAAATCTCTCTCTCTCTTTCCCTCCCTGTTTTGTGTAGACTCCCATACCCGCACACTTACACCCTCACAGATAGACATGCACACTCCCCTTTGGTTCTCTTTCTCTGGGGAACCTCAGCTAGTACATGGGTGTTGGAGACACATTCTTTCCTGCCTCTTGCCAGGAGCTATTCAGGTAAGAAGTCACTGACCTGGGGATGAGACCCTAGTGTCCCAGCCCCTACAGAAGGTGCTCCCAGAGCAGGAGCCACAGAGTGGGGTGACCCAGGGAAGAGCAGCCATGAGTGGGAATGGCCCCAAAAGGCTTGAGGTCTCTGGGAAGGGATCTGATGCTCCCTAGACAGCCCTCTTCTGAAGGTGGTTGGTGAGGCAGCCATCAGACCTAGGCCCAGGGCTGCAGGAAGTGTACATGGGGCAGGCTGCCCCTGAAGCGTCCCTGGCAGAGTCCCCGGCTCTCAAGTCCAGCTTCGGGGCAGAGTTACCCCGGGACCCAAGACATTCTCTCCACCTGCTCTGCCTGCCGCCATCTTTACTTTGGTCTTCTTGGCCTCTTGGCGCTGCCGCCCTGGCGCTTGCAGGGTTGGCTGGGAGGCAGTGGGCTATGATGTCGGCCTCTGCTGTCCGTAGACCCTGGGTGGGGGAAGGGGGGAAGACTTCATTATTTTTTTTACTTGAAATACAATTTTGTTCTGATTCTAAATGAAAAGGAATAGGAATGGCAGTAACAAGCAAGATTCTACCTCTCGATATTGTCAAGAGACTGTGGTCATCTTATATTTGAAACTCCAGGCAGAAACAACGTGCTCCAAAACACGTAAACATGCCGGTCCCGAAACGAAGGTCGGGAGTGGGAAGACCGTGGAGCAGAGTCGGAGCCCAGCTCGGGCGGCTGGCCAGCCCCCGCCAGGGCTGGGCGCCCCAGCCCCAGCCCCGGCCTCTTGCCAGACTCAGCTCGAGACCCGTGTGAACTCCTCTCCCCTGCCAGCCCTGCCCACACCCCTGACAACCTCTGGGCCCTGTGGACCTCATCTCCCGGACCTGGGGCCTTGTTTCCGAGTCTGTCCTGGCCTCTGCTCCTCCCATAACCCAGGCCTGTCCCTAGAGCCTCCTCAGCCAAATTCTCCACTATGGTGAACTCACGCCGTTAGGACAAGGGAGTCCTTGGGAACTATTTCCCATCCCTCACATTTAAAGAAGCGTTTAAATCCACTGTGAACAACTGGCTGTTACTCAGCCTGCTCTGGTCTGGGAGCTTTTGGCTCCAGGTTTGTGGCCAGTAAATACCTTTGACACCATTTCCCCCAGAACACTTAAAAAAAAGGGCATAAAATGAGAGGTTGTTAATCTTTTCTGAATCACTAACATAAAGGTACAGTGAGCGGGACCAGGGTTAGCCATAAGGAAGAACGTCCTGCATAGGCCCAGCAGCTCCTGGTGGCCTTTAAGCTGAATGCTGATTTATACACATCCTTACAGACAACGCGGTGTGTGTTGGGTCAGTGGTGAGGAAACAGTGCCAGGATGTCAGAGGGAGTTTCCTGTTCCCAGAAAGGATTCAGGTCACACAGCCTCACCAGCTGGCCAAGGATGACATGGATGTGAGTGCTAATGTGACTTTAGCCATCACTGGGATTGATCAGATACCCGACCCATGGCTGTTCTTGCTCAAGATAAAAAGGGAAAGCAATACAGGAAGGAGGGGCGGAAGAAGTGGAGGGCCACCAGCGCAGGGACAGGTGTGCACCTTGTGTTTTATGGGTGACACACACAACATGCAACATTATACTAGACTCGTAATTTCATGATGTGAAGTGACGTTGCTCAGTCGTGTCACACGGGAGCTACATGCAATGCTGCCACAGCCTTAGCAGGTGAGGAAGATTTGTACATGAGTCGCTTGTCAGGTTAATGAGTGTGTTCTCTCACCCTCCTCAGGTGAGGAGGACATGGGGTGACTGGTCCTGTCTGAGGAACAGCCCCACTCATTAATAGCCTCCTCTGGTGAGGGGAACTCTGGTGTGGCTCTTGTGTGACCTAGATGTCCATACTGTCAGGCTCCTCAGGTGAGGAGACGCGTGGTGCCTGGGCACATCTGAGACACGTGCGCTGCTCGCTCTCACAGCCTCCTGAGGTGAAAAGCTTTCTGTATCAGTCAGGTCTGAGGGAAAGCGTGCATGCTGCCACGACCCCCTTAAGTGAGGAGACACTGGCGACTCATCACATGCTAACTGCGCGTGCAACGCCGTAACGGCCTCCTCGTGTGAGGACAGCCACAGTGACCAGTCACGCCTGAGAATTATGGGCCGTGCCGTAACAGTCTCAGCATTTTTAAATCCGTCAATTCTGGGGTAAACGTGCATGCTGTTCACAGCCTCCTCAAGCGGGGAGGCACGTGACCGGGCACACTTGAGGATTATCTGCGCTGTCCTCACAGCCTCCTCAGGTGAAAAGCCCTTTATATCGGTCAGCTCTGAGGAAAGGTGGGCATGCCGTCATAGCCTCCTCGGGTGAAATGACCTTTTATATTCATCTGTCTGAGGTAAACGTGCATGCTGTTCACAGCCTCCTTAAACAGGAGACACACCGTGACTCATCAAGGTGAGCTGCTCGGGAAATCCCGTTACAGCCTGCTCAGGTGAGGGGCTGAGGGCAGCCGGCGACTGGCCGTGCCTGAGTCACGCGCGATGCTCTGAGCTTCCTCGGGCGAAGAAAGTTTCGCTATCAGTCACACCCGAGGTTCCCACGAAGCCCTTCTGAAATGAGACCCGTGGTCCCTGGTCACTTCTGAGGGACACATACACGCTGTCACGGCCTCCTTAAGTGATGGGCCCGGTGCCACCAGCCACATCTGAGCTACAACTGTGCTCTGTCACAGCCTCCTCGGGTGAGAGGACGTTTAGCACGTGGCCACCTCTGTGGACACACTCACTGTCGTCACAGCCTTCACAGGCGAAGGGGCCTGTCACATCCGTCGTGTGTGACGGGTGGGTGCGGGGCGTCACACCAGCTCAGCTGAGGGGGCGCGTCTGAACCGACACGGCGGAGGTGCTCACGCGCACTGCCGCTGCTCTCCTGGCGACGGGCGGTGTGTGGCCACTCACACCTTGGGCGCACGTGCGCACTGCCACAGCCTCCTCGAGCCAGGAGACGAGGCGGCTGGTCACGCCTAGGAGACAGGTGCGCTGCTTTCACGGCCTCCCGCGTTGAAGGTGCGTGTTACCGGTCACGTGAGGCACACGTGCGTGCTGTCACGCCAGCTCAGCTGAGGGAGGTCAGGGAACTGCCACGTTGGAGGTGCTCGTGCACCGACGTCACTGCGCCACTGGCCAGGGGGCGTATAGTGTGGGCCAGGACTGAGGTAGACACGGAGACCGATCACCCCTGAGGCGCACGGCGCGCGCGCACAGCCTCCTCCGGCGAAGAAGCTGACGTGCGTGCGCGCGCTCGTCTCAGCCTCCTCAGGCGAAGAAGCTGACGTGCGTGCGCGCGCTCGTCTCAGCCTCCTCAGGCGAAGCAGCTCAGGTGCGTGCGCGCGCTCGTCTCAGCCTCCTCAGGCGAAGCAGCTCAGGTGCGTGCGCGCGCTCGTCTCAGCCTCCTCAGGCGAAGCAGCTCAGGTGCGTGCGCGCGCTCGTCTCAGCCTCCTCAGGCGAAGAAGCTGAGGTGCGTGCGCGCGCTCGTCTCAGCCTCCTCAGGCGAAGCAGCTCAGGTGCGTGCGCGCGCTCGTCTCAGCCTCCTCAGGCGAAGCAGCTCAGGTGCGTGCGCGCGCTCGTCTCAGCCTCCTCAGGGTGGGGTGAGCGGCGAGCTGTCTCGTGCGAGGGACACGTGCGTGCTGTCACACCCTCTTCAGGTGAGGGGCCGTGTGGTGAGCGGTCACGTGTGAGGGTCAGCTGCGATGCCACAGCTTCTCAGGGGAAGCTGCCTGTGGCATCGGTTACGCCTGAGGCACACGTGCGCTATGGCCTCCACCTCCTCAGGCGAGGGGATGAGGCGAGCGCTCACGTCTTGGGTATAAATGTCTTAGCGTCCCAGCCCTCACGGCTTAGTGCTGTGTGTTGCCAGGTTAGGTCACAGCTGAAGTTCAGGCGCAGTGATGCCACAGCCCCACCAGTGAGAGGGGGTGTGATGAGCGGCCATGTCTGAGGTACCCACGCTCTGACAGATGAGAGCACTGACCTCGGATGTCCCGGGGCAGGAGGGGCGCCCTGCTCGGGCCTGGGCTGCCCTGCCAGGTGGCGCTGGGAGACGTGACGCTGGCCTCTGGCACGTGCAGTGTGTTCCCATCTAAACAGTGAGCCGGAGGGGAGAGAAGGTCATTATTGTCAGGGCCACCCGGTGAATCCTGGGAATAAACTAAACAAGGGCCGTCTGACGCACTGTATTCAGACTCATATGCGCTGGCTGTTCGCTGAAGTTACCTCACGGTTTTCTCCCACAGCTCTGGGAGGGCTTGTGTTTTCCATGAGCTCCTGAGCTCCACACTTCTGGTTTTCTCCCACAGCTCTGGGAGGGCTTGTGTTTTCCATGAGCTCCTGAGCTCCAGACTTCTGGTTTTCTCCCACAGCTCTGGGAGGGCTTGTGTTTTCCATAAGCTCCTGAGCTCCAGACTTTCTGGAATTTTCCCGTCTAGCTTGTGGCTCCTCCCTATTCTTCTCAACCACACTCTGCCTTCTTTTTCCTGTTCCCTCCTTGCTCTTAGCTGACCTTGACTTGGCTGTGAGAGGATTCTCTGGGTTCACTGAACGGACGTCGTCATCAAACAGGAAAGAAGCAAGGAGGGTACGGTGGGGGGATAAGGGATCTCTCCTAGGATCGAGTCAGGTGCCCACTTCCCCAGGCCTCTGCTCACGGGTACCCCCACTCACTCATTCAGTCATCTGTCCATGTTGCTGCTATTTATTGAGAAACTGTTGTAATTATCGGGCACAAAGCAGTGATTGAGACCAACTGTCCTCCCTGTGCCCACAGAGCCTGCAGATACATGAACAAAAAAAAAAAGCTCAATCTGCAGTCCCTTGGCTGGGGACACACACCGCGGCCCCCTTGCTGAAGGCGCGAGGAGGGAGCCCTTGACTCCAGATCTCCCTCTTGTAAGGAAAGCCCAGCTTCTGCGTTTTAACAAGCAATCTGATTCTTCACATTATCTCACCATGTGCTCGCTGGTCAGCCAGGGTCCTCCCAGCTCTGGTCTGGAGTTGGCCCAAGAACTGCCCATCTGCAATTTCTGCTTCAGTAATCAAAATTCTAAGCTGCTCTAGATGTTAATTCAGTTGCTCTTAATCAGGGTGGAAAGAGTTCCTCACATAGAGGAATTGGACATCTTTTCAGAAGCGTTTTAGGTTGGTTAGGAAAGACCTGCCTCACGCTTGACCCAGGGTGGGAGTCCGAGCAGGTGGGGGGCCCCATAGGTGAGCGTGTGACCTGGGAGCTCTCTCCTCTTGGCTCCGTGCTTATCGTCCTGTGAAATGGGCGCCGATTCGTACGCAGGGATGTTGAGGATGGTAAATGGAGCGACACGCCTGCTCCTCCCTGGCGTCCACTGGCCTGTGGGACTCAGCAGCTCCTTCCTCCCTCAGATGCGCCTGGGCTGCGGCTCGTCTCCGCACCCCCAGATGTGATATCCACCAAGGTGTGGATGCAGGGCCCACCGGACTGGGACCCTAACTAAATGAGCCACCAGATCGGAACCCCAGTATCTCTGCCACCTCTCTGCACCTCGGATTCCTCATCAGTGTCACGGGGATAACTGTTCCTCTCCTGGTGAAATCACAGTGAGGACAAACAGGCTGACTCCATACAGTGCCTAGCACATAGGCTGTGCTCAATAAGTGTGAGCTCTTGTTATGCAGCGATACAGGCCAGTGCTCTCCGTCAACCACGGTGAGGACTAGCTTCCTTATCTGCTTCTCAGTCTATATGGGACTGAGAATTTTGCAAATATAACAAAAGCAACTTACTAGGAAGATTAAATGAAAAATTCCTCAAAGACAGAATCCAGGCCATTGATGCCAAGTTGTGGTTCCATCGGATCTGGCTGCCGTGTTCTTTTCTAAACCCTTGACCTCGACTTCCGTGCTCCTCTGATGGTAGGTCAATAACAGTTGGTGGCCCCTCTGAGGAGGGCTGTCATCCACCAATCTGTCCCCACACTGCGATAAACCGAACACAATCCCCACATCCTGTAATAGGGGACATGCGTTCATGCCCCTGTGTACCCCATGAGGACGGCATCTTACAGAGGCCCTTCCTGGGCGGTGGGGTTTATGAGTGCTTTCTCCTTTGTTTATGATGTCATCTATATTCCAAAGTTTTCATGATGAGTACTTATTATTTTTGTAGCAACAACCACCGTGGAAGGTGGGACTCAAACCGGCACTGAGAGAACCCACGGGGGCCCGGGGTGCAGACCGAGTTAAGGCAATCAGCCAAATGTGCACAACTGAGTCCTTGCCTCAGACTCCTGGGACTTCAGGCAGGCCAGCAGCAAAACTGGGCACACACCTTTTCAAAGAGCCGGTGACTGTGGCTGACCTGCTGCCTAAGAAAACCTGAAACTCACTCACGCCAAGGAGCAGACAATGATAACACCTTCCAAACGTTTGAGAGGAGGGGCGGAGATGCAGAAAAAAACCAACTTGCTCTTGTCCTTTTTTGATCCCCTACCTGCGTGAAAACTGAGGCTGGGTTTCATCTTAGAGGCCGAAGGGACAGCAGGGAGAAAGCTCTTTCCCAGAGACTTTGACAGCTGAGGGAGTGCAGGGGGCGGCTGGCTCTCGGCTATGTGATCCGTGGAGGGTGGCTGAAGTTTTTCTGTTGCCTGTGGGGGAAGCATCACCAAGTATGGGGAGCAGGCAGAGAAGAAATGAAACGTCAGGGTCACTTTGAGCTGCAGTCATGCACTGATTGAACACCTACTGTGCGCCAGCTATGTGGGCATCTTAGTGAACACAACAGGCAGAATCACTGCTAACATTCACTTTCAACCACCAAGAAGAATGAATGGATGATTGATGCAGTCCTGGGTCTTCGTCCCCGGGCTTTTTCCTTCTCAACCACAGGCCCCCATGGAAGGGGTTCTCATCTAAACCATTGTGATGGTTACCATTTAAACCCATCAGCCATGTAAAGCCGATGGCTCTCTCTAATGGGGCGGGCTTCATCCAGTCAGCTGACAGCCTGCATAGAACTAAAGGACTGACTCTCCCGTGAGTCAGAGATAGAGGCCCTCTGCTGACAACCGTTAGCTGGGACATTGGTGTTTTCCTGCCTTTGGACTTGAACGGAAACTCTGGCTCTGCTAGCTGGCACGCGTGTTTGTACGGTGGGACAGGGGGTGAACATACATACACACAGATTCTTTTGGTCTTATTTCTCAGGATAACCCTGACCACTACACCCACCTTCTGCTCCTTGCTACTGTCCCACTTTTGTTCCACTGAGGAGTCACCAGAGCCATTTCCATTTGAATTAGCAAATGCCCACTGTGTGTCCAGCAGGACTCAGGGTCTCACCAGGAGGGGCAGAGCGGAGCTCCGGCAGCCTCCTGGCCACCAGCAATGCCCCCAGGGGTAGCCTGCTCCCTTAGGCTCACTCGGTTTACTTAACCAAGTGGATGACAAGAGAAAAGCCCCTCCCGGTGAAGACCAGCTTCATTTGCACCCGGGGAACCCGCGCCCTCCCCACACAAACATCATTCCACACCATTGTGGTCACTTGAATTCTGCCACGTGCTCTCTGCTTTTGCTTAATCCTATTTGTTGAGGCTTTGCCACGGGTGTTCACTGCTTAATATCCCAAGAAAGCAACTCAACATGAAGAAATCTGTTCCCATAGAGATGCATGAGCATCGTGTGTGATGGTCAAAAATGAAAGACAGGGACTTCCCTGGTGATCCCGTGGTTAACACTCCGTGCTCCAAACGTGGGAGTCACAGGTTCAGTCCCTGGTTGGGGAGCTACCATCCCACACGTGGTGCAGCATGGCCAAAAAACAGAAGAAAGACAACCTGCATCATTTAATGGGGAGCAGAAACACACAAAGTGGCCACAGATGGAATCATGCGTGTCTGGTCATCCCTCTGCGGGTATGACAGGGGGCTGGTTACCAGACTTGGGGAGGAAAGACACATCTCATGGTCGTTAGTGCATAGCAACTCACCTCTCACCAACTGTTATTTATCTGACGTGGTTCAGAATCAAGTAAGTATGAGTTGCTCAGTCGTGTCTCATTCTGCAATCCCACGGACTGTAGCCCACCAGGCTCCTCTGTCCATGGAATTCTCCAGGTCAGAATACTGGAGTGGGTAGCCATTTCCTTCTCCAGGTAATCTTCCTGACCCAGGGAACCAACCCAGGTCTCCTGCATTGCAGGTGGATTCCTTACCATCTAAGCCACCAGGGAATCCACAAGAACCAAGTAATGTGCCTTTTCTAAAGTGCAAATACTAGGTAGGCACATGAAAATTCATGAAATAATGGTAGGGAAAAGACCCAGATCACAAAACTGTGTTTCCCTGGGACAATGATGACCACACACGACATGCCCACATGTGGCTTCAGGTCAGGAGGAAGGGACTGGGTCACAGTGACGGGGGCGGGGGTGGGGGGGTTCTGGTTCTCTTCTCTCTCCCTGGTGTGTGGGCACTCCCACACCCACCATGACTGTGTGGAGGTCAGCCCTGGCCGTCCCCCTCCACTGCTCTGGGTGAACCCCTGGGACCAGCACCCCCAGGCCCCTGTCCACCTACTGGCTGGACGCTCCTGGTGAGGGGGGGCGACGGCTTCCCCCTGGCCTTCTTCTCTGCAGAGCGGGCCCTGCCCGGGCTGGCTTGCGGCCACGTCCTGTTGGCCAGGCTCGTCTCCGGGGCGATGCTGGGCTTGGGGTCCTTGGGGTCTGGAGCCGCCGCCCCTGGAGGGTGGGGGGAGGGGCGGCCACTGCTGCCCTCGCGGTCCTGCGCCCTGGAGCGCCGGGCAGCCGCGATGAGGGCGATGCTCTTGGTGCCTGCAGCCATCTCCTTGAGGGCCTGGGCACTCAGCCCAGCCTCCGCCACCGTCCTCGGGGTGGGGGTGCCTGGTTCCCAGCCGGCCGGGGAGCACAGCTTGGAGACCAGTGTCTTCACGCTCTGGGAGCTTGGCTTCTGCGGGGAACGTTGCAGCAGCGGACCGTCAGCGGCCCCAGGTTGGGCCCCGAAGCAGACCCAGCGACAGGGGTCACGGAGCGGTCACCTGGCTTCTCTGGGTCTCATTTCCTGTTTATAAAGTGAGGGTGACACCCACTCCTGCCCCTGCATGGCTGGGGGAGTGTCGTAGTGGGTTGGTCCATGGTGACCCCAGCCCGGGTCCACCTTGCACCCCCGAATGTCACCTCTGCATTGAGTGTGGGTCTTGGATCCCCAGAGGGGTTTCCTTACAAGAAGAGAGACACAGAGCCACAGAGGGAGGAGGCTGTAAAGACGGAGGCAGACGAGGAGGCCGCCCAGGAGCCCGGGGCCCCAGGAGCTGGACGAGGCCAGAGGGACCCTCCCCCGGAGCCTGTGGAGGGCTTGCAGTCCTGGGACACCTGACCTTAGACTTCCGGCCCCAGAAGTGGGAGAGAACGAGCTTCTGAGCGTTAAGCCTCCTGATCGGCAGTGCTTTGGCCTGGACGCTCCAGACCCTAACGTGGTGATGCTAGCCGGGCTCAATACATGGTCAGCACTGTTGTGATGGCTGCTTCAGGACAACCTGCATTCCGGAAGCTTCTCTCGCGCTCGCCCTGGGCCAGCTCTGACAGGCCCCGAGCACCCTGTCAGGAGAGGGAGCCTCACCAGAGTCGCGAGCCCGTTAGCACTGCACACACCAACCTCGTGAGCCGGCGGGCTCAGCAGGATGTGAAGCGAGGATGGCGGGAGGAGGGAGTCTTGCTTGCCCAGCTTTTTCAACGGCGTGGCTTTCGATGACTTGTAACCATCACTGTGGACGAAACACAGAGGTCTCAGCAGGGCCGGGGCCGGGTCCCCAAGTCCTTCATCCAGTCTCCGGGGCTGTGAGAAAGTAACTTCTGTTGTTTAAGTCACCTGTCTGTGGCGTCTTGTTACTGCAGCCCAAGCTGAGGTGGCGACACGCACGGGGGAATGTTAGCTACTGAACCCAGGCGGTGAGCGTGTGGTGTTCAGTCTACAGGTCTATGTTTGGGTGTGTTGGAAACATCGGAGGAAAAGAAAGAAAACCAGAAAAGAGGAGGAAAGGACTGGGGTTGGGAGGAGGTGGCTGATGGTGAAAAGAAACCGCATGTGAAGTGAAGCTTGTCTTCCGAGCAACAAAGAGCCCAACTTCACAATCGCCCCGTGTGGTGAGCACCCACACTGATTCTCCTTAAACAACTCTGCAAGACTGGACATTAGCCTTGCTTCACAAGATGCGCCCAGGGTTACACGTCAGCGTCTCTGGCTGGATATCCACGTGCCAGCCTCCGGGTCCCCATCTGGGCTCCACCTCACCCTGGGAACCAGGGGATGCCCATGGCCCGGGGATGGGGGCCCTGTCACCTGTCCGGATCCAGCAGCATGGGGGGCAGCTCAAACTGGGCCCCCCATGGGAGGTCCTCCCTGTCGTCCAGCTGGTCTTGGCTGGGCTCCTCTGGCGGGGGAGAGATGTTCAGAACAGAGCCGTCCTGGGACCAGACAGAGGGCGGGGTGAGGCGGCAAGGACCACAGACATGAGCGGGCTGCATCGTCAAGCAGAGTCTGAGGAGCCACCGCCTCTGGAACGAGTCACGGGCTCCTCCACTGCGCCTCCCATCACAGACAGAAAGGGCCAGAGCCCAGGAAACACGGGGCACAGCCTCGATCCCGAGCAAATCGGTGCACAAAGGAGGTGCTTGCTACCAGCACTCTCGATAGCCGGCAGGGCCTCCGGAAGTCAGACAGAATCACCAGACATAGGAGCCAGCAATCCCGCTCCCGGGGGCGTCACCAAAGAACCGAAAGCAGGACATAAACAGCGCGTGTGCACCCACTTTGAGAGCAGCTCTATTCGCAACGACCAAAAGGCGCAGCAACCCGAGTGCCCATCGATGGGTATGGCTAAACACATGTGCCCGTCCACACACTGCACTGTGATTCAGCCTGGACACGGAAGGGAGCTCTGGCACCTGCCGGAGCGCGGACGCCCAGTGAAATAAGCTGACAGTGAAGGACAGACACTGGGCGACCCCACTTCTGTGCGGCCCCCGGGGGCTCAGGGCCACGGACAGGAGTCAGAGTGGGTGCCGGTGACTGGGGAGGACGGGAATCAGTGCTTGTCGAGTCTAGGTGGTACAACGGACTTTGAGTCCTGCGAGTCGGGGGGAGGGGGGTCGCTCTTGAGGACCCTGACGCTTACTCTAGGATCCCACGAGGGATCCTTACAACAGCCCAGAGGATAGACCTGCTGTGGGGGCCGCACACAGGGCCCCCCCCCCCACCGCCCCCGCCAGGGACGCCTCATCTGAAACCTGCCTGGATCCTGGCGGGTGGCACGGCCCCATCCAGCCCCAGGTGCCTCTGGTTCTAGGCAGCCTGGTTCGTGGGGTTTCCGAGTTTCCTCTTCCCTCTACTGGGGCCAGTGCCCCCCCCCACCCCAGGGCTAGCGCACAGGCCAGGCAGGAGGGAACGGCGTCACACAGCCTGAACCCGAAGCCTACTCACGCGCAGGGAGCTGGCCATCACGATGTGCAGCAGCAGCAGGCGGTTCAGCGTGCCCGCGGCCAGCTCCCGGGAGTACAGACGGTACTGCTGCTCCAGGGCCTCCGGCACCGCCAGGCCGCTATCTGCGGGAGTCGGGGAAGCAGAGATGGGGTGAAACATTCATCACTTGTTAGAAAGACAGTATCCTTTTTGGAAGTTTGAAGGCAATGCTCCAATCTGATAAAAAGATTTTTCTAGAGAGTGGGGTTTCTGTAGGTCATCTTCTTTGCGTTCCTGTTTTAAACGTTTTCTGTTATGTTCATGTATTGCCTTCCAATCATAAAATCATATCATTAGCAATTCTAAAGGATAAATAAACTTCGATTTAAAAGTTAAAGAGCGGGAGTTCCCCGGTGGTCTAGTGCAGTGAGGCCAAAAAGAAAAACATTAAAGAACTTCCCTAGGGCTTCTCCGGTGGCTCAGTGGTAAAGAATCGGCCTGCTAATGCAGGAAACCTGGGTTTGATCCCTGATCTGGGAAGATCCCATGTGCCGTGGAACAACTAAGCCCGTGCGCCACAAGCACTCAGGTCCACGTGCCCTAGAGCCCACCCAGGCTCTGAAACGAGAGAAGCCACCGCGGCGAGAAGCCCGCTCACTGCGACTAGAGGAAAGCCCTCGGGGCAACTGCAGGCAACCCAGCAGTCAGAAGCAGATAAACAACAACAGCAGCAACAAGAGGACCACTCCTAGGTGTGTGCCCAGCAGGACTGAGAACGGGGAGCGGCGGGCGGGGACAGGGCTGGAGACTGGTGCCTCCCGGCCTGGCCTGCCGTGGGGGATCTGACTGGGGGCCGCGTGCACTGCCCACTCTTTCCAGGAAGGCGTTAGGCGCTCAGTCGCCTCTGACACTGTGCGACCCCAGGGACTGCAGCCCGCCAGGCTCCTGTGTCCACGAGATTTTCCAGGCAAGAATACTGGAGTGGGTTGCCATTCCCTTCTCCAGGGCATCTTCCCGACCCAGGACCCAGGGACTGAAGCACCTGGGAGTTGCTTTTCCGGAAAGTAACCCTGACAGAGGTGGGGGCCCCAGGAAGGGGCGGCGGGGCGGGGCCTCACCCTGGATCAGCCGTTGCTGCTCCCGGATGACCTGCTCGCACAGGCGTCGGTGCCGCTGGCAGCGCTGGATCACGAAGTCCTTCTGGCACAGCAGGCTCCTCCTGCACAGGCTGCTGGCCTGCAGCCCCGTGTTCTCCACCTCCAGCTCGTGCACCCGGCACAGCAGCCGCAGCACCTCCCGCTGGTCCTCGCTGAGGGCCTGCGCGGGCAGCTGCTCCTCCATCTGCGAGGCCTTCTTCTTGGCGTTGGCCAGACGCTGCTCCAGGCCCTCCTGGTGGAGAGACCAAGGGATCAGGGCAGACGCCTGGGGTCTCTGCTGCCAAGTCCGCTCATCCTTACAGACTCTGGTTTGCCATCGCGCTCACAGAGACACGCGGGATTGACTGTGAGGACGTGCCCCGCGTTCACCGTGTCCTTCATTTCCTGTTCTGATGTTGTCGCATCTGGGGACCCTGCTGACCGTGCAGGGACAGCTCCCCCAGAACGGCCAAGTCCTACAGACAGCAAACAACTTGCCCTCAGGCGCATCTTTCATATGCAAACCAGCCAACCCAGAGCCCACACCCTTCCCTCTCCTCCACAGGCTTCCACAATCTGGGCCACTGTGCGCCTGCCCTCATCACCCAGGACAGGAACCGAAAGAGTCAGTTCCCAGGCAGGTTGATAAGAAGCCCAGGGTCCTTGAGGAGAAGAAAGGGGTCTGGGGCTCTCAAGGAGGAGGAAAAGACAAACTTCTTTTTCCTCTACATTTTAGTCACATAAAGCGTCTTTTTCTTTAAGCCTTGAACTGATGATTACACAACAAAGAACTCAGTTTAAACTCTGCGCTAGGAATTATATAACAACCGTGTATCCTGCTTGAGGACAGTTTCTCCTTCCTGAAAACCTTCTGACCAGTCCTGATATCTCAGAATGTGTATCATGGGAGTGGGTCTGGCAGGGCCTTTCTATTGTTAAATTCTAATCCTGTTATCCTAAAATGTAAATTGTGGGAGTAGGTCTGGTAAAATTTTCACAACCTTGAGACATTCTTTTGATCGATCGTAATGACCAATTAGGAAGCGCATTTGACGCCCTTGCTAACACCGGAGAGGGGGCACTCTCAGTCCCCTCCTGATGTCTACGTCAGAAGCTTTCCCTGTCCCTTTTCTTACTTTGATAAAACTCTGCAAAGCTCTTGAGTGATCAAGCTTGGTCCCTGGTTCCAAAGCTAAATCTTCTTTTTTGGAGATCACAAATTCAACATTGTTCACCATAAGCTATCAGTACCAGACAACCCAGGACAGGCCCTGTGCCCCGGAACCTGCAGGAACAATCCAGACCAGCCAGTCCTCAGCCTGCCCACCCCACCTTGTCCACTCCTTCCGCAGAAACCTCAGTGAGGTCTCTGGTCCGCCCTGACCCTCCCTCCCTCTGCCTCCAGCCGCCCTGGCGTCTCCACATGCGGCCCTGCCTGGCATAGCGTGCCCCCTCCTCTCAGGAACTGTAACAAATGATCTTTCCAAGGCAGTTGTCTCCTGATCTGTTGGCCTCATCTTGAACATTCTTGAATGTTCTATTAATGCACGGGACGTTCTAGAATGTTCTATTCATGCATGGCATGTTCTAGAATGTTCTATTCATGCACGGCATTAAGAATAATAATTATTTTTATTGATTTACGTACTTGGATGTGCCGGGTCTTGGTTGCCACGTGCAGGATCTAGTTCCCTGACCAGGGACTGAACCCCAGCTCTCTGCATTGGGAGTGTGGAGTCTTACCCACTAGACCACCAGGGAAGTCCCTTGCCTGGTACTTTAGAACAGACCTAGGGCTTAGTCTTCACCACAGTGTCTGGTGCGGGACACCAAGGCTGCCTGTTTTCACGCTGTGATGCTGTCGTAAGCCGGCCCTGGTCGTCAGAGAGAAGGCTCTGAAGGGGTGCCTCTACAGCCTCTGTATCACAGACTTCTTATCTGAAACTGAGGTCCTGGTTCTCTTGGGCCAAAGCTGGACTTGAGAAGGAACAGAGAGATGGGAGGCTTAGCTCACCCACTGCAGCCCTGGGCACTGCTGCCCTCTTGCAGAAAGACAGCGGGGGGGGGGGGGGGGGGGGGGGACTGTGAGGTCTGTGCGTGAGTCAGGGCTCCAGAGAAACAGAACAATATTTACACACATTTGTGTATATATGTGTTTATATATGTTTGTGTGTATATAAATACATATCTATATATTTATGTACATGTTTGTATGTATATGTATACACACACATACACACACACACACACTTACATAGAGGGGCACCGCAGCCCACTCCATTATCCTTGCCTGGAGAATCGCACGGACAGAGGCTGGCAGGCTACAATCTACAGGGTCACAAAGCTGGACACGACTGAAGCGACTTAGACGAGATGGTGGACGGCATCACCGACTCAGTGGACATGAGTTTGGGTAAATTCCAGGAGTTGGTGATGGACAGGGAGGCCTGGCGTGCTGCAGTCCATGAGATCGCAAAGAGCTGGACACGACTGAGTGACTGAACTGAACTGAAGCAACTTAGCACACAGCACGTACGTATATATATACACATACATATATATACACATAGACTCACACAGAGGTGGTTTTTTTGGCCGAGCTGTAAAGCATATGGGATCTTAGTTTTCTGACCGGGGATTGAATCCATGCCCTCTGCAATGGAAGCCTGGAATCTTAGCCACTGGGCCGCCAGGGAAGTTCCCACAGAGATTTATTTTTAAAAACTGGGACTGGCGTGTCCAAAACCCATCAGGCAGCTCAACTGGCTGGAAACTCAGTCGGGAGCCGGTGATGCGGTCTTGAGGCAGAATCTTCCCTTCTCTAGAATCCTGTGTGTTGCTGGTAAGGCCTTTCAGCGGACTGCATGAGGCCCAGCCACTCTATCCGGGGTAATCTTTATTTATAGTCAACTGGCTGCAGATGTTCAATTCACCTACCAAATACCCTCACTCAGTTGTGTCCGACTCCTTTTCGACCCTGTTACAGTATAACCTGCCAGGTTACAGGATAGCCTGCCAGGCTCCTCCACCCATGTGGTGCTCCAGGCACAAATACTAGAGTGGGTAGCCATTCCCTTCACTAGGGATCTTCCCGACCCAGGGATCAAACCTGGGTCTCCTGCATTGCAGGTGGGTTCTTTACCATCTGAGCCATGAGGGAGGCCCAAATACCTCACAGCAGCACCTATATGAGCATTTGTTCGATCGGATCCCTGGGTACGACAGCCTGGCCACGCTGACACCTGAAACCATCACCACAGCTCATAGCGCCATCCAGTCCCCTAGACAGTGACGCTCAGGCCGAAGCTGCCTGATTCCCACCCTCAAATTCACGGTCCTGAATGAGGCCCTGCACCAGCCTTCTGCGTCTTCGTCCTCTGGGCCCAAGAAGGGACCACTTTGGGAGAAGCTGGCTCAGCTCCCCTAGCAAGGTGCTCCTCTCTTCCTTCCAGACCCACGCTCCCCAGATGAACAGCCCCCGCCAGCGCCCTAGCGCCCTGCTCTGACGTCTAGTATCCTGCTGCCGCACTCAACTGTACGCAGGTGTGCCTCTTCCCAGGAGACCGACAGCTTAAGCCTCAGTATCCTGTTCATCTCTATGGCGTCGGGGCCTGACACTGAGCTGGACACTTAACATGTTGATTTGTTATTGGCTGATCAACCAGTCAATTAATTCATCAGTAGCCCACATGTACATGTCAACGCTCCGTGTCTGTACTTGGCTCTCAAAGGCCGTATTCCTCGCTGAGGCACGTTATCTGTTTAAGAAGAAGGCGTTTTTCTTATTTTTAAATGTTAGAGGACTTTTGCAGTGAGATCATGTAATCTCCAAATTGCAACAGGCAGATGCAATAATATTAAGAGGTTCTTGGTTTGGCAAATAGCTTTGAAGTGAAATAAATGCTGCCTGCTTTTAGCAACATGACATCATCAGATGCCTTCTCCGCTTGCCTGAAAATACACCTGCTAACATTTAACTAATGGGCTGAAATAGTAGCCAGCTTCACTGGCATTTTCCCCAAAGTCTCCATCAAGAGCCAGTTCTGTCATTTTTCTGAAGTGAGACTATTAGATAACTGGTTATTATATAAATAGCTCATATAAATAGCCGGCTCTTCTCAGAAAAGAGGAATGTGAGAAGAGTTCTCTCTCCGGAGAGGAGCCTGGAGTCTGGGCTTCCTCTGGCCGCACTGCTCGTCCCTGAGCCACGGGCCCGAGGCCAGCCTCGGGGGAGCCTGCGGGGACGCCAACGGACAGTGCCACAGTCGCAGGCAGAGGGCTCGGGGGACATCACACTGCCACTCAGGCCTCGTTTCCACAGCCCCCGTGACCCCCAGTGTGGCCACAACTCTAAATCGAAAGGGCATGGACCATAGCATCAGACTCAGGTCGGGTCATGCTCGCTGGGGCTGGGGGACAATCCTGCTCATCTCCGAGCCTCAGTTTCCCCACCTGTAGAATGGTCATGATCAGCCCTACTCTGAACGACTATCGTAGGAGGGCATGGTGCATCAGCTGCGATCAAAGAGCGTTAGCGACTCTCAGCACACGGCTGAGCACGTGGACGCGCTGTCCGTCCCGCACCTTGAGGGCTGCGGTTTTCCGCTGCTCGGCCAGGAGCATGTTGACCTCCTCCCTGGCCAGGGCCACCTCGTGCGGCTCTGTGGGCTCGCCCTCGCCCCCTTCAGGGCCGGCCTCCAGCACCTCCTCGTCCCTCTCGGGCGTCCCAGCCCTGGGCGCCCGGTGGTGAGACTTCTCCCGCTCCCAGCTGCAGCCACATCAGAGGGGCCAGGGGTCAGAGTGCAGGCCACTCCCGAGCTGGGGGCCCTGGCATCTGGCCCTGGAGTCCCTGCAAGTCCCAGCTGGCAGGCATGGGCACGAAAATGGGGCAGAATTGGGTCTGCTATCTGATGCCTTCTATACATATGGAAAACAAGAAGTCATGAGAAACGTTGGCAGTGAAGAAGCAGTCGACACTCGTGGCAGGACCGCCAAGTGCAGAACTCAGCAGCCAGCCCAGCATGCCTCCAAAAACGCCAGGGCCGTCAGGGTGCCGTGGGCCCCCTGCCCCAGCTCCTCAGCTCTAAACCTTGGAGACTACAGCACGCCCAGGGCTCTGTGAGGACGGACTGGGATGACCCGGCTCAGGCGCCGCCGCCAGAGGTGCACCCAGGGAGCCAGAAATGGAACCTGAACTACTACGAGGATCAAGCGGAAAGCGAGGAAGGAGGATGCGGAGGGGGCGGGCAGGGACAGAGAGGGCTCCGTCAAGAGCAGGTGCCCTGCTGTGTGCCTAATCAAGAAACTACACAGGCAGGGAGGACGAGGAGGGGATGGGGAGGGCTGGGGAAGAAGCAGGCTCAGGGCACGGCACCGGGGCCCGTCAGCGGGTGGACACCTGTCCAGTTGTCCAGGGCAGTCCCACTGACACCATCGCCCCGGTGGAATGGCTAACAGCACCTCCTCGCCCTCCAGGGACCATGGTCCAGATCAAAAACTGCACGGCCAGTCCCTTTCTACACAGCCAGTCACTTATAGTAGGTATGGACTGCGAGTGAGACCGAACAGTAGAAAGACCCCAGCAAGGGGACGCAGCCTCCACATTCCCTCCGACTTCAGCATCCTCACTGTAAAATGGGGTTGGCCCTAACCTGTTGGGACTGGGCCTGCAGAAGGAAGCCAAAGGGGCCTGGGAGGCTCTCCCACTGGCCCAGCTTAGCCACGGGGAGGGGGATGAAGGAAGGGCCTGGGAGGCTCTCCCACTGGCCCAGCTCAGCCACGGGGAGGGGGATGAAGGAAGGGAGAGTCCCCCTGGCGGAAGTTCCCCTGGGGCTGGCTCACTCAGCGATGGTCAGCAGGTGGCGGGACGTGTCCACGTGCAGCTCGATGCTGGTGTTCTCCAGCTCCACCAGGCTGCGCTGCATCTCCAGCTGCTCCTTGAAGGCCCCGATGAGCTGCGCCCGGATCCTGTTCATCTGCAGGCGGCTGTCCTCCTCTGCACTGGGGGCAGGGATGGTGGCTGGGGCAGAAAGAGAGCCAGCTGCACCGGCAGCAACGCCACCCAGGCCAGGGTCAAATCCATGCTTGCCCAGCAGTGTAGGATCTGGCCCAAGGAGGGGCTTTAAACACAGTGAGTATGGAGGGCGGATGAAGCAGGGAGGATGGATGGGTGGATGGGCTGGTGAATGGATGGCTGAATGCCTGGATAGATGGATGGATGCTGGATGGAGGGAAGAGTGGATGGGTGGATGGATGGATGATGGGTGGATGGGTGGATGCATGGATGGATGGAAGAGTGGATGGGTGGGTGGGTAGATGATGGGTGGATGGGTGGATGCTGGATGGGTGGATGGATGGATGATGGATGGATGGAAGAGTGGATGGGTGGATGGATGGATGATGGGTGGATGGGTGGATGCTGGATGGATGACAGATGGATGGATAGATGGATGGGTGGATGGATAAATGGGTGGATGACAGATGAATGGAAGGATGGGTGGGTGATGAATGGATGGATGGGTGGATGGGTGGATGCTGGATGGATGGATGGGTGGATGTGTGGATAGTGAATGGAGGGATGGGTGAATGGATGGATGGATGGATGGATGGGTGGATGGATACTTGGGTGGATAACTTAGATGATTTAGACTCTCCATTTGCCTGTTTGGGGCTCGGGTTGCATGGATTTGAGTCTCGGGAATCCCAGGAGTGGGGCTAGGTTATCCATCTCAGCTCTGACCTCTCTCAGGGAAGCGCTCCCAGACTCTCAGTCTGGGCCCGTCTGCCACTTGCTCTGATAACATCCTACCTTCTCCCTGGCAGTCTCCTGTGCATCCATAGCTTTGTGGTATGTTCAGCACCTGCCTTTCCTGCTGGAACGTGAGTTCCACAAAAAAAGCCATTTCTGTTTCCCATGGTCAGCTCCTACCAAGCAGTTGTACGGTGGTTAATCCATGGTTTTCTCTGCCTGTTCCAGCAGTTAGCTCTACCCTGGTCATATGCCGTCAGTTCCCCTGACCTTGAGGGCAGTGGTCATGGGGTAGCTTTCCTTGAACATCAAGCAATCTGGAATTGGTGAAATAAATTGTGATGCACTCAGCTGAGCACCGAAGAATTGATGCTTTTGAGCTGTGGTGTTGGAGAAGACTCTTGAGAGTCCCTTGGACTGCAAGATCAAACCAGTCCATCCTAAAGGAGATCAGTCCTGGGTGCTCATTGGAAGGACTGATGCTGAAGCTGAAACTCCAATATTTTGGCCACCTGATGCGAAGAGCTGACTCATTTGAAAAGACCCTAATGCTGGGAAAGATTGAGGGCAGGAGGAGAAGGGGACGACAGAGGATGAGATGGCTGGATGGCATCCCCGACTCAATGGACATGGGTTTGGGTGGACTCCGGGAGATGGTGATGGACAGGGAGGCCTGGCGTGCTGCAGCTCATGGGGTCACAAAGAGTCAGGCACGACTGAGCGACTGAACTGGACAGATGACCAAATCATCACAGTCCTTGAAACAAAGCACACGGAATGCTAGGAGACGCTCGTACAGGAAGGCCCCTGGTAGAGCTGTGGACACCAGCACCCCACTGCTGCGCTAGGCTCGCCAGAGCAGGACCCAGTGGAAGCCCCTCGTGCCCTCACCATGAGACCCCCCACCCTCTCCATGGCGCTGCCCACCTCCTCAGACCACCAAGCCGAGCCCCAGTGACTAACAGACCAGCAGGATGAGAACAATTTTACAGCATGTCCCCCTGTTGACCCCTGACCCCAGACGAGCCCCAGTCTCCCAGTCATCACCTGGTTTTATAGATTCTCTACAAGGACCCACTGACCACTGCCATCAGTCCCTGAAGCCCTTGGCTGGCCCCATGGGACTCAGTCCCGTCAACAACAGGCCCTCTTCTGCGAAATCTTCCTTCACTGTCTTGCTCCAACAGAAACTTGAGTCCCAAATCCACCAAAGAGAAAAAGGCACCCATGTGGGCAAGGGGGTTGCATGACTAGAGAGCCCCAAAGTGCCCATCGGAAGGGGCAGGACAAGCAGACTCTAGGATGGACATTCCTGTCCCTTATCCATTTAATACTACTTGATGTTTTAATGTTAGACAGTCCAATACATGAGAGAAGTTCCAATCTGTGTCTCTGTTTCCTGATGCAATTGGGAATTTTCCCTATGTTTACAGCCACTAGAAACTCTCTCCATTGCCTGTCCATGTCCTCACCTATATTTGTAAATTGGGCTGTTTGTTCTTTCTTGCATGTGGTGTGCTCAGTTATGTCCAACTCTTTACGACCTCATGGACTGTAGCCTGCCAAGCTCCTCCAGCCAGTGGAATTTTCCAGGCAAGATACTGGAGTGGGTTGCCATTTCGCACTCCAGATCTTCCCGACCCAGGGATCAAACCTGAGTCTCCTGCGTCTCCTGCACTGGCAGGCAGATTCTTTACCACTGCACCACCTGGGAAGCCCTTTGTTATTGCTGATTGATTTTCAAAAGTCCTCTATTTACTATGGCAAAACTTATCCTAATAATATTAGCCAAAAGAAGTGTGTGTGTACACACCTGTCTACTTAACTTCATTACAGGTATTTTTTTAAGGGCATCTTTTAAACTTACTGATGAATTTTAGAGTAACTCTATGGTATGCTCTCCTCCAAAAGGAGGCCTCCGAGATCAAACCGGTTTGGGGAGAAGGGAGGCCTGGACACAGCTGCCCAGTGTGTGTGGGTTCCACTTTGGGGCAGAAACGGTCCAGAGCAAGACAAGAGGAGGAGGCTGCCCCACACAGTGGGTGTGCCGAATGCCAGTGGATGAAGCATTTGATTTAAGGGGTGGGACGCTCAGCAAGGACCCCCTGCCAGGCAGGAGGAGGCTGTGGGCCCAGGGCAGCGCCATGGCAGGAGGCGCAGGTGTGCTGGCCCTACCTTGAGCATCCCGGCCGCCAGGCTCGCCCCTCCTCTCCCTCTCCTGCCTCTCCACCTTGGCCTTGAGGCACTGGATCTGCCCGCGCAGGTCGGAGATGACGTCCGTGTACTGCGCGATGTGGTAGGACACGCTCAGCAGGTTACGCTTGACCTGGTGGCCAGACGCGACCGAGGTCAGGGCCCACAGCTGCCCTGGGAGAGACGCCTTTCACGCGATGGGAACACGCAAGCACGTTTCATAAGGAAAACTCAAATCAGCCCTCTTCAGCCTTAAAAGGGAAGGCTGGAGGCTTAAAAGGGAAGGCTCCGACACCTGCTACCACATGGGTGGACCCTGAGGACATGACGAGAAATGGAATAAGCCAGACCCAGAAGGAAAACACTGTAGGACCCAAGTGCGAGGTCCCCGGAGGAGCTGTATTCACACAGACAGAAAGGGGGAGGGTGGGGGTCACGGGTTGGGGGAGGGGAGAGGGGGTTACTATTTAATGGGAACAGAGCTTCAGTCTGGAGATGAAACGAGTTCTGGAGATGACGGTGGTGATGGGTGTACAACAAACTGCTGTACCTAATGCCACCAAACTGTGCTGTTCAAAATGGTTAAAGTGGTGGATTTTATGTTTCGTACATTTTCCCATGGTTTAAAAAATATACAGTCCAACAAGAGGTTTTTGAAAGCCCTCTCCGTGGGCAGCCACTGCTGCCATTTTCGTGTGCCCCTCCTAGACCCTTTTCTGCGCGGTGTCATATGTATATACGTACACACGTCCAGAGAGAGTACATGGCGAGCGTGGGGGTACATTCTGCTTTGGGGCATTTATATGAATTATATCAGACTGTAGCTGCTATTCTTTAACTTGCTTTTCTGGTTCAACGAAGTGTCTTAGAGGCTGGCTGTCTGCATGAGCTCCTCCCTGTGCTCTGTAGCAGCTGCAGAGTGGGCCAGAGCCGGGGGACACACTGCACACTCCCAGGGACATGGAGCTGTCCCGACCTCTCCCTGGGCCCTTTAAGGCTCTCCTGTGACACAGCTTTCCTGAGCACATGGGCCTGTGTTTCTCTTTGGTGACATTGCTGGTCACGGGGCACACGCACTTGACCTTTAACTAGACGTGCTCACTGGCCCCCAGTCTGCACAGACATGCTTTATCACCCGTGGCTCGGCTCCCCTGCCTGACCAGTCCCCTTCGGTGGAAGACCCCCCTGAATCCGGCCTTCTCTGTTATTCTTCCTTGCAGCACCCCGCAGCTCTCTTAGAGAGCGCCCGCCACAACAGGAAGCAGTACATTTGTCTGTGCGGGTTTATGCTTCGCAGCTGCCTCCCCTCTGCTGGGCTCGGGGTTTGCATGGGCGCAGAAGTTCTGGTGATGATGATGGTTTTGTCAGGGCGCTCAGCTCAGAGCTGGGCACTGGGAAGGCTCATCACAGCTTGGCTGACCAATAATCGTCATCATCATCGTCAGATAAGACCTATCATGTGTTGGCCACTAATACTGTACTGTACTGGACCAAAGCTCACACAGCTGGACGGCGCCTGCCCCAGAGATCAGAGAGAGAGCTGCAGAGTCAGTGAGCAGGTAGAAGAGTGGAAGAGAGGGATGGGGAGGGAGAGGGAGAGGGGAGCAGGGGCGAGCGGCTCACCCTCGTCTTGATGTTCTTGGCCCGGTAGGCATACAGCAGGGTGGTCCGCGACTCCTCGAAGTGTGTGCTGGCCGGGCTGATGTGGGCGATCATCACAGTCCGGCTGTTCCCGCCCAGGGCATCCTGCTTGGGCAAGGTGCCAGCTGGGGTTAACGGGAACCGGGCCCCCACCTGCCTGGTGGTGCCACCCTTCCCTCACCTGTACCAAGCTCTGCTGGACCGTCTGGGGTTCCTGCTCCAAAGTCTGAGAAGGGCAGCTGAGTTGGACCAAGAGTCACTGCTCGGGAGGCGACACTCAGGATGAGACAGGACCTGGGGCAGGCCTACCCCATCTGCAGTTCACTCAGATGCGAGCAGATGTGGCCAAGAGGCCATACCTCAAGGCCACTTATTTATTGCTTTGCCTATCTGTCTTCCTCCACCCTGCTTTCTACAGAATGGAGGTGACAGCACTCAGCTCGGTATGGAGAGGAAACTCTTCATGGTCAGACTGTCTGCCATGGGACAGGCAGCCTCGGTGAGACAGTGAGCTCCACGTCCCTGGGAGTATGCAGGCATGGGCTAGACTACACTCACAGAGATGGAGGGGAGTCGAGCAGAGAGCAGAGGTGGTTTCTACAGTGTTTTCCTGCCCTCAGGGGTTCCTTCCTGCCCTCAGGGGTTCCTGGAAGGGCCCTTTGGCCCAGGTAAATCTTGAAAGATGCAGTCAGATGCTGCAGCCATGCCTTCGTACCTTCAGCAGACGCGTCAGTTTGCTGTCCCGGAAGTTCACGTACTGCGCCCGGCTGCCACCCTTCTCGCTGAGTGCGTTGATGCAGTTGCCCAGCGCCAGCAGGGAGCGGTTGATGTGGGCACCCTCCTTCATTCTCTTGCCTTGGTTCTGGGTCTGCAAGAAGAGAGGCTGCTGGTGGGGAGGCGGTCCTCACCCTCGTCACCCAGGGCAGGTGCCAGTCAGCCAGGGACATCCCTGTGCTCCAGAGCCCACTACTCTCCCATGCTCAGCCTGTTTCCATCGAAACCACAAGAAAGACTGGTCCACGGTTTCCCCTCGTTCTCTCTGCCTCCTGGCAGACCCTGGTGCCTCCCAGTGGGGCACTCATGGCTTCTCATGCCCCCTCCTCTTGGGAACTGTGAGTAACAGACTATTTTTTCAGTGGTAGCTCTCTTCTGACTGGTTGGCCTTACTGGATCTCAAATTTCATACTGTATTAACACAATATACTGACTCTGTTGGCCTCTGGGCCAGCTGCCCAGGCTCTGCTCCTTCCAGCAACCCAGGCACTAGGGCCGGGCCAGGTGATGGGCAGATGAATGAATGAATGAGTGAAGCAATGTAACGGTCAACAAGCCCTGAGGCCTCGGAGTACTCAAAGTGCAGTGCAAAGTCAAGTGAAGGGAAGTGAAGTCGCTCAGTCGTGCCTGACTCTTTGACCCCATGGACTGTAACCCACCAGGCTCCTCTGTCCATGGGATTTTCCAGGCAAGAATACTGGAATGGGTTGCCATTCCCTCCTGACCCAGGGATCAAACTTACCGGGTCACCCGCAAACTGGATTATAAATATCAGTAGTGAAAGGCAAGGATTGGGGCCAGGCCCCTCCAGGCCCAAAGCCCAGATCCATCTAATACCTTTGTGTAGGTGAAGTCACATGACCTCGGGTCTCAGCCCTGCATTTGTAAACTGGGCACGAGGCTCTCCGCCCTCTAGGCATTGGGCATTGGGTGATGTGTGCTAAGTGCGTTGTTGTATAGTCGCTGAGTCTGTCTGTTCTGCGACCCCATGGACTGTAGCCCGCCAGGCGTCTCCGTCCATGGGATTCCCTAGGCAAGCATACTGGAGTGGGCTGCCATTTCCTTCTCCAGTGGATCTTCCCGACCCAGGGATTGAACCCGCGTCTGCTGCACTGGTAGGCGGATTCTTCACCACTGAGCCACCAGGAAAGCCTGGTGCGTTAGGAAGACATAAAATGGCCCTTGTTGTTTTGACTTGGCCGCCGTCAAGCGCCATCTCTGTTACTGGCGCTGGGCTAGGATCTGCCTTCAAAGAACGCTCCGCCCTGGGGCAGAGGCTCGAACAGTCCTGACCTCCCGCAACAGGTACCGCGGTGCGGCGGGTGGGGTGCGGGCGCTGGGAGTTTCCGCAGCGGGTGGGCGGCGCCTAGACGGGTGGGCGGGGCGGGCGGGAGGAGTAGGCGTGGCCTCTGTGGTGGGCGGGGCCCCGGCGGACATCCCGACAGCCCCCGCGCAGGCACCGCTCTCTCCGCCTGAGGGGCTTCCTCTCACCCGCCGAACTCCTGGGGCCTTTCGGGCTCGGCCCTGAGGACCCCCTTCCTCTGGGCCCCGCAGCCTCCGCGTGACCCGGAATCTCGAGGCTCGGGGCTCCCGGTGCTTCATTATCAGCTCACGCGTCTGCCTCCCGGCGGCGCCCAGGGGCCGTGAGCTCCCCGAGGGCCGGCCGGGGTGTCGCCCATCTTTGTGTCTGGCGCCCTCAGGCCCTGCCGCGCGGGAAGCGCTCCGAGGCGGCCTGGCGCCCGGCGCCTGCCGAGGAGGCGTTAGCCCGGCACTCGCTCGGCGGGCGCCTCCCCGGGGCCGGGCGCTGCTCTAGGTGCTGGAGACGCCGCGGCACTGAGGGGCTGCCTGACGGGTCGGAGAGGACGCGCACCTGGGACGCCCGCTCCGAGCCCGCCAGGTCCACCATGAAGAGCCTGCCGACGCGCACCTCCTCCGCCGGGTGTGCGCCGCGGCCGCTCCGGCGCACGATGACCTGCAGCACCGCGTGCGAGCGGGACGACGTCTTGTTGGTGGCCGTGGGCTCCTGCGTGCGCTGCCGGTTGCCTTTGGTGAGGAGCTGCATGATCTGAGGACAGCCAGGAGGGGGCAGACGGTCAGGGGCTCCCGGGCGGCCGCAGGCTCCCTGCAGAGCAAGAGAAGCGGGGGTGCGTGCGCCCCTCGAGCTGCTTTGGGACGCTCTTCCCCAGCTGGTTTGCTGATGGTGGCAGAACCGCGTCCAGCAGAGGCCATTTCTGGCTTGCTGCATGAAGTGATTAGTTAACCGAGTCAGCAAATCCAGCATAAAGGGCACGTGTCAGATCGCTCACACGTGTACCCCCCCGCCGGCGGCCGCTGCCCATGACAGACATCACCAGTGGATCACCCAGCTCTTCCCCGCTGAGCCCTCTTCCATACCGAGCTCCGGGCAGTTGTAGGATTTGCTGGAGCTGGCAGATGGACGGAAACCCACTTGTGCACAAGTAGCTGTGGAAATTAAGCTAGTGAGCCTCTGCTGGGTACCTACTGTGTGCCGGCCATGCTAGGACCACAGAGCATTGTGGAGAGAGACTGACATGGGCACTGAGATTAAAGAATAGGGGAGCAGGTCCCTCTCCCACTCCTGGAGTCCCACAGGCGGGACTGTGCTAAGGGTGGGTGGCCTCAGACCTAAGCCAGCATGGCTGAAGGCTGGGGGACAAGGAGTGTGTGCTGTTTGCAGAAGCCACTGAAGGGTCTGAACAGGTGGGAGACCCACCTCAAAGACTGCACAGAGAGACTGGAGGAGAGAGAGAGAGAGAGAGGGCCGGAGAAGTCTTTCCAGCTCACCCTCTTTATAGGAGCAACCCTGGGGTTCAGGGTGGCAAACGGATTTCAGACTTGATTGGCTGTGACTGCCTGCAGTGGTGTAGAAAGGGGGTCCCCCGCCTGCATATGAAGGCGGAGGGAAGAGTGCGAGATCCATTGCTGAGGTCAGCCCTGAGCACAGATTAGCAGAGCGGGGACATGGCACAGAAGCTTGCTGCACCCTTAGCTCAGAAGCCGCCTTGGAGCTGTGTGTCTGGTTCTACTCTGCGAGGCCTGGTGAGCGTGGCTTTTGTGGAGGAGCCACATGTCCTTCCGTGGGCCCCGTGACCCTCACCTCCTGGGCGTTGGAGGTTGAGACTTCTGTGATGCCTGCAATCTGGATGCTGCCCCTAGAATCTTCCCGCAGGTCCAGAAACCCTGAGGACCGGCTCAGGAGGTCCCGGATCACTTCGTTATAAATCTAGGATGAGACAGAAGCGCTGGCAGCAGTAGGTTTCATGCAAAGGAGACGCCGGGGCTTTCATCTGTCCCTGGGGCTTTGCATCTCTAGAGAAGTCTCAGATGCCCTGAGGTTTCCCACAGGCCAGGGGGATTTGGGGGTAACACGCAGGGGTCTGCAGTCACGATCAGGTCCATTTCGCAGACAAGGCAGCCGAGGTGGGCGGCTCACCTCGAGGTAAGACATGGACACGCTGCAGTCCGTGCTGTCACGGGCCTCCTCGATGGCCTGGAAGAGGCCACTGAGTGTCTGCAGGTAGATCCCAGGCTCCGTGTCCATGCCTAGCATCGTGTGGGTCTTGCCAGCGCCTGCAAGAGGAGGGGTATGCCCACCTAGGCTGGGCTCCTGAGCTGGGCTCGGCCCTTCCCTGAGCCTGGTCACACCTGCCACCTCTATCGTGCAAACTGCCCCAGCCACTCTGACATGCTTGGTTTCCATTTCGGAAACAAGAACAAAAATACCCTCTCTGAACAGCCTGATGGCTGCTCTGGGGAAGACCTGGGCAGCGAAAGTGGAGGACATGAAGCAAAAACGCAGACAGGGTCAGAGGAGGCGCCAGAGAGACGGCTGTCCTCCTCTCCAAATGCACTTTGAGATGTTTGTGTTGTTCTCACGGCAGGAGCATTAATGTGTGCGTTAAACTCTTGGCAGTTACCTTCAGGGTCACCTCCCCTTACCTGTTGGCTCTGTGGGAGAGGGCCAGTTGGCACCTTCCCTGGAGCCCAGCAATTAGCAGGCACCCCCTGATGTTTGTTGAATGAATGGATGAAATAAACAAGCTGTGATTTCAGACCAAGGCTTCTCAGTGCCTCAGTTTCCCCACCTGCACAAGCAGGGGGTTAAGGCCGGTCCAGCTCTGACCCTCCATGAGCCTAGTTCCCAGGAGGAGAAGCAGCTTAGCTCTATGAGCATTTGCCAACCCCAACTGGTAACTGCAGAGAAGGAATCTGTGGTTCTCACGGGCAGCAAAGCGTCAGCTTGGGCTGAATTGCGGATTCAGTCCCACCTGCTCTCTGACCGCAGGGAAGTTCCTTTACCTGTCTGAGGCTCAGTTTTCTCATCAGTGACAGGGGACTTGTTCTACCTGCCTTTCAGGACTGCTGCAAGGACTAAAAGGGGCCAGGTGCAGAGGAGCCCGTGCGTGGCTGGCCCTGACGAAGCAGGCGCTCTGTGACGCTGTGAGGAGTCCCGCCGCCACCTCCTTCCCTCCCTCCCAGGACACTGCCCTGGCGGTACCTGAGGGGCCGTAGGCGAACACCGTTGCGTTGTATCCAGAAACCACGCCTTCCACTAATTGCTGGGTGGTGGCCAGGTACACGTCCTCCTGCGGACAGACAGACAGAAGACAGTCAACACACAGTCTGACCAGAGTCAGGCACCTGGCTGTTCGCAGAGGCCGAGTGTGTGGTGCCTCAAAGGCCATGCTCCTCCTGGACACTGACAGGCAAGCCATGGAGGAGGAGGCCAGTCCAGACGGGGCCTGAGCCCCACCCAGTCCATAGACACACGGCCTGGCGCGCCGAGTGCCCCGGAGGAGACCACGATGAAGGAGCATCGCACGGGAGCGTGAGTGATCCAGCGCGCGCCGTCAGGCCTGACGGGTTTGGTTCCAAACAGCTGTGAATCCTTCCCAGGGTTTCTGTATGAACTAAGAGAAACCAGGAAGAATGCAAAGGACTGGGAAGTAGTGACGGGGCTGGAAATCTGGGAAGAGCATTATGGTTCCTCTCGTGGGACAAAACCGGGACGAGGGAGGGAAAGTTTCGGGCTGGCGAAATCTAACTCAGGGCAGCACTACGTAACTCTAGGCAGTAAGCTCCCTGTCCACAGGGGTAGTCAAGGAAGGACGCCTTTGGGGCTGGTGTCTGAGGGTGTGGGGGTTGGGCTGGACTGGGTAGAAAGGACAGTCCCCCTTCTGCTTTCCCTGAGTGCCGCCCCCCTCCCAGACTCCACTCTGCATCTCTGTCCCACCGTCCCTGGCCAGTGACCCGGCTTAGAGCTTCTGAGCCCTGGTAGGGCAGATGCCAAAGCTGGTGCTGCTTCCCTCCATCCTTGGACTTACACGGTCTGGGGCCTTGTCCCGGCTCTACAGGTCTCTACCCATGTGACCTCAGGCCCGTTGCTGACCTTAAGCTCTCCCTTCCTTCCCTGAAAAATGGGGGTAATATCACCATGTACTTTCTCGGGTTGCCGTGACACCTGTAAGACAATGCGTGCCAAGCACTTTGAGCACGACACTTGACAGAAAACAGCTGCTCAATAAATGGCAACCACCGGCCACTTCTACTTTGGATGCCCTGCAGGTCTCCGGAGCAGAAAAAACCTGTCTGCTCAGAGAGCCAGGCCTGCCGCGCTGGCGGGGATGTGAGCCCCTGTGGGCAGGGAGAGTGCCCTCGCCTGGTATGGACAGGCCCCGGCTTTGTTGGACGGCTGCGTGGTGGACAGATGGCTGGAGGCCATGGAGGAGGGAGTGGGAAGGTGGTACAGCTGGGGCACCTGGCAGCCCCGCGTCTGTGGGGGGGCCTCCTGCTCGCTGCCCCAGGGACCAACCTCCCTGTCCATCAGGGAGGCTGTGAGGCGTCACGGGTGAGGCCGCCCGGCCAAGTCCTCCCGCGCGAGGACAGCTTGGTGGGCCTGGGCCAGCAGGGTATTGGGGTGGGGAGTGGGCACCTGGGATGCGTGCTGGTCGAACACAACGTCGAAGATGAAAGTCTTCTCCCGAGACCGGTGTGTGCGCAGCGGGTCCTCAGGGTCCTCGCTGGGGTCCATGAGCACCACCATCTGGGAACCGTGAGGGGCGGGGGTCGGCTCCCGGGTCAGGCAGAGGAGCCCAGGCCTGGCTCTCGCCCTTGACAGCATCCAGGGCTCGGCCCGTGGCCGGGCACCTGGGGGCAGCCTCCCCACTTTTGTCTGCCGGTGAGGGCACAGCGACCTCCGAGCCGTGGCCGTGATCCCCCCAGGCCTCCCAGGCTCTGCCTCCAGCCCTCACACACCAGCGCCCCACCAATGCCCACCTGTCAGACCCTGCCGGATGGCACCCTGGACATCAGCGAACAGCCAGCCTGGGTGCTGAGGGTTGGGGAAGAGCCCCACCAGCCATAGCGCCCCCAGTTGTGCCCTGCAGGTGGGGGGCCGGCTCTGTGGACGGTGGAGCTCAGAGCCAGGGGCGTTGCGCACAAGCCTGGGGATGTGTGCCTGCCTGTTTACCTCTTGCTCAGGGGCTGCGCCCCCCAGAGGCGAGGGGAGACAGAGGCGTGGGCTGCGGAGGAGGAGGGCAGGGCCCACCAATCTCTGGAGCCCGCCTGTCCCTCTGAGCGCCTCGGCGCCCCCTCCCCAGGGTACCTCCTTCCTCACACAAATACGTAATTATAAAGCAAGGTGTACGAGGCCCCTGGGGACAGGGAGGTTCAAAAGAGCCCTTCCCTGGGCACTGGGGGCACGGCATCTAGAGACCCAGGAGCTGTTTACTCTGGCACAGGGCCTGGGGTACCCAGGGCGTCTTAGGGGCACGACCGGGTGGACTGAGAGCCCTGCCCCTGGCCGCCTGCCCGTCTCACCCAGAGGCGGCCAGAGCTTTCTGGGAGGAGGTCAGTCCATCCTCACGACGGGCCATGTGCCAAGATCTGGACTGGGGAGGGCACGTCGACAGCTACTGTGGATTCTGCCAGTTGTTTGCTTTCCAGTTATTCCAAAGGTCGTGCCTGCCTCCTCTACTCATGTGGGTTTAATCAGTGAGGCGCGCGCAGTTTGAGCGTGAGGACTCATCCGCCTGGGGACCTGCAGCCCCTCTGCCCTGGCTCTCGGCTGACTGTGGGGCCGTAATCGCCCTGCCTCTGCAGAGCGCGTGCCCTGGGAATCTGCCCATCTCTGCTGCTGGGGAGCCGGCCCCCACGTCCCGCCTCCCAGGGAGGTCTCGTCATAAGCTCAGTCACATCTGTGCTGACTCCATGTTAAGACTGTGTGCGTGCTCTTCACGGCTCAGCCAAAACCTTTCCTGCAAGACTGTTCCCCTCAGTCTAATGCAGCCTCGTCGGGCCTCCGTGAACTCAGCGCTAAGCCACCCCGGCCTCTCTGCGAACCGCGTCAGCACCTTTACCCCTGACGTCCGTCCTGTCCTCCTCCCGCGGTGTCACCCCAGCGACTCCCTGCCGGCTCGGCTGGGCGCCCCCACCCGGTGGGCAGCCTTAGCCAGGCGCCCCGCCCCTGGGCTCCTTTGCAGACTCATCCTGGGAGCATCCTGGCGCGGCTGAAGGCAAACGGGGGGATGCAGTTCAGGCACCACGTCTGCTCCTCCCCCGGATTCGGCATTTATTCCGGCCAGTGGCGACCACGGGCACCAGCACCTTGAAACCACGCTGAGCGCTCGGCTTCTGAGCTGGTCTCCAAGGAGCGGGAATCCTTGGCGACGTGGCAGCCGGCGAGCCGCCCGTCCTGCAGTGCAGGGGTCGGTCACCTGGCCCCTCACATCTGCACACGCAGCCCCACCTGCTATACCGCGGGCCCTGCTGGCCCATCCCGGCGCTGCCCACCTGGCTCCGCGTGCTCCCGCACTGGGGCCTGGAGCGGCCTCTGGACCGCCCCTCCGCAGACCACCGCCTCTCCCGCCTCCTCCACGCCGCTCAGAGAGGCCGCTCATGCTGCCTCTGGCTGCTTTATTCTCTGTGTGCTCAGCTCCCCGACCTCAGATTTTTATCTCTTGCTTGACGCCCTGCTCCATTCCCCCCTCCCAAGTACGAAGGGAGCTGGGGCGGTGGGGCCGGCAGGGCGGAGACTGAGGGGATCCAGCCCTCGAGTGCCCCCGGCTCCACCCAAGTGTGTGGGGCGCCGGCCCCTGAGAGCTCTGGTGTGAGCTTTTCTGGAGGGGAGGGTGGAAGGAGCGCGTGGA
The DNA here is from genome assembly GCF_042477335.2 of Ovis canadensis. NCBI lineage: Eukaryota > Metazoa > Chordata > Mammalia > Artiodactyla > Bovidae > Ovis > Ovis canadensis. The sequence goes on from NC_091268.1 coordinate 56,031,748, forward strand.
CGGGAGAGGGGCCCGAGGTGGGTGGCCAGGCGCGGGGGTGGGGGGCGCGCTCTGCAGCCCTGCGACAGCCTTACCTGGTCCCCCACCTTGTGGGCGATGATGGCGGCCCCTTCCTCCAGTTCTGTGTTGTTGAGCGGGCGGATCCGAAGTGCCACCTGTGGGCAGGACGCCACAGCAGCTGCCTTCCCAGGACCCAGGGAGGAGCTCCCTGTCCTTCCAGGCCACAGAGGCCCCGGCCCAGCACCCACCCCCACCTCCGGTGAGCCTCCCACTCCTGGTGAAGCAGTCAAGGCCGCTGAACCCCACAGGGCGCTGACTTCCTTGTCCACGGCTCATGATGGTGCTCAGAGGAGCACTATGATCAGGTGACCCTCCTTAGTCTGAGCTGGGGATACTGAGGCACAGACGGGTGAAGTCACACACCTCACCCTGGCTTCTTCACCCACCACCCGAGGGGCCCGAGCCTTCCTGCAGGCTGTGAGCACTTTCAGAGCAAGAGTTGGTTTTCTGAGTAGAAAAGCCCTGGGCTCTGCCTCCCATCCTTCTCTGCCCCCCACCCCCCTCCACCCGGGCTCTAAGGGGGTCCGACAGGAGACGCCCTGGGATCTTGCTGACGCAGGCTACAAATCTTGCTTGGCTATATGAGCTGTGGGCCCCAGCAAGCCAGTGCCTTGCTCCTGGGCCTCTGCCTTCTCGTCTGGGAGATGGGGAAGTCCCTCCTGGCAGAAACGGGACTCCCAGACCCGGGACTGGGACACGACGGGGTCCCTTGGTGCTAAGCCTACAGGTCAGGGTGCGTCCCTGGCCTCCACTCACCCCACTGTCTAATGGACTGAGCCTGCACGTCACCTAGGGGACGGGTGAGGAGCAGGGGGGTCACCAGGTCCTTATGAAGGACGGCTAAGCAGAGCAGGGACAGAGCAGAGCTGAGCGGATGGGGGCCCGGGCTGATGACAGCAGGTCATCGGGGGCAGCAGGTCAGGAGGAGGCAGCCGAGGGCTGTCCTGGCGCGCGGAGGAGGCTCACCGTGAGCTGCTGGGCCTTGGGCTCCATCTCCCCCATGGCTGGGCTGCCCCGGGCTGGGGAGGGGCCGGGAGCAGGGCGGGAGGGCATGGCTGGCTGCGGACGGGAGCTGCCTGCTCCCTGCTATCCTGGCAAGAGACCTGTTTGCCCCGCCCCACGCCAGTGGCGTCACCAGGGCCCCTGGGACCCAGCTCGTCCCTGAGTGTCTCAGCAACTTGGGGACCGCCTACGTGGTTCTTGGGGGGGGGGGACCCTGTGCCCCTCCCCTGCCCTGCAGGTGTGCCTGCCTGAGCCCCGGAGCTGTTCCTCCAAAGGGGGACACATCCGATGACATAATCCCCTAAGAACACTTCTTGCCGAAGGCATGTCCACAGCAACCTTAAAATGAACCTGCAGGGTTTTTTTTATTAGGATGTGGTTTTTAAGCCCCTTTCCCACACTGCTTGTCTGCACACACTCAGGGCCCCGCTCCCCTTAACCCTCAAGCGAATTTACTTCTTAAGCGCCGTGCCCAGCTTTTCCACTGCAGCCTCCAGGGAAAGTCGCTGCACCGGGAACCGAGCTGGCCGTGCCTGCCAGGTGGCGCTGCTCGGCCGTGCGCCAGGTGGTGGCAGCAGCGGAGCGAGCGCTGGTGAGCCTGAACCGCTGCATTTCAAAGCATGCCGCGGAGGCCAGATCCGCAAACTCTGACCTCAGGGTGGGGAGGGCCCGGCGGCCCCTCCACGCGCGGGGCTGGCCCTGAGGTCGAACGATCGCGAGGGTGCTGGCTGTTTGGCAGGCCCAGCAGCACGGACCATCTGCGGTCTACGGGCAGGGCTGTGCTGGCAGCACCCAGGCCAACACTGGGCTCCAGGACTTCTTGGCCACGTGAACAAGCCCCTCTTAACATCCATGCTCCCCTGCCCCTCTCCCCACCTCCAACCCCCATGAAGGTCTGGCCTCTGACCCACTGGGAACTTGCTTTCGAGTCCACGTCACCGGGTTCCCCCATGAAGGCAAATCCCTCAACCCTGGCTGCCCCGCAGCACGACAGAGACAAGTACTGTGCGGGCGGCCAGGAGCCCAGAGCCTACCCGGGGCCCGAGCTACACGCTGAGGACCCTGCCCTACCCCCACCCCACCGGGTGGGTCAGGAAATGGCTCCACAAAAGGCCAGCCCCAGGACGCCCAGTTAGTCCTACAGAAGAGAGAAGGCAAGCACAAGTGCTTAAGAAATCTTTATTCACAAACTATGTAAAAGTTACAACTAGCCAGTTTAAAACAATGAAAAGTTGGTTATTTAAAAGCTCTGTTAAAAATCTGTTAAAATGATAGAACCGTGTGCGTGTTCCTTCCTAGGGCCATGAAATTAGGACACAGCAAGGTTTGAGGAACAGGATGGGACACAAGAACCACGGTGATTCTCAGCAGGGTGAGGAGCTGGAGGCAGCGGCGCTCGGAGCAAGCACGGGCTCCGGAGAGGAGCCTGCAGCGCCTGGCGCACGGGGGAGGCCAGGCGGGGGCGGGCGGCCTGCCAGCCTGGGGGTCCCTGGGGTTCCGGTGGGCTAGGGACCACTTCGCGCCAGCCAGCTGAGCCACGGGGCCGACGGCTGCCTGTCCCTGGCCCCCCAGGGTGTCTTAGGTCTGCACACAGTACCGGTCACGGCTGTGAATTCCAGGCTTCACTGCCTTTTAAACTAAACTTCAGGTTCTGGGAGAAAGACAGACGTGGAAGAACTGCCGTTTCACAAGGCACCAAGGACAGCAAGACACTGCAGTAACAATGGGCGAGTTACATGATTTGCTCAGTCCCTCCTGGGAGGGGAGAGTTACCGTTCAAACAGGACCCCGTGACAACCGACAGTGTAAGTCTTCACACCTGCGTAACTGAGGAAAAGGCCAAAGGGTTCCTTCTCATCAGGTGAACTGGCAAGCGCAGGAAGCGAAACAGGAAGAAGGAACTGTCTGGGCTGAGGCACCACCTCCCAGAGCTCAGCTGAGGAGTGGACCCCGGGGGGCTGGCGGCCCTCGTGCTGGCCACGGGCCCAAGGCAGCTGCTACTGCGGCGGACAGAAGAGGCACCCAGGTCACGGCCGCTGTCTACGTTCAAAGAGGAGAGAGACGGCTTTTTCACACACATTTGCTTTATTTCCGCATTCAGCCTGTTGAGAGAACCTGTCACAACCTGAATGGCGGGGGGCGCACGGGTGCCCCGCGTGGCTGTGCAGGCACCGTCTGTGGCGCGTGAGGTCCCCGAGGGGCAGCGCCGCCACGCCTCCGCTGCAGCAGACGCCGGGGGCTGAAAGGCACAGCGACGTGTGGAGATGGCGACTTCCAGGCGCGCCCTCGGGCCAGAGCAACAGAGCACAGGTGGAAACTCGGGGCGTGCAGGCTTTCTGCAAAGGGCGAGCTCGGCCCAGCACAGCGCGCGGACACTGCAACAGGAGGCACGGCTCACCCTCCACCCTGACGAGGTGGGGCGGCAGGCTGGTCAGCGGACAGGCGGCTGCCTGGACAGGGCAGCCTCCACCCCCGTGCCCCCTGCCACGGGGACCACGCGGCCAGACAGCCCAGTGCCCCCACCCCCAACGGACACAGACGCCAGCTCTGAAAGCAGCCCTGTCTGTCACTGAAGCCTAGTTCAAGCCACAGCTGACAGGATTTTGGAGGCTCTTGTCCAGACCACGCAGGTGCTGCGGCTGGTGAGGCACCATCTGACGGGCACCCCCGTCTTCTTCCCAAAGCCTCTTTTGGCCCCACTCTTGCCCATGGCCAAACCCTACTGGGTTTTAGAGGAATATCGCTCCCTAAAGGTGGAGCTCAAGGCCCAGAGTGCTCGATGCAGAGCTCCAGACACCAGGTCTCATCAGAGTCCTCACGGCTCACAGGCAAGGATGTGGCTAATGCTGGGTCCAGGAAACTGGGCTTCACTCACCACCTTCTCGCGTGCAGAGCGGAGCAGGAAGGAACACTAAACGGGACGCCACCTGCTCCCCGTCCAGGCTTACCGGTGCTCCCGGATCACTCCTGATTGCCAAGGGGAATGATCTCTTCGGTGACGAAGAACTCGATGGTCTCCTCCTCCCAGTCGTCTACGTTGCTGTCCAGCTCGTCGGTGTCCACGCCTGAGGGGGTCTGCTGGTCACATGTGGGGCACAAACCCGTGGGAGACGCCCCCCCCCCCCCACCCAGGCCAGTGTGAAAACCGCAAGGTCCCCTGCACAGACAGGCCCATGGCCGTGGCCTGCAGGCAGCAGGAAGCTCAGCTCTTGTTAGAAGCCTTCACAGACTCTGTTTACAATCCTTTTAAGAGGACTTCCCTGGGGGTCCAGGGTTAGGGTCCCTGCTGACCACCTGAGCCCAGGGCCACCCCCCGTCAGAGCGCTAGGACCCCACGAGCCACAGGTGCGGCCAGAAAAAAGCAGCTGCTTTTAAGTTAGGCAACACTTGATGTTTTCCGAAAAACCTGGCAAAAGATCCAAAAGGGGAAAAGTATCTTAACTATATGCTGTAAGAGGTGTGTCTTGGGCTAACAAAGTTACCTCCTCGTAACTCTAGACGCGCATTTTTCTGCTCCATGTAGAGCTCCTGCGCCATTTTCCGGTATCTCCGGAAATCCTCCATCATGGTCCGCCTTCTCTCCACTAACTCCTGCGTGCAGAATTGAGGGGACTCACAGGACGAGCACTTCCCTCACACCCCTGCCTTCACTTTGCTCAACCAAGTGGAAATGAAACACGGTCAGCGGGGCCCAGCCTGACGGACAGGACAACGTAGGGCTCCACCAGAGGCTGCAGGGCGGGAGTGCCGGGCGTCGTCTGCTCGCCCTCAGCTTCCTCTGGCAGCCCCTCCACCACGCCCTCCTGTGGACGGATCCAACCCTGGGTCTGTCCCCCGGCCTGGTGCTGGCCTCTCTGCTCTGAGGGGACAGGACTATCTGGGGGCTTCCCTCATTCCTGGGGACAGGGCTAACCTTTGAGGCTTTGGACTGGCTCAAACGATCCTTCTGTTCAAAGATCTTGGAGTATTTCTTCAGATCCTTTTTAATTTGCTGAAACAAAGATAAGTCCCTCAGGATCAGCACATTCAAAGCTGAGAGGCACAGACATGTTCCTCACGGCTGCAGCGGCAGCGCCCAGCAGAGCGCAGCCACCTGAACGCTCAACGCGGCGCTGGCCTCCACGTTTCCCACCGGCAGCCTTCCTTCCCCGGGATTTACACTTGTCCCTCAGAACAGCCCTGATAAACACGTGTCCCACCGCAGTTACGTAAATCCCACGTCTTACAGTCCCACCAGGACTTTCCAGCGGCCCATCCCCTCCATTTCCGCAAACTTCCTACAACGGTTCTGACGTGGCCTCAGAACCCGAGAATCTGTCTCCTCCGCTGAAACCACCCTCTTCCCTTTGGTTCTCACTGCTCCACATCTCCTCAAAGGGTTTGCTGTGAGAGCCACAGCTCCACGCCCGTCACCCTGACAGTATCAGGAAGGAAACCCTCGCTTCGTGGCGGCCACTGCCACGTCCCTGCAGCTGACGAGGAAAGCCAGACCTTGACCTGATCCTGGCCCAGGAGCGTGGGGGGCCGAGGCCTCCAGAGCAGCTGGCAGAAGCGGTCCTTGCTGTTCTTCTGCAGAAGGCGGCCCTGGAAGGTCCACAGCCAGTAGGCGTTGTCCACCTGGAAGAGAATGGAGCCTCACTAGCTGCCCACTCCACCAGGTGACCCCAGGAGACCCTGAATCCTGTCAACAGAACCGGCAAAATTCACCATGACACTCAGCAGATATCTGAGAACCAATCCCTTGCCAATGTTGTCAGTACTGGGGGGACACGGTGAGCAGGGGAGGACCGTGGAGGACAGGCAGCTAGGAGCACGCACCTGGCGTGTGCAGCAGCCGGAACAGTGCCAACAGAGCACCTGAGCCGGAGCACAGCCTGCCAGCCACGCCACCACGGCTCAGCAGACGCCTCTGTACCGAGCCCTTCTCGGTGAAGGAAGCGGCGCCCACGCCCTGGTGGACTCCGCTGCAGACCAGCCCTCAGGGGCAGGAAGCAGAGTGGTCAGCATGCTCAGAGGATCTGCAGTGTCAGGGCGGGCCTCGGTGAGGTGGCCTCTGGACAGGCCTGGGCACGGTCCACACGCCCTGACCCGAACACAAGGGTGTCATTCAAGACAGTTTCCAGCCACATTCGCAAAGCTCTTGCTCCTGAAACTTCATTAAACACAATCACTCTGTCTCAACTGGTAAACGTGTATGAGCTGGTTCAACTGTGAACACCTCAATCAGTAAAAAGTTATTAAATATACAGAAGGATCTTGAGCAAATTTCACCAGCAGTGGAAACGCTGGGCTTGTGAAAACAGTAGACTGTGGCTTGTGCAGCACAGACTCCTCAGGCCCCGGCTCTCCTCAGACCCAGAGGAAGCGGCTCCCTGCCCAGGAGAGGGCCAGCTCACACAGATTCCGCCTGCCCAGGGAGGCCCCAGGCCGAGAAGCCCCCTCCCTGGCAGACTTCACAGCGGATCCTGCAAGCGCTGAGTCCTGCATCTATTCCAACCAACACACCCTCAGATCTTTCGCTGAAGACAGAGAAGATGATCTTTTCAGGAAATCAGAAACAGAAACGACGTGTTTTCTCACATGCCAATTCGGTCACAAATCCTGACTGAAGGCTGACAATGTGCCAGCAGTTTCAGATGCTGGGGATGTGGCTCGGGAGAAACGGCCCGTCCTCCTAACGGCTCAAGCCAGCAGGAAGAGAGGACAGCGAATGGCTAACGACAGTGAAGGCGTGTCACGCTGTGGAGTGGGGGCCCATGAGAACACCGGGGAGGGACAGAGGGACCAGGCTGGGGAGCCCGGAACGGCCGGAAGCCCCACCACCCAGAACTGCAGTCCTGGGGTGAGGGCGAGGCCCTGAGGCAGAGCAGGCAGGGCGCTCGGGACCCCCGCACCTTGTGGCTCCACCAGGACACGGAGGTGACGACGTAGCGCCCAGTGGGGTCCCACTCCACGTCGGAGGCCATGTAGTGCTCAGCGATGTTCATGACCGTGCAGTCCGAGGTGTCGACAAACGCCAGGGCGCCGTTCATGCTGGGGAGACAGCACGGCTGGCATCACCGAGAGCCGCGTCTGTGCCGCCCTCAGCTCGGGCGAGCAGGCTTGCGCTCGGGAGCCCGCTGTCCCGCCTGATCGTGGACGTGGCAATGCCCACAGGGACACAGATGACGCACAGGGCACACAGGCTCCCAGAGGAGAGGCTGGCAGAGGCTGAGCTGCCAAACCCCAGCGCGAGGCACCCACAGTGAGGCGGGGAGCCCCGCCAGCCCAGAGGAGGCCCCGCACCCCTGTCCAGGCTCTGCACAGCCTGCTGCACAGCCAGGTGGGGAGCAAGGGGGTGAACGCCCAGAGGCTCGTGGGCACACCCAGCAGAGGGCAAGACGGGCTCCCAGCCTGACCAAACCCCCTTCCCACACGGACGCGCGGCATTTACACCGGGGGACTGGGCCACCAGGAGGAGGTCCTGCGTTCCGAAGTCCCCGGTGGAAGCGTCTGCAAGGGGCCTGGTCCTGGCCACGTCTGGGCAGCAGGATGGAGACACCGTACGATCCACCCAGGCTGGGACGCCCTTGGGAGCACCTGCCCCGCACTCGCAGGGAGGCGGCAGAGCAACCTTCGGGGCCGGAGCCGGGGCCACGGTCTCCCCCAGCCCCGCACAGGGCATCAGCGGAACCCACCTCCGCAGGCCAGCCAGCACGACGAACTGCCCCTGGGGGCTCCAGAAGATGGTGTTGGCCTGCTGCTTGTCGAACATCTCTGGAAGGAGAGGGTCAGAGGTCAGCATGCTGCCGAGACAGGGCCACCCCGCGGGTGTGCACACGGGACTCTGTGAGGCGCCGCACCTCGTAGTTTGGGGGCCTGGAGGGGTTCTGAAACTGCGGTGCTACATTAAGTAACGCTAACACTGCACTTGACGGTGCAATCAGACAAAACACCCCACGCAGGCAGTGTCACCATGGGGACGCAACACCAGGGCAAGGAGTCCAGTTTCCCTCAGATTCTCAGAGATACGTGACCCCAAAAGCCTAGAAATCCATTCTAGTGACTCACTTTTTAACTGAAAGAAGCTAATTCCACCATCTCTCCCTATGCCAACCCAATGCTCACTCCTGAAGGGGTGGGGCCTGGCCCTCATCTCTTTACTCAGGAGGGAGGGGCAGGGTGGGGAGGGGGGCAGCACCGCCCTGATAGGGACGGGCAGGATGGAAAGGATCCTGAGCAGTCCCCAGCACTGTGGTGGCCTGCAGGCTGACCCTGCAAGGGGAGGCAGGGTTGCGGGGTGCCTGGAAAGCAGAGGCACTTGTACGCTTGCTGCATCATAACCTACTTTACAACAGGAGGCCATGACTCTTCAGCTGTCCAAATGTCCTTTCATGACAAAGGGAAGTAATAATACACTCAGTTTTGTGACAGCAAGTTGGCGACATCACAGAATGACGATGTCACACACACCGCTGCTCGGGAGTGCACAGAAGGCCCGTCCTTTGCAGCAAACTCCCTCGCCCACCACCAGCTGCCCACAGGACGCTCTGTCCAGCCAAGCACTCTCCCAGGAGCAGTAACCGAGCTCTGCCCCTGGGCTCCCACTCGGCCGCTTACTGATGAGCTCGATCTTCCCGTTGCTCTTCACGTGGTAGAAGGAGGCGGATATCCGGGGCGCCTCCCCGTGCAGCACAGCAAACTTACTTCCGTTCGGCTCCCAAGCGAAGGCAATGATGGTTTCTAGGGCCAGGAAGAGAGGGCGAGCTCCTTGGTCACAGAATGTCATTTTCCGTTAAGGCTGCTCAACAAGAGATGCCCCAGATTCTCAGGTTCATTGAAAGGCCCACAAGCAGCACGGGCACAAAGACAGCACGCTGAGCCCTGCGGAGCCGCCGTGGCCGGCGGGCGGGCCCCACTTTACCCCAGGCTCCTGCCACGGGCGGGCCGGCCTATGGATGTGCCCCTCACTCTCCGCACGGCACACAGGGGTCATGCCCTCTCCCAGGCAGCACCTTCCCTTCCCTTCCTCCTCTCCCCAGCAAAACAGAATATACACGCTAAACGTTCCACCTAAAGGCAGAGACAGCGTCTCCAGTTTTTAGGAGTCCAAAAACCCAAAATAGCGCTACTCAACTGAGAACCTTCCTATGTAAGAGGACAAGCTCTTAGCTGCGTTGCTGGGTGTGTGATGAAAACCTGCTCTTCACACTCTCTAAGCGTGAAACCAGGCTCGAACCTGTGTCCCTCTGCTATGTAAGCAGATCACATGGTGTGAATGAAAAAAAGGGGGCGTCTCTTCACCTGGCAACTGGAAAGGCTAAGAGACTGAAGCTGGGAAGGACAGAGAAACCGTGACCCGACGTAGGCTCTGTAACACAGAGACGCCTGGCCTCAGCCAGCCTGCCTGGCTGTGAACTCGCAGGGAAGCGCTACGAGTAGGCGTGACAGCTCGGCAGCTACTCAACCTCAGGACAGGACGGAGGCACTTGCCTTTCATCTCGACCACGTCAACAGGCACCTGTTTTTCTCTCATCCGGAAAATTTCAAAATTTGTGACAACGCCCTGTTTAAAAGAAAAAAGAAGGGGTGGCATTCTGAAAACCAAGCATGAGGAAGACTCAAAGGACAACTTAAGTTAATGAAAGATTAAACGTATACGCCTGTTAGAGACGTGAAAATTGGCAGTGACTGAAGTGGTGAGACGAGCTCTCAAACGCTGATGAAGGCGGAGACGGGTACAATGTCCGGAGAAGCAGCGGTCCCTCGGCCCCAGCCCAGACCCTAGACCTGCCCTGAGGTCACCTCCAGCAGACGGGCCCAAGGATCCATATTGTGACCTCTCTGCAAACCTTCTGTAGTGTCCCGGAGGCCCACCAGCTGGGACTGATCCAACTATTATTTCAAAACAGTGAACAGCTATGTTCATGTAAAAAGCTGCATTATCCGTGATAGCCAAAAGGTGGAAACAGCCCACATGCCCACCAAAGGATAAATGGGCAAACACGATATAACACAGTAAACAGGCTCAGCCATGGAAACGACGAGGGACGAGCTCAGGGCGCCACCTGGACGGGCCTGCACCCCGCGCTCAGGGGAGGAGGCCAGACACGGAAGGCTGCAGCGTGTGACTCCACTCGTGAGAAACGTCCAGAACAGGGGCGCCCAGAGACAGGGGCGGGCAAGCAGGCGACAGGGTGTCAGGAGCCCGTGACGGCTGGCGCGGGGGGTTTCTTCTGGGGGAGATGGAAACGCTCTGGAGTTAAGACAGTGGTGGCTGCTGCACGGCCACGTGACCACACACCTCAGAAACTCGCTGTGAAAGCAAGATTTCCATTAGAAGGAAAAAAACCACGCGTCTGTGTACAAACAAGTGTTAAATGAGGCAGACAAACAGTCTGGACGCAGGCCTGTGTCAAGCATGCTACTCTGCGTTTCAAAAGAAAAACCTGAAGAAAACAAAGCACTGTTTTAACACCTGCAGAGAAGGAAGGCGGGTGCCTGGAGGCTCCCCGGTGTTCTCTCGTGAGCTCTGACCTGCGCCAGCTAAGCGGCGCGTTACCCGCTCAGTCTACAGGAAAGACTGCACTCCTCCACCGCAAGAGGGTCACAGTGCTAGCCCTGATGCGACAGCTAACTTTTGGTGCCAGGCGGGCCTGAGAAAAGTCTTAAGTTTGAACCAAAAAAACCCATGAACACCGCCCCACCCCCCCAAACTGAGCTGCAGCAGGAAGGGCCCCGCCCGCTGGTGCCCACTCACCTGGGTGCCTTTGGGCGTCCTGTCCACTTTCACACACAAGTAGTCCCCGTTCTTCTGCCAGTGCAGCTTGCAGTCCACGACGTTGAAGAGGTTCCTGACTCTGATCTCTTGCCTGGTGGGCAGCTGCATCAGGGTTACCCTGGCTGGAATATCTTTATCTTCAGGCACCCAAAAGGCTATTATGTTACCACCGGGGGACCAAGAAAAATCTCTGCAGAAGAAAATAAAACGTTTACCAGGACCGGCTGAGCCACGATGAGGAGGCACAGGAGTGAAAGGGCTCACTCCCTGTGCAATGCAGGGCGCTGGCACGCTCACCTCCCGGAATGGCAGTGGCAACAGCACCCTGAGGGCCCACCCCCGAGGCCTACCCTGGGCGTCCTGTGCAGCCTGCTCTGTCCCCAGGACAACGGGGCTTTGCCAGGCTCACTGTGCCAGTGAGGAGTGAGGTACTGATACCACCACCCACCAGCATGGGGATCACGTGGGTGGTGGGTCAAGCCCCAGGCTCTGAAACCGCACTGACACTCTAAACCACAAGGCAAGTAAAAGAAACTTTCGGTTGATGAACCAGCTATGTGATTTCTGAACATTCATTAAGAGGTCAAAGGGAGAAAACTCCAGATTAAGAAATGTACGAGAAGGGAAGTAGGGGCAATTCTCTTCACTGCAAAAATTTAAAAGTTGCGTTCACAAACAATTCACGAGTTCTGTCCACGCAGAGCATCTTCACTTTTGCTTTTACTGCGAATTAACGCCCAGTGTTAATTATAAGCCATAATTCTGCCCAATATATAAATACAACAGAGCAGGAAGAAACGCGCGCATCCCCGGCGCTGCTAGGACTTCTCACTGCCCCGAGATTTCAAGCAGACAAAGACGTGCCTACTCTTTGACAGATCAAACCAGCCACAGCTCAGAGGCCAAGCAAACCCATGGCACAGACCATCAGACTGACATGGAGACCCCCGACTTCAAAGAAGACTCCTCTTCCTCAAAGACTATGCCCGAGTGTTTGGTCCCCAGGCGGGAACAGGAAAGGGAGCAGCCCTCAAGACGCCCCTACGAGCAGGAGCAGGAAATGCTGACATGGCCACCAACGAGCAGCCCGTGGCGGCAGGCACGAGCCCGCGGTGACACCGCCGTGCCCCATGACTGGCGCGAGCCCGCGGTGACAGCCCCGTGCCCCGTGACAGGCATGAGCCCGCGGTGACACCCCCGTGCCCAGTGACAGGCCCGAGCCCATGGTGACAACCCTGTGCCCGCGGTGACAGCCCTGTGCCCAGTGATAGCCCCATGCCCCGTGACAGGCCCAAGCCCGCGGTGACAGCCCCGTGCCCTGTGACTGGCGCCAGCGTTCTCTCCCAGAGTACAGGAGCCGAGAGTACAGGGCAGTCAAGCCCGCTGCCCCCCGCGCTGCGGGCCACTCACTTTATGCCGGAGATCTTCAAGCTCTTCTTGTCCAAGAGGCCCATTGACTGCGGGAGAAACGGGGGCAGCGGCGTCAGCCAGCCCACTGCCTCAGCAGCACGTGCAGTTCCTCATGGCATAAGCTTGCTGGGGGAGCAGTGCCGGCACAGGGCGACAGACCAACTGGGCACCAGTCGCCCAAAGCAGTAAGACACCCTCCCAGGGCCCGTTCCAACCACTCCCCGCCCCAGCTCCCCGTGGCAGCAGAGACCCGATCCAGGGCCCAAGAACCTGCAAGGCCCGAAGACCGGAGGCCACCCTCTCTCTCGGCCACCCCTCAAGCTAAGGAAAGCTCTGCGCCTGCAACAGCTCCCGGCAGGGCAGCTCAGCTCAGGCAATCAAATCAGCCACTTACAGGAGTTTCATAGATACTCAGAGTATCGAGCGTCATTCTGGCAAAAAATTTACCATCGTGGCTCCACCTGAGGAGAAAAAAAGAAGTGCCAAGCTGGTCGATGAAGAGGGGGGCACAGAGGCCACCGTGGCTACCCGGGTCCACTCACTTAAAGATAGGCCAGTGGGCTGAGCTCTCACAGTGGAAACCCCTCTTCTTCTGCCCGGTGAGGATGTCCCAGATGATGATGGCCTGAGGGTCATCCTGAGTGTCCATCAAGGGGCTGAAGGTCACCAGGTACCTGCAGCAGAGGGCGCAGCATCACCCCCTGCACCCCGCCTCCTCTCCTGTGAGGGTGCAGCGAGGACCAGCCGTGGCGGGAGTGACGGGCTTCTGCTCCCGAGCGTGACTCCAGGCACGAGGGAGGGAGACTCCTGGGACAAGCAGTCAAGAGTCGTGCAGCCAGCACCTTCTCTAGCCCTCCAGGCTCCCTCAAAATGCCCTCCCGGCCAGAGAGCCCACTCTAAAGACAGAGGAGAACCACCATGGCACACACCGCTCAGTCCTGCCTGGCACCACGGCATACTCTGAGGGTCACCTTACAACGTTTCGCTGATAAAATCTGGACAAGGAAAGACCTAGCGGGTTCCCAACGAAAGTCCGCGGCATGCGCTAGCAGAAGGCGTGGTGCGGCATGCTCACACTTTCTTTCCCTGGACTGATCAGGTGAACAGCTGGGCCCCGCAGCGGACACCAACGGCCGCGGGCGCTCAGGCCCTCGTCAGACGACGGGAGTTTACGCATACGTGTGGGGAGAGGAGGTGATAAAGCAAAGGCAGCCAGACATAGCCCACCACGGTAAAGAGCACACGGGAATCCTCTGTGCTCTCTTACGACGATTCTACTTTACAGTGGGAACTACTGCGAAATGAAGCTTTAGAAAGTCCTCTAGAGGGCTGGCAGCACTCCATCTGCCATGCTGTAACAGCTTACCTTTCACAAGGTGAGAAATCGATAAGCTGAACCCCTTGGTGGCTGAATCTCTGAATCTGTTTGAATTTCTCTCCCCCCCACAGAGCAATGCCTCGCTGGTGAAAGGTGGCCAGGTAGGTGCCCTTAGGAGACCAACGCACGTATGTCTCTGTCCATCGCTGTGGAAAAAGCCAGCGCCAGTGTCAACGCAACAAAAGAGCCAAACACAAAGGCTCTGAAGTCTGACGAATTCAGTTCCCAAACTTTTAACTAAAGACACGGGAAGCCTATTCACTTCTTAGCACTTGTTTCAAAGCTAGAAGAATAAAAGCTGCTGTCAAGACGGGTAACCTCAAAGCACGTGACACTTCACCCGCCCTGGTACAAGCTCCTCTTTCTCCTTCCGGCCGTGCCATGTGGCCTGTGGGATCTCAGTTCCCTAATCAGAGATCGAGCCCAGGCCCACGGCACTGAGAGTGCAGAGCCCTACCTGCTGGACCGCCAGGGGCCCCACCGCCCCTTCCTTGTTGAGGAAACCCAGCAAGGAGCCCCTGCCCGGCAGCAAATACCCACCGCTCTCTCCTCGATGGAGACCGGGTCCTTCACATCATTCCAGAATATGGAGGTGCGGTCCCCGCTCTCGAAGATCACGCTGTACTGATCTCTGCACTCAGCCTCTTCAAGCCAGTAGCGCAGGTTTCCCTGAAGGAGCCAAGCACAAGGGATGGAGGACATTTCCCTAATTTTGGCCAAAGAAAACCTGTATTCGTAAGTGTCGCACTTAGCACCATGACGAATTCACTCAGCACCGTGGATTCCTAAGGAGTCACCACTCAAGGCAAGAGGCTAGCCACCATTTCTTCTAGTTACATACAGAGTTTATGCAACATACCAGGTCTTTGAAAGGTTGTTTCTCTGGAATATCCCATTCATCACTGATGGTCATATACCTGGAAGATCAGTGACACAACAGATGACCACAAGGGTGAGTGGTCCTTGGCCAGACAGTACTGCATCCCTCCCGCAAAGGGAAAGGACAGGCTTTGCTTGGTCATTATTGGTGAGGGGGTGCTGGGCGGGGGAGGGGAGCACCTGGCCGGGGATATGAAATGACCCTGCACTGTCTGACAGGAGAGTGCAGCCTCCTGAAAGACCACTAAGTACCCCCGGCCCCCTGGGGCAGAAAGGCCTGGCCACGCATGCTCAGGAAGACGTCCAGGTTCTCCTGGGCCGAGTCAGAGCTCACTTGTCAAAATCAGTGAAGAGGTTGACCCTGAACGTGTGCTGCTTGTCGAGCTTGTAGCCATCAGCATTCTTCACAGCGTCCAATGCGTGGGCGGGGGAAGCGTATTCCAGGAAAATATACCTGAATCAAGGGAGAGGGTAACTCACAAGCATGCAGACCCGAAGAGCAGGCAGGTCATGCTCCACACACCCAGGCCCCGCAGAGCTTGTACACCCCATGAGCATCCATGACCCGTTTGCTTGCCACGTCCCGAAAGCAGTCAGGTCCCTAGCAGAGCAGCTCTAAACATGAACAGAATCCAAACACAAGATCCGGTGCCTCTAAAATTAACCAAAATGCTCACTACCCTGACTATGGCAACCGTTTTAAGGATGTACATGTTCATCAAAACTTATGAAATTGTATACTTTAAAACTCTCTGACTTGACTGTCAAGCATCTTTCAACAAAGCTATTTATAAAAAACAGGAATAGTCTGATACTGTGTATTACAGGGAAAATCACAAAGGCTCTCAGAGAATGTTTCATTTTAATACAAATCACACATGCAACTGCTCCGGAAAAAGCCACCCTCCCACCTTTCCGAAGCAGCAAATGTAAGAAGCGCTGCCTGTGTGTGATCAGTTTCCCAAGAAGCTAAAACTGTTCTAGGCAGTTTCTAAAATCTGAAATTAAAAAATGAAGCTTATACCACTTTCTCATTCCTGTCTCATAAAAGATGACTTTGCCCATACTCAGAGGCTGACGTTTTCACGACATCTTAACGGAGAAAGTCTGACAAGTGTGTGGAGCAGCCAGCAGAGCTCCGGTTGCTGCCGGCCGAGAACAAGCCGGGAGTGGCCGCTCGGGCTCCACCGGGACTTGCCCAGAGGCGCTGCGGGCGCGCACTCTCCTGTACTCAGGAGAGGACAGGCACAGGACTGTCTCAGCCGCTGATCCAAACAGCCAGTCGACAGGAAGACAGACAAACTGTCCCATGACAGAGCACCACAGCATTCACACAGAAGCAATCGGAACTACATTACCAACACAGAAAGCCTGATGCTGAATTTAGAAAGCAGACTGCAGGACACATATCTCACACTGTCGCTTTTAAAAGACACAATATCTTAGGTAACAGCATAAAAAAGTTACTAACTGAACAATGGCACAATGCTTTCTTCTAGACTCTAAGAAATACCCCCATTTCAGATGTTAAAATGTGGGAGAAAAGCATACTTTAGAATCAAAATACTGTACGTCAGATTTTCCTGAAGCCCTGCCAACCTCCAGATTTGCCTACGATCTACCTCTGATCAATCACTGTTCAAGGAGAGAAGAGCCCAGGCTCTCATGTCCCAGCAGCTCAGCAGCCGACTCACAAAACCCAACTCAGAAGCAGACGCCCAGGTCTCCCCCTGCCCTGCCCCGTTGATGGTCCCGGCCCCGTTGATGGTCCCTGCCCCGAGGCTCCCACGGCACACCATCGCCTTCACGGTGTCAGCGGCCAAGGAAAAAGCCAACCACACGTCCCTGTGGGAGGACATCACTCACCCTTTTGTCCTTCCGTCCTCCTCTGGATAGAAATCGTTTGTGATTTTCCCAAACTTGGAGAAGATCTTATGGATGACGTTTTTGAGTTTCTCCAGGCGGTCGGGCCCCACCTGAGGCACATTGTCGACCACAATCACCGAATCGATTCCGTCTGCTTCCTGCGGCCGGTCTTTGAGCACGTCCCCCAGTAACTCTGCAGGAGGGAAAGGTGTGCCAAGTTTACTTTCCTGACCAAGTTAATGCACCAGGTTAGCACACTGAACACATTTCCAAAAAGTAAAAAATGAAGAATTAATCTGAATGCTTTTGCTCTGAACGTTAAAATATCACAGCCCTGGCTTGACTAAAAATTTAAACTTGAAATAACTGGGAGAACTGAACTCTTTACACACCCCCTAACAGTCAAGACATGTCAATAATTGACAATATTAAATGAATTTTTTAAAAAATTTTAAAAACTTTCCCCTCTATCCCCAAATGAATTTTTAAAAAAGAGCCTTTAACAGTGAAGAAGCAAAGAGGATGGACTTTTACCAGAAAAAAAACAAAACCAAGTGAGCTGAGGAACGCCTGTGGTGAGCCTTCTCTGACCCACCTGTCACAGACTCATCACCCAAGGTTCTGTACGAAAAGCAGCCTTGTTTCAAGACCGCGTGGGACGGCGACTGGCAGTTAGACCAGGCGACTGGAGGCTACAGGGCCCATGAAAGCGCGCGAGGGATGAGGCCTGTAGGTCAGGTGCCTCCAGCTGGACAGAATACCCAGCAGTATTACCACTGGGAGACACCAGCCATTCAGATGTTAGACTGTAAACGCTTAGAACAGTGCTCGGAACGTAGCAAGAAATGTCAACTGGTATTTTCATAACTTCATGCAAAAGCTCAAAGTGCATTCTGTTCACGTCACAGAACAGAAATTAAAATCACAGGACCCAAATCTTAAGTGCTCTCAGTAACACAGACCTTCCTTGACTTATGATGGGGTTACTTCCCAATAAACTCATTTTTGAACCATTGTAATTCAAACCATCACAATTTCAGGACTGTCTCTACAGGCAAAATGAATGTCCAAGGTAATTTTTAAACAACAGCTGAAGAACAAAGGTTTATTATCTGTGTATCTGTGTGTTCTAGAACCTAATTATGACTAGTTTTTAAGTATTTCAACATGTTATAAAGGACACGTCAGAAAATATTCTTTGCTGTATTTTATTTTCAAAAGTTGAGGTGAATTCCCTTCACTTTAGTGGTTGAAATTTTCAATAATAAAAAGTGTTTTTAAAAGGAAAAAGGGTAATTTCCAAAGGCAAGTCCTGTTATAAACTACCTCTAATGAATTCCAACACCTTTACGAATGATACTGGAAATGTTACCTTAGATGAAAGAACTGCCACTTAAATTTCAATGAAGCTAAAATCATGACCAAACAAAGAGGAAACTGAGAAAGAGGCAGATTAGGGCATCTTCCCTACAGAGCCGGAGTCAGCTGCTTGGGTTACTGTTAAAGCTGACTTACCCAACTACTATATCACCTGTTAAGCCTGATCTGAATTTACAAGGTTTACAGGAAGAAGCTCAGCTTTTATACAAACCGTGGACTCCTTCCCACAACTTTGAAGGGTCTAGCTTTATAAGAACCCGCCCATACACAGTAGGGGAATGAGCATAGTCACCACATGAAAACACTTCCTTCTCATCACGGCCCACGCATCTGGCTACTCTTGGCTCATGGATTTCCAATCTGACTCCAGGAGAAATACAAGAAATGCAAGTCTCAAGGCTGAAGTAGCGAAGACATTTGGTCAAAATCTGCACCACACGTTTGCTTGGTTGAGCATCAAGGGCCAAGAACGCTGTGTTTAAGACGCAACCGTGTGGCACAGGTCGCCTGTGTCAGGGAGGGAGGGGCAGATAGAGGCGCTGCAGCTTCGGAGTGCGCGGGAGGGCTCGCCAGGAGGCCCAGTCCATTTTCACAAGAGCCGGTACCTTGAGCATCGCTCTCTGACCCTATAGGACGGTTCTCATGAAACAGAAAACACATGAGCTCCTGACTACAACTACTGGCCTCGAGAAGACAGACGGCTCGCTCACTTTTAGTTCCTTAGGACCAGGAGCCTCACAGGTCCCTCTGAAGAAATATCAGGATCGCAAGCACTTCCAGAGGCCCTGCCAGCAGCCACCTGGCCTGGCTGGCCCGTGCTTACTCCAGCATCCTGTCACACCGTGCAGAAACCCTGTGTGAATCAGGTGTGTTCAAATAATACTTAAAAAAAGTGAACACTGAAGGACTCAAAATGAGCTTAAAAACCACAACTTAGGTTTTAAAATATAAGAAAAACTGGTGCAGTGAAAAAGAACAGTGGTCTAAGCTGGGGGGACTGGGGATGGGCTACCAAGCAACACTGCCCATGGATTTTCAGCAAGCGACTCCCCAGGAAACACATTCTCTTAGAGGTGAATGGGTGAGGGGCTTTGACTGGGTCAGCGGCTCCCAAGTCCTCACGTGCACGAAAAGTGCAGCCTTTCCTGCTTTTCATGCTGAAATGTCTTGTGTCTCATGAAACAAAGTATAAGACCATGCTGACAATAACCTTTAAGATTGTTTCAAGGAAGTCATTATGCGGCATATCCCAAACCTATACAGTGCTGTGCATCAGTTACAACTCAATAAAACTGGAAGAAAAAAAAAAGCATTTGATAAAGAATTTTAAAATAAGCTATGTTTCAAAGTCAAACAACTCTATGTTCTCTAAACTTTCTCATGTGAAATTCTTTATGATTCTGACTCAATCTCAGTGATCAGGCACACTCCCCTGCCAATCTATCTCTCCGTGGTAACATCTTATTTTTCTGGTGTTTCATCGGCTATTTCAATGGTGTTTTACTCATTATTCCCATTTTAATAACGTGGCCAATATGCAGAGGAATCCATTGATGTGCTCCCAGCCTGAAAAGTTACAACGGCTTAAAAACAACACAAAAACAAATCAGAAGTCTGACACTCCGCTCTGCCCACTCCCGAGACAGCGTCCGTCCACCCCTACGGACACGGCACCGAGTCAGTTGCAGGCCTCTGACAGGCAGGCCTGGCGGGTCACTCGGGGCTGCCGGACCTCAGAGGAAGGGCTGTCACCCGGGACCGTGCAGCACGTGGAGCTCCTGCCTGGCCGGGCCCTGCTGACCACACCCCTGCACACTCGGCCACGGCTCCCGCGGGCCCGCCGCCGGCCCTCGCCGCCCTCCAACCTCCCGGCTGCAGGGCCCGTGCCTGGCTCGCCAGGTCGTCTCCCTCTGCTCCCCTCCTTCTTTCGGAGAAAAGACGGCGGTCCAGGCGCTCACGGAAGCCTTCCCCCGGTGCGGGGAGTCTGGCGGGGGACCGGGAACCTCGGTGCGGCGCGGCCCCGCCGCCTCACCTTCCTCGCTCACGTCGTCCACGAAGTCCTCGGGGTCGCTGAAGGAGGGCTCGTCCGCGCCGCCGTCCTCCGCCGCGCCGTCCGGCTCCCCGCCCGCGCCCTCGGACCCGGCCTCGGCCGCCGCGTCCTGCGCCCGCTCCGCCGGGGCCTCGCCTGCCAGCGGGGCCGAGGACTCCTCGGGCGGCGGCGGGGTGGCGCCGGGGGCCGCGTCGGCCCTCTCGTCCCCGTCGGCCGCGGGCTCGGCCGGCCGCTCAGGCCCGGGCGCGGCCTCCGCCTCCGCGTCCTCGCCGCCCGCCGCCTCCTGCACGCCGGGCCGCGCCACCTCCGCCCCCGGCGACGGCTCGGCGGCCGGCTGCTCCGGCCCCGGCTCGGCGCGCTGCTCGGCCGCCTCGGGCGCCGCCACGTTCTCCGCGTCCTGCATGGCCCCGCGCTGCCGCCTCGCCCGGTCTCGCCGCGCTTCCGACTCTCCCAGGCCGCACCGCGCGCCTACCTCCCGGCCATGTGCGTGCGGCGGGGCCGCCCACGGGCACGGGGGGGCGCGCGCGCCCTGACGCCGTCCCGCGCGCCCGGGAGGGCTCACGGGGCCGGGCTGTGTCCGCCGGGGCTTGCGACGGCGCCCGCGCCACGAGCGCCGGGCCCAGGCCGAGCAGCGGCCCTGTCTCGGTCAGCCCACCGGCGGCTTGAGAACCAGGCTGCCCCGCCTCAGGCAGCGGATGGTTCCGCCCAACATGGCGGCGCCGCGGCCTCCTCCCGTCAGGCCGCGCGGCGGGGAGAGACCACCTGCGAAGCCGCAGGGAGGCGGCAGGCGTCCGCCCGGCGCGGGGCGCCGCAGTGCCCTCCGCTTGCACACTGGTGCCGGCCGGAAGGCTGGCACAGACTGCTTCGGTTGGGATATCTTGGCCTTTCACCAAACAGTTCAACTTACGTTACCAAGTTCCACCTCTACACGCCGGCGTTTAGACTCGTCTACTGACTGGGCAAAAGAATGGGCAATTCCAAAACACAGAAGGACTACCTGGCGAGCCAGGGAAGGCGCGGGCTGCTACAGGGACGACCGCCCGGCGCAACACAGAAATGAACGAGCGCTGCTCTGATCCCGCACACCCACGTTCACCGCGGCGGCTGTAATTCCGCCTTTCCCCATTCTGATGGTCACCATGGTTCGACCCGCGCGGGCCTCCGCTCCCTGACGCGCGGGAGCGCGGCCACGGGGCGGGGCGGGGCCAGGCGCGAGGGGCGGGGCCTGTGGGGCGGGGCCGCCGCGGGCGGGCTAGAGGGCGTGGCCTGCGCGGCCAGGTGCTGAGGTACCTGAGGCGCGGCGGCGCGGAGACCCTGGCAGGTGTACCGCGTTTGCACCTCTGTCTTTTGGATTTTGCGGAGCACGCGGGCCACCGCTCAATGTAAATGTTTTAGTTCTAAAAAAGAAGGCGGTGCTGCGGCGGCAGGCGGGACGGGAGTTTAGGACAGTTTGGGAAGACGGATCGGGTGCCGGCTGCCGACAGGGTGAACGCGCTTCGTGCCTCGGAACTCTGCTCTGAAAAATGGATAACACTGTGAACGGAGTGCTGGGTGTATGTTACCTCAGCTGACAGGAAAAGAGAAAAAACCAGGGCTCTCAGGCTGCCTACCTGTGAGTCCCGATGCTCCGTCTTTCAGCTTTTGCAGCTGTGGGCAGGCCCCACGGCCTCTCTGCCTCGGTCTCCTCACCTGTGAAATGAGGTGCGTGCTCCAGGGGCGGGCTTCGGAAGGGAAACTCACTGTTCCTGGCCGTCAGAATTACCCTCCTATTTTCTGGTTTCTTCCGCCGTTTTCACAGGCTGCTGGGCTCTGCCCGCGCTTTTCTTCTGGAAGGTGCTCTTGGTGGCACAGAAGTGAGTGATAAGTGAATGTGTGTGCGCTCAGTCGTGTCCGACTCTGTGACCCCATGGACGGTAGCCCGCCAGGCTCCTCTGTCCGTGCGATTTTTCGGGCCAGAATACTGGAGTGGGTTGCCATTTCCTCCTCCGGGGGATCTGCCCGACCCGGAGATGGAACCCTCCTCTCCTGCATTGGCAGGCGGATTCGTTACCACTGAGCCACCTGGGAAGCCCCTTAATAAGTGGATATTCACAGAAAGCTTGAAAACAGCTGACCCTAGCTGGGCAGCTACATGTTTCTTAGGGAAGACTTT
Source organism: Ovis canadensis (assembly GCF_042477335.2). NCBI lineage: Eukaryota > Metazoa > Chordata > Mammalia > Artiodactyla > Bovidae > Ovis > Ovis canadensis. The sequence goes on from NC_091268.1 coordinate 56,053,685, forward strand.
TCCGGTGTGCAGGTATTGTAAATATTAGCCGCTCATTACTATTTCCCAGGGGAAGGACTCCTATCTTATTCTGCAGGTAAAATTATGAATGTGCTCATGATGCCAAAAAAAAAAAAAGTGTATTTTCAAAGTACGTGCCGCAGTGTTCTAGCAAGAAAAGCAGCAAGACCATCCGCAGTTCCTCCACCCTCCAGAGTTTGAGGAGTGCTGAGGGGAAAGTTCAGAGTATATCAGGGCCAGAGTGGGAGGCGCTCTGTGTGGGGGGTTCAGCAGGGAGGAGGCGTTTGCAGTTCTTGTCTCAGAGTCCCAGTGCTGTGGGGGGACTGTCAGGAGTCAAACACCACAGAAGTGGGGCTGAAAGTACATGTGCCGTAGAGTCAGGAATCCTTTGGCACCCCTCTCAGCAGGGGAAGCTAGGGGGCCTCCCTGGCTGCCCAGTGTTAAGACTCGATGCTTCCACTCCTGGGTGTGTGGGTTGGATCCCTGGTTGGGGAACTGAGTCCTACATGCCATGAAGTGCAGCCAGAAAGTTTCTAGAAGGAGGAGCCAAGCCCTGCCCTCCTCAAGTGTGGGTGCCCCTGATCGCTCATGTCCAACAAACGCGTGGTGCCAGGAGTGATGCCATGTGACTTCCAAGTGTGGGTCCTAAAAATGATAAGCTTCCACCTGGCTCTCTCTCTTGGGCCGCTGGGTCTGAAGGAAGCTAGCCACCTTTCCCCGAGGACACCCAAGCAGCCCATGGAGGGGCCCGCTCTGAGGAGGGCCCCCGTGTGGAGGAGTTTCAATCCCTGGCCAATCAGCACCCGGCTCCCAGACCCCTGAAATGGAGACGGCCCTCCGTCCCCAGTCCAGCCTCGTTGGCTGCAGCCCGAGCCCAGCTCTTGAGAGAGGCCTCAGGAGACGCCAAACCTGCCAGCACCTTGATCTTGGACGTCCAGCCTCTGGAACAGTGAGAAATAAATGTGTTGTGTTGAGTCTTCCGGGCTGTGGCATTTTGTTATGGCAACCTGCACTGACTAATGCATTAGGTAAATATGTGAAATACATAGAAACAAGCCTAGAAGGATACACGTTCAGCTGAAAAGGGATTGATGAAACAGTGGCAGTGGTGGCGCTGGTCACAGAAAAGTGCTGATTGTGACATCTAGGTGGCAGGCTTGCAACTGTTCACTGGAAAATTCTCTCAACATATCTGTATGTCGGAAAATTTTTGTAATAAGTTGTTGGGAAGGAGTCGGGAGGATTGCAAGAGGCCCCCTGCTGGAATAGTTGGAGCCTCAAAAGGAATAAAAAGCTGTATATGTTTGACAGGTTTAAGTTCATTTGTTCGTTATGCTGTGTTTTAAAAATCCTGTTGCTCACAGGTGAACATTGCTGGGGCATTGCCTCATTCTGAAAATAGACAAAAGACTGAAGCAATACAGTTAATCTTGCGTTTTTAATTTTATCTTTATATTTCAAGGTAACCAAACTGTTGATGAGGGAAAGCTCTTATTTATAAAATAATTCTAGCCAATACATGCAGACGGTTCAATAACATTAGATAAGCAACAGTTTGCAAACCTTATGAAATAACCATCCAAGGAGTGGTCCTGAAACAGCGGTGAGAGGTCGGTGGGGAGCTGTGGGCCAGAGGGGCCAGGATGACAGCATCTGATGACAGAATTTAACGCTGTGATTTTCCCTCTAAGCGCTACTTTAGTTACATCCCACAAATTATAATATGTTGTGTTCTCCTTTGAAAATGTTTCCTAATTTCCATTATGATTTCTTCTCAGATCTGTAGTTTGTTTGGAGATCTGGTCTTAGGATGCACCTATTTGAGGGTTTTTCGGATATGTCTCCAAATCTGGCTTCTGGTTTAATTGTGTTGTGAGCAGAGAACGGACTTTGCTTCTTGGCTTTTATTTTGGCCATGCTGCTTGTGTGATCTAAGCTTCCCGACCAGAGATCAGACTCGGGCCCTCTGCGGGGAGAGCACGGAGTCCTCACCAGGGAATTCCCCAGGGAACATACTCTGTATGGTTTCAGTGCTTCTGAAACTGTGTTGAGATCTGTGGCCAAGAATGTGGGCTCCCTCGGTGCACGTTCCCTGAATGCCACTGGGGATGAGTGTTCAGGAAGCATCGCCGAGATCCAGTGGGTCCCGGGCATTGCTCCAATCTTTGAAAACGTTTCTGATTTTCTGTCCCTGTGTGCTCTCAGTTGCTGAGAGGCACATGTTGGCAGCTTCGAGCTCTAACGATGGATTTGTCTCTCTCTGTTTTATCACTTCTTTTGTGTACCCTGAAGTTCCGTATCGTGTACACGTCCGTGTAGGGCTGCTTTGTCTTCTTGATGAGTTGGCCACCTTGCCATTTTAGATACTTCTTTTTATTCCTGATAATATCCCCTGCTCTCCAGTTTACTTTCTCTGGTACTAATATAGCAAACTTCCAGCTTTCTTCTTTTTCCTCCTATAACATTGTATTTATTTAGTTTTGGCTGTGCTGTGTCTTTGTTGCTTTGTTGTTTGGGGTGAGAAGGAATAAGGATATAAGTCTAGAGCGGGGCGGGGGTGTGTGGGCCAAGTGTGTTTTGAGGGGGCAGGGTGGCAACCAACTGTATACGCTGCGTTTCTGGTCAGCAGATTGAGGACGGCCACCACGTAACCAACTGTATGCGCTGTGTTTCTGGTCAGCAGAGCGACGACGGCCACCACGTAACCAACTGTATATGCTGTGTTTCTGGTCAGCAGAGCGAGGATGGCCACCACGTAACCAACTGTATGCGCTGTGTTTCTGGTCAGCAGAGCGACGACGGCCACCACGCATCCACCTTTGGTTCACCACCATGGCAGCAGAGCAGCCCCAGCTTGGGCCTAGAGCCTTATCTCAACATATCAGAACCTATTTTTTAAACTTAAAAGCATTTTAAGGCCAAATTTAGAGTTCCCATTGAAATCATGAGTTTGACAGCTGGTTTTATTTCAATAACATTAAGAGAAGGGGATGACAGAGGATGAGATGATTGGATGGCATCACCAACTCAATGGACATGAGTTTGGGTAAACTCCGGGAGTGGGTGATGGACAGAGAGGCCTGGCATGCTGTAATCAATAGGGTCGCAAAGAGTCGGACACGACTGAGCGACTGAACTGAACTGAACCTGACTAAGTAACAATTAAAAGGGAAAATGTTCTGCCACGTTCCCACCCACTTTGGGAAGCCTGGGGCTTGGGAGTGAAGGAGAGATCTGGGCTAGGTCTAAATTACCTCCCTTGTTGGATGACCTAGGGCCATTTATTCATCATCACTAAGCTTCAGTTTCCTTATATTAAAAATGACATTAAGAATCCTATTCTCACAGGCTTGGGAGAAGTTCCATGAGATTAGGTGGACGATTTACGCCTTTTTTTATCTGTGTTGTTATCTTGTTCAGTCCCTAAGTTTTGTCTGACTCCTGGTGACTCCATGGACTGCAGCAAGCCAGGCTCCTTTGCCCTCTGTCTTCCTTATTTATCTGTAGGCTTATCTTAAAACAGTGAGAAGTATTTTCAAGAGGGCTAACCTAAATGATAGGATACTGAAACAGGTACTCCCCAGGTCAGTAGGTGCCCAATATGCTACTGGAGGTCAGTGGAGAAATAACTCCAGAAAGAATGAAGGGATGGAGCCAAAGCAACAACAATACCCAGCTGAGGATGTGACTAGTGATAGAAGCAAGGTCTGATGCTGTAAAGAGCAATATTGCATAGGAACCTGGGATGTCAGGTCCATGAATCAAGGCAAGTTGGAAGTGGTCAAACAGGAGATGGCAAGAGTGGACGTCGACATTCTAGGAATCAGCAAACTAAAATGGACTGGAATGGGTGAATTTAACTCAGATGACCATTATATCTACTACTGTGGGCAGGAATCCCTCAGAAGATATGGTGTAGCCATCAAGGTCAACAGAAGATTCCGAAATGCAGTACTTGGATGCAATCTCAAAAACAACAGAATGATCTCTGTTCGTCTCCAAGGCAAACCATTCAATATCACAGTTATCCAAGTCTATGCCCCAACCAGGAATGCTGAAGAAGCTGAAGTTGAACAGTTCTATGAAGACCTACAAGACCTTTTAGAGCTAACACCCCAAAAAGATGTCCTTTTCATTCTAGGGGAATGGAATGCAAAAGTAGGAAGTCAAGAAACACCTGGAGTAACAGGTGTTACCCTTATGATTATACAGTGGAAGTGAGAAATAGATTTAAGGGCCTAGATCTGATAGATAGAGTGCCTGATGAACTATGGAATGAGGTTCGTGACATTGTACAGGAGACAGGGATCAAGACCATCTCCATGGAAAAGAAATGCAATAAAGCAAAGTGGCTGTCTCAGGAGGCCTTATAAATAGCTGTGAAAAGAAGAGAAGCGAAAAGCCAAGGAGAAAAGGAAAGATATAAGCATCTGAATGCAGAGTTCCAAAGAATAGCAAGAAGAGATAAGAAAGCCTTCTTCAGCGATCAATGCAAAGAAATAGAGGAAAACAACAGAATAGGAAAGACTAGAGATCTCTTCAAGAAAATTAGAGATACCAAGGGAATATTTCATGCAAAGATGGGCTCAATAAAGGACAGAAATGGTCTGGACCTAACAGAAGCAGAAGATATTAAGAAGAGATGGCAAGAATACACAGAAGAACTGTACAAAAAGGATCTTCATGACCCAGATAATCACGATGGTGTAATCACTCACCTAGAGCCAGACATCCTGGAATGTGAAGTCAAGTGGGCCTTAGAAAGCATCACTACGAGCAAAGCTAGTGGGGGTGATGGAATTCCAGTTGAGCTATTTCAAATCCTGAAAGATGATTCTGTGAAACTTCAGTTCAGTCGCTCAGTTGTGTCCAACTCATTGTGACCTCATGAATCACAGCACACCAGGCCTCCCTGTCCATCACCAACTCCCGGAGTTCACTCAGGCTGACGTCCATCGAGTCCGTGATGCCATCCAGCCATCTCATCCTCTGTCGTCCCCTTCTCCTCCTGCCCCCAATCCCTCCCAGCATCAGAATCTTTTCCAATGAGTCAACTCTTTGCATTAGGTGGCCAAAGTACTGGAGCTTCAGCTTTAGCATCATTCCTTCCAAAAAAATCCCAGGGCTGATCTCCTTCAGAATGGACTGGTTGGATCTCCTTGCAGTCCAAGGGACTCTCAAGAGTCTTCTCCAACATCACAGTTCAAAAGCATCAATTCTTCAACGCTCAGCCTTCTTCACAGTCCAACTCTCACATCCATACATGACCACAGGAAAAACCATAGCCTTGACTAGACGGACCTTAGTCGGAAAAGCAATGTCTCTGCTTTTGAATATGCTATCTAGGTTGGTCATAACTTTTCTTCCAAGGAGTAAGCGTCTTTTAATTTCATGGCTGCAATCACCATCTGCAGTGATTTTGGAGTCCCCCAAAATAAAGTCTGACACCGTTTCTTATGTTTCCGCATCTGTTTCCCATGAAGTGATGGGACCAGATGCCATGATCTTCGTTTTCTGAATGTTGAGCTTTAAGCCAACTTTTTCACTCTCCTCTTTCACTTTCATCAAGAGGCTTTTTAGTTCCTCTTCACTTTCTACCATAAGGGTGGTATCATCTGTATATCTGAGGTGACTGATATTTCTCCCGGCAATCTTGATTCCAGCTTGTGCTTCCTCCAGCCTAGTGTTTCTCATGATGTCCTCTGCATAGAAGTGAAATAAGCAGGGTGACAATATACAGTCTTGACGTACTCCTTTTTCTATTTTTCTATTTGGAGCCAGTCTGTAGTTCCATGTCCAGTTCTAACTGTTGCTTCCTGACCTACAGATTTCTCAAGAGGCAGGTTAGGTGGTCTGGTATTCCCATCTCTTTCAGAATTTTCCACAGTTTATTGTGATCCGCACAGTCAAAGGCTTGCTGCACTCAATATGCCAGTAAATTTGGAAAACTCAGCAGTTGCCACAGGACTGGAAAAGGTCAGTTTTCATTCCAAAGAAAGGCAATACCAAAGAATGTCAAACTACCGCACAATTGCACTCATCTCACATGCTAATAAAGTCATGCTCAAAATTCTCCAAGCCAGGCTTCAGCAATACGTGAACCATGAACTTCCAGATGTTCAAGCTGGCTTTAGAAAAGGCAGAGGAACCAGAGATCAAATTGCCAACATCCGCTGGATCATGGAAAAAGAAGAGAGTTCCAGAAAAACATCTCTTTCTGCTTTGTTGACTATGCCAAAGCCTTTGACTGTGTGGATCACGATAAACTGTGGAAAATTCTGAAAGAGATGGGAATACCAAACCACCTAACCTGCCTCTCGAGAAATCTGTATGCAGGACAGGAAGCAACAGTTAGAACTCAACGTGGAACAACAGACTGGTTCCATATAAGAAAAGGAGTACGTCAAGGCTGTCTATTGTCACCCTGCTTATTTCACTTCTATGCAGAGGACATCATGAGAAACACTGGGCTGGAAGAAGCACAAGCTGGAATCAAGATTGCCAGGAGAAATATCAGTAACCTCAGATATGCAGATGACACCACCCTTGTGGCAGAAAGTGAAGAGGAACTAAAAAGCCTCTTGATGAAAGTGAAAGAGGAGAGTGAAAATGTTGGCTTAAAGCTCAACATTCAGAAAACGAAGATCATGGCATCTGGTCCCATCACTTCATGGGAAATAGATGGGGAAACAGTGGAAACAGTGTCAGACTTTTTTGAGGGGGGCTCCAAAATCACTGCAGATGGTGACTGCAGCCATGAAATTAAAAGACGCTTACTCCTTGGAAGAAAAGTTATGACCAACCTAGACAGCATATTCAAAAGCAGAGACATTGCTTTTCCGACTAAGGTCCATCTAGTCAAGGCTATGGTTTTTTCTGTGGTCATGTATTGCCAGGGGCCAGCGTGAGGAACTCCACCCATGGCAAAGGTCATGAGGAACGAGTCTTGGCATACGCAAAGGCGTGATCAAGCCTCAGGAAACCCCCTGTTCCCGAGCATCTAACCCCAAAACCAGAGCCTGTTTTATGCTCTCACCTACACGTCTGACTTTACGGGGGGCTCTCCCCCATCACCGTTTCTCTCAGAGAAGGAATAAACGTGCAGCTCCAAGGCAATAAAAATTCTTGGGTGTGACAAGAATGTTTCAGCTTACGGACTCCTCTGAAGGTTATCTAGCCCACCTGTATAGGTTCGTCCGGCCACATGTGATTGTTTACAGCCTCCTAACCTGAGAGGCACGAGATGTTTTAGAATTACTAAAGGCAAATTCTTTTGGGGAGTTGGAAATTATTAGTATAGTGTGTTGGTTAGGAATTATATTGGTGAAGGGTTCTTCATTTGTTGTGTCAATAATTGCTGCTAATTCCCTGCTCTGGGTGGGACAAGGATGTCTCAGGTCAAACCTCTCTGCTGACAGACTAGCTTGTGTGACAGGATTATCCATACTGCTGCCACTACGCACATGATTGTTTACTACCTCTCAACTGTAAACTGCACAGAGAGTTTTGGAGTATTTTGAGAGTCTTAATTAGCATAGGACTTTTTCTTCTTGTTGACTCAATGATTGCCGCCAGGCCTCTATATCCTTAGGCACCTGGGAATATATTAATCAATGTATTTGGAATATAGCAAAGGAAATATAGTAGTTTTTGATGTTAGCAATACTAGACTTTTTGAGTTAATGGATTTTCTCTTTTGTAATAGATCACTGTACTTTGTTATAAATCACTGTGTCCTTGCTATGTAAGAATGTAACTTTATCATATCTTAAGACTAAATAGATCTTAAGGGGAGCATTGGTGAAAGGATTTTCATTTGTTGGGCAGATGTTTGCTGCTAAATCTCCATGTTCCCTACCCTTATAATGAATATAACTAGCATATAGGAAGAAATAAGTATTAACCTTTAAGCATATAGGAGAAATAAGTATTAACCTTTAAGACTAATCATGTTAACCTTGGGTTAAATAAATTCCTTTCTTGATTGTAACTCACTACACCCTCACCCTATAGGAATGTAACTTTATTTGGAGGGTGGTGCCTGGTTTAAGAAAAAACACCCTTGGAAGAAATAAGTTTTTTGGTTATCAGAAAGAAAGGATCATAAAATGTCAGCAGGTCTCACTCATGGCCAGAAGATGATGTACTATCCCTAAGACCTTTTTTTTTACATTTATGTGAAGCACCTGATTTTGATAAAGGTCAGGACTGCTGACCCCCACGTGACTCTGTATTCATCCCTATGTGTAACAAAAGGTATATAAGCAAACCCCAAAATAAAGAAATCGGATCAGTTTCTGGAAAGACTGATTCCCCCATGTCGCTTCTTTCTTGCTCCCGTTTTTCTGGCTGAATTCCCATCTGTAGCATGATGCTATTCCACGTAATCCAAGTTATTCAGCCTCCTTTTCTCCACTAATCTTCCTACTACACTATCCGTTTTTAATCTCTCTCTATCTGTGATTAAATATGTATTTTTCCAAAGACGCCGACTCCATCCCCCCACCTTCGAATCACCCTGGATCCACCGGGGCTGGACCCCGGCAATGTATGGATGTGAGAGTTGGACTGTGCAGAAGGCTGAGCACTGAAGAATTGATGCTTTTGAACTGTGGTGTTGGAGAAGACTCTTGAGAGTCCCTTGGACTGCAAGGAGATCCAACCAGTCCATTCTGAAGGAGATCAACCCTGGGATTTCTTTGGAAGGAATGATGCTGAAGCTGAAACTCCAGTACTTTGGCCACCTCATGCGAAGAGTTGACTCATTGGAAAAGACTCTGATACTGGGAGGGATTGGGGGCAGGAGGAAAAGGGGACGACCGAGGATGAGATGGCTGGGTGGCATCACGGACTCAATGGACGCGAGTCTGAGTGAACTCCGGGAGTTGGTGATGGACAGGGAGGCCTGGCGTGCTGCGATTCATGGGGTCGCAAAGAGTTGGACACGACTGAGCGACTGAACTTAACTGAACCTGGTTCTCACTGGAAAAGACTCAGATGCTGAGAAGGATCAAAGACAAAAAGAGAAGGAGGTGGCAGAGGATGAGATGGTCACACAGCATCACCACCTCAAGGGGCTCTGGGAGATGGTGGAAGACCGAGGAGCCTGGCGTGCTGCGGTCCATGGGCTCAAAAAGACTTGGACTCAACTGAGTGGCTGAACAACAATGACAGCCTGTTTCTGAAGGGTGGAGGTCACCTCTGGTTTTCAGCAGGAGGCTCAGAGCTGGGACGTGCCCAGTTCCTGAGGCCGGAGGGCAGTGGATGAGGTGGCAGAGGCTCCAGATGCCTGCTGGCCGTCTCAGGGTGTCAGGACCCCCAGCAGAGAGGCTCATGGGTTTTGGACATCTTTGTTGCCACCCGCAGCCTGAGCCGACTTTCGAGAACCCTGTTGGGCTGGAGGGACTGGCTGGTAGTAGTGTGAGCCGAGGCCTAGACTGCCCACCTCACCTCCCAGCCACTGGCCAGCCTGGGCGGCTTTGTCAGCTCTGTGTCAGCCTGAACGACCGCCCCTGAAAAACAAACAGTTAAAAAACGTGACACTGAGTTTCTTTTTGGCCAGGTGAGCGGAGGCTAGTTCTCCGACGCGTGGGGTTGAGAAAGCGGAAACTGCGAGCCTGTTGCACGTGGCCTTCGCCCTCTCACGGTGCTGCCGTGCTGTGTGCAGCACACGCTAAGTGCCCGGGAAGTGGTGCTTGCTACCAGCTCTGACGGCCTGATGGCACACACTTGTGCAGCCGGCCTGCTCTCACGGGGCCGGGGGGCACAGGTGAGAGGCACCCCTGCTCCGGGCCACGGAGAGCTGACCCGAGGGAACCAGACGCACTCAGACAACGAGGCCTTGGGGAAAACGCAGGATGGCCCCCGTCGTGGTCATTCTTGTCTGTGGTCCACGCGGGGAATGACTGACACCTCGTTCCTCTGACACGAGGTGGAAGGGAGACAAATAACGAAGGGAGATGAAAGGGCTGCCCTGGTGGCCTGGGAGTTAGGACTCTGCGCTCCCAACCCAGCAGGCCTGGGTTCAATCCCTGCTCAGGGAACTAAGATCCTGCGTGCTGTATGGGTGTGGCTGAAATGAAAATAAATACAAAATAAACTTTTTTAGAAAAAAGGGAGGCGAGGCAAGCAGGGGTCTGCTCATTGATCTCCTGTGGACGGCAGCCCCACTGCTGTGTTTGAACGCTTCAAGGCAGGGAGCCGCGCTTCCGAGGACTGCTCTGTGCTGGCCGAACCCAAATGCACACAGTGCCGCAGGTGCTCGACTGGAGCAGCTTTGTCTCCAGGAAACCCTGGCCCGGGCAGGACGCAGAGCTTTTCATCCTCCGAAGCTTCCTCTCGCCCCTTTGCAGGTCAGCCCCCCTCTGCCCCCAACCCAGGCACCACTGATCTGGGGGAGAAGGAATCTAAGTGGTGGGAAAAGAAAATAAAAACAGAGCTACTGGGAGGAGGGGAAATTGAGAAACAGCAGGATGCCATCCAAGTTTCTATTTGCAAAATTGCTCTCTGTGTGTACATACATTTGTGAGAGAAGCTGGGCTTTGAGAACAGATTTGCATTTTCTTTGTGATTTTTCTATCGAGTTAGAAGGGGCAGAACCTCAGATGGCTGCCACCTCTGTGGTTCTCAAACTGTGGTCCTCAGGATGCTGTACTAAGGTAAGGTAAGAGAGCAGCCTTGTTCCCGGGAAATACTCCCAGAGGTATTTCAAGGTAAAAGGCTGTGATGCATGCAACTTACTCTCAAACATAAACAAGGATTGCAAGTGATGGAGCATGTCAGTAAGACGTTAGCAGCAGTGAACAAGAGGTGGGAAAACCTCCTGAACTTGGGGAAGATTGGGAACAAGCGTGGTGAGCTTTTTCCGGGAGCTCTAGGGCTTGACACAGTGTTTGCAAGTGAATGATTGAATAAATGAAGGAATTAATGAGTTAATAAATAAAGGATGTGATGATCTTGGTTGAAATCAAAAGACGCTTGCTCCTTGGAAGAAAAGCTATGACCAACCTAGATAGCATATTAAAAAGCAGAGACATTACTTTACCGACAAAGGTCTGTCTAGTCAAGGCTGTGGTTTTTCCAGTAGTCACATATGGATGTGAGAGTTGGACTATGAAGGAAGCTGAGCACCGAAGAATTGATGCTCTTGAACTGTGGTGTCCCTTGGAGAGTCCTCTGGACTGCAAGGAGATACAACCAGTCCATCCTAAAGGAGATCAGCCCTAAATATTCATTGGAAGGACCGATGCTGAAGCTGAAACTCCAATACTTTGGCCACCTGATGCGAAGAGTTGACTCATTGGAAAAGACCCTGATGCTGGGAAAGATTGAGGGCAGGAGAAGGGGACGGCAGAGGATGAGATGGTTGGATGGGATCACCGACTTGACCGACACGAATTTGAGTGAACTCCGGGAGTTGGTGATGGACAGGGAGGCCAGGCCTGCTGCAGTCCATGGGATCACAATGAGCTGGACACAACTGAGCGACTGAACTTAGCTGAACCGAGTCTTGGCTGGACATAGATATAGGGCAGGGGTCCTTTCCTCAGCCTTTTTGGCGCCTGGGACTGGTTTCATGGAAGACAGTTTCCCCACAGACTGGGGAGGATGTGGGGATGGTTTCGGGATGATTCAGGTACAGTACCCTTATCATGCGCTTTCTTTCTGTCATTATTACATAGGCTCGAGCTCAGATCATCAGGTATTACATCCTAGAGGCTGGGGACCCCCAATGTGGAGAAATCTGTATAGTAACATGGACCTTTTGTGAAGCTTCATTTTGAGCAACAGCCTATCTCACTCGCAGCGCACAGCAGTGGCCAGCACACTGTCCAGCAAACGTATAATGTGAACCATGTATGTAATTTTAGAACTGTCCAGTGACCGCCTGAGAAGTGTAAAAAGAATCTGTTGGTTCAGTCACTCAGTCGTGCCCGACTCTTTGCAACCCATGAATCGCAGCACACCAGGCTTCCCTGTCCATCACCAACTCCTGGAGGTTGCTCAAACTCATGTCCATCAAGTTGGTGATGCCATCCAATCATCTCATCCTCTGTCGACCCCTTCTCCACCTGCCCCCAATCCTTCCCAGCATCAGGGTCTTTTCCAATGAGTCAACTCTTCGCATGAGGTGGCCAGAGTACTGGAGTTTCAGCCTCAGTATCAGTCCTTCCAGTGAATACCCAGGACTGGTCTCCTTTAGGATGGAGTAGTTGAATCTCCTTGCAGTCCAAGGGACTCACAAGAGTCTTCTCAAACACCACAGTTCAAAAGCATCAATTCTTCGATGCTCAGCCTTCTTCACAGTCCAACTCTCACATCCATACATGACCACTGGAAAAACCATAGCCTTGGCTAGACAGACCTTTGTTGGCAAAGTAATATCTCTGCTTTTGAATATGCTATTTAGCTTGGTGATAACTTTCCTTCCAAGGAGTAAGCGTCTTTTAATTTCATGGCTGCAGTCACCATCTGCAGTGATTTTGGAGCCCAAAAAAATAAAGTCTGATACTGTTTCCACTGTTTCTCCATCCATTTGCCATGAAGTGATGGGACTGGATACCATGATCTTCGTTTTCTGAATGTTGAGCTTTAAGCCAACTTTTTCACTCTCCACTTTCACTTTCATCAAGAGGCTTTTTAGTTCCTCTTCACTTTCTACCATAAGGGTGGTATCATCTGTATATCTGAGGTTATTGATATTTCTCCCGGCAATCTTAATTCCAGCTTGTGCTTCCTCCAGCCTAGTGTTTCTCATGATGTCCTCTGCATATAAGTTAAATAAGCAGGGTGACAATAGACAGCCTTGACGTACTCCTTTTCCTCTTTGGAGCCAGTCTGTTGTTCCATGTCCAGTTCTAACTGTTGCTTCCTGACTTGCATGCAGATTTCTCAAGAGGCAGGTCAGGTGGTCTGGTATTCCCATCTCTTTCAGAATTTTCCACAGTTTATTGTGATCCACACAGTTAAAGGCTTTGGCATAGTCAATAAAGCAGAAAGAGATGTTTTTCTGGAACTCTCTTGCTTTTTCCATGATCCAGCAGATGTTGGCAATTTGATCTCTGGTTCCTCTGTCTTTTCTAAAGCCAGCTTGAACATCTGGAAGTTCACAGTTCACATACTGTTGAAGCCTGGCTTGGAGAATTTTGAGCATTACTTTACTAGCGTGTGAGATGAGTGCAATTGTGCGGTAGTTTGAGCATTCTTTGGGATTGCCTTTCTTTGGGATTGGAATGAAAACTGACCTTTTCCAGTCCTGTGGCCACTGCTGAGTTTTCCAAATTTGCTGGCATAATGAGTGCAACACTTTCGCAGCATCATCTTTCAGGATTTGAAACAGCTCAACTGGAATTCCGTCATCTCCACCAGCTTTGTTCATAGTGATGCTCTCCAAGGCCCACTTGACCTCACATTCCAGGATATGAAAGAACAGGTAAAATCTATTTTAATGATGTGTTTCATTTAAGCCAATGTATTCAAACATTTCTTTACCATAGAATCAATGTTAAAATCATTGAGACATTTTTACAGTCATTTTTCCATTTGAAGTCCTGGCAGTCCAACACAAACTTTACTTAAGCACTTCTCAATCTGATCACTGAATTTTAATTGAAATACTTGATCTGTGTTTTGATTTCATAAAATTTACAACTGAAAACCTAGATCCATATACCCAAATTGTTCCAAGCACACTTGAAAGTTTTCCCATAGCTGAATGAGGATGGCTGTTAAATTTCAATTAATTTAAAGGAAATAAAATGAAATATTCAGTTCCCTAGGGACACATGTTGTTGTGACCCCATGGACTCCGGCGCTCCAGCCTGCACGGTCGCCTGGCGTTTGCTCAGATTCGTGTCCACCGAGTCGGCGATGCCACGTACACTAGCTGCCTGCCAAGCGCTCGGCAGTCCTGTGAGCCAGTGTGTGCTGCGCCAGACAGTGTAGGGCTGCTGCTGCTAAGTCACTTCAGTCGAGTTCGACTCTGTGCGACCCCATAGACGGCAGCCCACCAGGCTCCCCCGTCCCTGGGATTCTCCAGGCAAGAACACTGGAGAATGGAGTGGGCTGCCATTTCCTTCTCCAATGCACGAAAGTGAAAAGTGAAAGTGAAGTCGCTCAGTCGTGTGCGACTCTCAGTGACTCCATGGACTGCACCCTACCAGGCTCCTCCGCCCATGGGATTCTCCAGGCAAGAGTACTGGAGTGGGGTGCCATTGCCTTCTCCATGTAGGGGTACATGCTCCCTAAATATGGGTGGATGAATGAATGAGTGAGTGGAGCTAGGCTGGTTAGAGCAGGCTCTCATAAGGGTTTCATAGTCAATCAAGAGCATGCTGTTAAAGGAAAACCCCAAGTAGCAAAATCACATGTGCAACATTCCATTTCTGTTTTTTAAAATCTTAAACAAGGAGGGATCTCCCGGCAGTCTAGTGGTTAAGAGTCTGCACTTTCAGTGCAGGGGGCGCTGGTTTGATCCTAGGTTGAGATGACTAAGATCCCGCATGCCATGTGGTGCAACCAAAAAAGAAAAATGGAAAAAAAATTAAGTAAATGTTAGTATATGCACAGGTAAAATATGTATCAGACTATACAATGAATTCGGTACGTGTTCACTGAGAGCCAGGTGCCAGGAGCCACCACGGGAGATCCCCCCCGTGACAAGGTCATGTGGAAGAGAACTGTTAAGCAAGGCTTCAGAGCTCAACGGGTTCCATAGGCTTCCTCGAGCATCTACCCCAAAACCAGAATCTGTCTGTTTTACTATTTCATAACTTTCACCAACTCCTCTGACATTAACAGGGGGCTATTCCTGACCACCTTTCTCTGGAGAAAATTAACTTAGGGCTATAGCTAATAAGTCTCCTGGACATGAGAGGAATATTTCCAATCAAAACCCCCCTGTTAGCATTCTACCTTGCTTGGCAGGTATATCCAGACTCTTGCAGCTAAGCATGTGATTATTCGCAGCCTCCCAACTGTGAGAGGCACGGAAAGCCTAAAACATAGAGCCTTTTAAAGAGTTAAAAATTATTAGAGTAGTGCTGGTATAGGATTTCATTATTGGGCCAATGCTTGTTGCTAAGTTCCCATGTCTCTTATCCACCGTGCACCTGGGAGTGCATTAGTTAACATAGTGAGAAAGTAAGAAAAACAAGTGTAATTAACCACATCAGACTTTTGAGCTAATTGGTTCTTTCTTGTAACTCACTGCAGCTTTGCTCCGTGAGAAATGTAACTTGTTTAATACTTTCTGAGGCTGACATAGATTAAAAATATAAAGAAAAAAAACAATTCAAGGGAAAAGAAGTTTTTTGGTTGAACAGCCTCTATCAAAAGAGGGTCATAGAATGTTCACAGGCCTCCAAGGCCAGAAGATAATGTACACAATACTGTTTTTGGGAAAGGTTTGCAGAAAAAATCCTGGTTTCGATAAAGACAAAACAGATGTAGTGTTTGGGCTGACTCTGTATGACTTTGCATCTTTCATTTCCCTCTATGTACAAGTAAAGGTATAAAAGACCCTTTTAAAATAAAGCTATGGGGCCTTGCTCGAAAAAGCTTGGTCTCCCCGTGTTTTTCCTTTTTTCTCTCACTTTCTTTTTCAGGCTGATCCCTTAGAACACAGAGGCTCTCTGCGTTCACTTTTCTGCCTGGGCTTCTAAGACTTTATTAGCTTTCTGTGTAAACCAAGGAATGTCAGCCTCTTTCTCTCCTCTGTTTTTTTATCTACAACATCCTTTCCTTATCTCTCTCTAAATCAATCGCCGACGCCATTTTTCCTTCACGTTCCCCTGGATCCTGCAGGGGCTGGACCCCGGCAGCCAGGCCTCTGCCCTGACGGAGCTGCTGCTCTGGCTGGGGAGACAGTGGAAAGCTGGGGTGGACAGTGGCCGAGGAGAGAAACAGAAGCTGGTGGGGCAGGATGAAGGCGGCACCAGACGGGCTGAGACCTGGGACGCTCCCACCGAGGAAGTGATTTCCTGGGATCTCGGGAGAAACGTGAGTCGGCAGAGAAACAAGTCGCCCGCAGGGGGCGCTCTCAGCTCGCCCTTTTCGGTCCACGAACTGGGGCTGCATTTCCGCTCTCCCCTTTCTTGCGCACCGGTGGAAAGCCCAAAGATGAGCTTTGCAGTCGTTTCTCTAGGATGTTTTATCCGAACAGGGCTGTAAGATGAACAGGAGGCTCTAATCTGGCCCAAATCCCCCAGACCTTTCCCCTTCTCCCCTAACCGAATCTACCTCTGCCTTCACCAAGGACTGATTCCACTTCTTCAGACGGGCTCAGTCAGAGTCCCGCCTTCAGCTCTGAAGACCCTGGGCGAGTTATTCATCTCATCTGAGCCGCTTCCTAGCTGTGAACTGGGTCAAAACCCTGACTCTGAAACAAGGTCGTGGGGTCCCTGCAGTGGGCAGTGCCTCTGTCTGGGTCCTGGTTGGTCCTGGGGTGGCTGAGCCAGCTGCCAGGCACTGTCCTGGGTGCTCACTTAGTCCCTGGGACAGCCCCCAGGCGGGGATGCTGGCGCCCCCACGGGCGTGGGTGCGGTCCAGCCAGCCTCCACTCTCAGAGGCTGTGCTCTGCCCGATTGCCTGCCGTGGGGCCGTCTGTGGGGTGGCAAGAGTCAGACATGACTTAGCAACCAAATGGCGAATGAGAACAGCCTCCCTGTTTCAGAGACGGATGCCTTCACCGGGGTCCTTCCTGAAGACAGGTGGAGCTTGTGATGCTGTACCCCTCAACAGGAGGGGAGAATGGGGGATGAGCCGAGAGCGGAAGAAAATGACACTTCTCTGGAGCCAGGCCAAACCTTCCCCTCCCTGGCTTCTGGTGTCTGATTACCTAGAGCAGGAGGATTTATTAAGCACCCAGTAGGAGCCGGGCACTGCCTTAGATACTTTATAAACACTGTCTCATTTAATCTTTTCAGCATTTTTTAACTCAAAGTACAGAGTAGCATATACACACCATTCACTTACATCCAGATTTTAAACGTTAACAGTTTACCATATTTGCCTTAGGGTTTCTCTAAGGGGGAAAGAAAAAGGATCTGAAGCCCTTTCTATCTCTCCTAACTGCATCTTCTCCACATACCCCCACCCTGCCCAGAAGAAGCCATCACGCATCTGTAAGTAATCCACACAGTTCAGTTCAGTTCAGTTCAGTTCAGTCGCTCAGTCGTGTCCGAGTCTTTGCGACCCCATGAATCGCAGCACGCCAGGCCTCCCTGTCCATCACCAACTCCCGGAGTTCACTGAGACTCATGTCCATTGAGTCCATGATGCCATCCAGCCATCTCATCCTCTGTCGTCCCCTTCTCCTCCTGCCCCAAATCCCTCCCAGCATCAGAGTCTTTTCCAATGAGTCAACTCTTCGCATGAGGTGGCCAAAGTACTGGAGCTTCAGCTTTAGCATCATTCCTTCCAAAAAAATCCCAGGGCTGATCTCCTTCAGAATGGACTGGTTGGATCTCATTGCAGTCCAAGGGACTCTCAAGAGTCTTCTCCAACATCACAATTCAAAAGCATCAATTCTTCAGCGCTCAGCCTTCTTCACAGTCCAACTCTCACATCCATACATGACCACAGGAAAAACCATAGCCTTGACTAGACAGACCTTAGTCGGCAAAGTAATGTCTCTGCTTTTGAATATGCTGTCTAGGTTGGTCATAACTTTTCTTCCAAGGAGTAAGCGTCTTTTAATTTCATGGCTGCAATCACCATCTGCAGTGATTTTGGAGCCCCCAAAAATAAAGTCTGACACTGTTTCCACTGTCTCCCCATCTATTTCCCATGGAATAATGGGACCAGATGCCATGATCTTCGTTTTCTGAATGTTGAGCTTTAAGCCAACTTTTTCACTCTCCTCTTTCACTTTCATCAAGAGGCTTTTTAGTTCCTCTTCACTTTCTACCATAAGGGTGGTATCATCTGTATATCTGAGGTGACTGATATTTCTCCCGGCAATCTTGATTCCAGCTTGTGCTTCCTCCAGCCCAGCATGTCTCATGATGTACTCTGCATGTAAGTTAAATAAGCAGGGTGACAATAGACAGCCTTGACGTACTCCTTTTCCTATCTGGAACCAGTCTGTTGTTCCATGTCCAGTTCTAACTGTTGCTTCCTGTCCTGCATACAGATATCTCAAGAGTCAGGTCAGGTGGTCTGGTATTCCCATCTCTTTCAGAATTTTCCACAGTTTATTGTGATCCACACAGTCAAAGGCTTTGGCATAGTCAATAAAGCAGAAAGAGATGTTTTTCTGGAACTCTCTTGCTTTTTCCATGATCCAGCAGATGTTGGCAATTTGATCTCTGGTTCCTCTGCCTTTTCTAAAACCAGCTTGAATGTCAGGGAGTTCACGGTTCACGTATTGCTGAAGCCTGGCTTGGAGAATTTTGAGCATGACTTTACTAGCATGTGAGATGAGTGCAATTGTGCGGTAGTTTGAGCATTCTTTGGCATTGCCTTTCTTTGGGATTGGAATGAAAACTGACCTTTTCCAGTCCTGTGGCCACTGCTGTTTTCTCCAAATTTGCTGGCATATTGAGTGCAGCACTTTGACAGCATCCTCTTCCAGGATTTGAAATAGCTCCACTGGAATTCCATCACCTCCACTAGCTTTGTTCGTAGTGATGCTTCCTAAGGCCCACTTGACTTCACATTCTAGGATGTCTGGTTCTAGATTAGTGATCACATCATCATGATTATCCAGGTCATGAAGATCCTTTCTGTGCAGTTCTTCTGTGTATTCTTGGCATCTCTTCTTAATATCTTCTGCTTCTGTTAGGTCCAGACCATTTCTGTCCTTTATTGAGCCCATCTTTGCATGAAATGTTCCCTTGGTATCTCTAATTTTCTTGAAGAGATCTCTAGTCTTTCCCATTCTGTTGTTTTCCTCTATTTCTTTGCATTGATCGCTGAAGAAGGCTTTCTTATCTCTTCTTGCTCTTCTTTGGAACTCTGCATTCAGATGCTTATATCTTTCCTTTTCTCCTTGGCTTTTTGCTTCTCTTCTTTTCACAGCTATTTGTAAGGCCTCCTCAGAGAGCCATTTTGCTTTTTTGCATTTCTTTTCCATGGAGATGGTCTTGATCCCTGTCTCCTGTACAATGTCACGAACCTCATTCCATAGTTCATCAGGCACTCTATCTATCAGATCTAGGCCCTTAAATCTATTTCTCACTTCCACTGTATAATCGTAAGGGATTTGATTGAGGTCATACCTGAATGTTCTAGTGGTTTTCCCTACTTTCTTCAATTTCAGTCCGAATTTGGTAATAAGGAGTTTATGATCTGAGCCACAGTCAGCTCCTGGTCTTGTTTTTGTTGACTGTATAGAGCTTCTCCATCTTTTGCTGCAGAGAATAGAATCAATCTGATTTTGGTGTTGACCATCTGGTGATGTCCATATGTAGAGTCTTCTCTTGTGTTGTTGGAAGAGGGTGTTTGCTATGACCAGTGCATTTTCTTGGCAAAACTCTATTAGTCTTTGCCCTGCTTCATTCCGCATTCCAAGGCCAAATTTGCCTGTTACTCCAGGTGTTTCTTGACTTCCTACTTTTGCATTCCATTCCCCTAGAATGAAAAGGACATCTTTTTTGGGTGTTAGTTCTAAAAGGTCTTGTAGGTCTTCATAGAACCGTTCAACTTCAGCTTCTTCAGCATTACTGGTTGGGGCATAGACTTAGATAACTGTGATATTGAATGGTTTGCCTTGGAGATGAACAGAGATCATTCTGTTTTTGAGATTGCATCCAAGTACTGCATTTTGGACTCTTGTTGACCATGATGGCTACTCCATTTCTTCTGAGGGATTCCTGCCCACAGTAGTAGATATAATGGTCATCTGAGTTAACTTCACCCATTCCAGTCGATTTTAGTTCACTGATTCCTAGAATGTCGACGTCCACTCTTGCCATCTTCTGTTTGACCACTTCCAATTTTCCCTGATTCATGGACCTGACATTCCAGGTTCCTATGCATTATTGCTCTTTATAGCATCGTACCTTGCTTCTATCACCAGTCACATCCACAGCTGGGTATTGTTTTTGCTTTGGCTCCATCCCCTCATTCTTTCTGGAGTTATTTCTCCACTGACCTCCAGTAGCATATTGGGCACCTACTGACCTGGGGAGTACCTCTTTCAGTATCCCATCATTTTGCCTTTTCATACTGTTCATGGGGTTCTCAAGGCAAGAATACTGAAGTGGTTTGCCAGTCCCTTCTCCAGTGGACCACAGTCTGTCAGACCTCTCCACCATGACCCGCCCGTCTTGGGTTGCCCCGCAGGCATGGCTTGGTTTCATTGAGTTAGACAAGGCTGTGGTCCTAGTGTGATTAGATTGACTAGATTTCTGTGAGTGTGGTTTCAGTGTGTCTGCCCTCTGATGCCCTCTTGCAACACCTACCATCTTACTTGAATTTCTCTTACCTTGGGCATGGGGTATCTTTCACGGCTGCTCCAGCAAAGCACAGCCACTGCTCCTTACCTTGGATGAGGGGTATCTCCTCCCGCCGCCCTTCCTGACCTTCAATGTGGGATGTCTCCTCTAGGCTGTTTGGTGTTTTCCAGTAAAATTTTTACTGATTCAATTGTAGATTCACAGACAGTTGTTAAGAAATAAAACAATTTGCCTAGTTTTCCTTCAGTTCAGTTCAGTCGCTCAGTCGTGTCCGAGTCTTTGCGACCCCATGAATCGCAGCACGCCAGGCCTCCCTGTCCATCACCATCTCCTGGAGTTCACTCAGACTCACGTCCATCGAGTCGGTGATGCCATCCAGCCATCTCATCCTCTGTCGTCCCCTTCTCCTCCTGCCCCCAATCCCTCCCAGCATCAGAGTCTTTTCCAATGAGTCAGCTCTTAATTACCATATAGCATCCCAACCAGGCAGCAGTGACGTGAAAGGGGCTTCCCTGGTGGTTCAGCTGGTAAAGAGTCCGCCTGCAATGCGGGAGACCTGGGTTCAATCCCTGGGTTGGGAAGATCCCCTGGAGAAGGGAAAGGCTGCCCCCTCCAGCGTTCTGGCCTGGAAAATTCCACGGACTGTGTGGTCCACGGGGTGGCAGAGACTGTCATACAATCCACCCATCCTAAGCAGGTCTCCTTTCCCGTTTTCCCACCTTCGTCCACGTGTGCCTGCTGTGTCTTTAGGGTACACCAGTGATATACTATTCACCCCCTTCCGCAATGCACTTTTTCAGCCAGAATGATGTTTAGAGCCGTGTCCACCTCGGCACATACTGTTCTCGTCCGTCCATTGTGTGAATGCTCTGCAGTTTATCATTCATTCCACACTGATCTCGAAGCAGGCTGGTATCTGTGTTACACACAGTGCTGCGGTGAAGAGACTTGTATCTGTCACCCCCGGCCGTAGATCAGAGGACTAGAAGGGGAATTTCCGAGTCAGAAGACGTCTGCATTCCAGTTTATTAGACGTTAGCAGCTCGTCCTCCACAGCATCCGCACCCCCGCAGCGGTGTGGGAGTATTTCTGTTTCTCTTCATCTCCTGTTCATGAAAGCATATCTATCTCACTGCTGTTCGAATTTGCATTTCCCTGATGGAAGTGGAGTTCTGATTGAAGCAGAAAAGGAAGTTATTAAAAGTGGATAAAATCTCCAGGAGGGCTGGGAAACCAGGCTCAAAGCTGAGCAGACAGAAGTGTGCGGACCTGGCCAAGAAAGGGTGGCGAAGACAACGCTGGGCCCCAGATGTCAGAGCTGCACCCCAGCCCCTGATGCTGGTGGAAGCCCCCCGCCCCACCCTCTAGCTGTGGGTGCGGGTGCGTGGCTGCTGAGTTATCCCCGTCGCGGAGGCCGCTCTGCCTCAGGACCCCAGCTTCACGTCCGCCTGGCTGGGCGCCGCTGGGACTGAGTGTCGGGCATTTCACCTCCGGGGCTGTCGGGACTCGCAGAGGAAGGAATTCCTCAAAGACGGAAAAGCGGGTTCGCGTGCGGTACGGCCAGGAACAGCAGGCGTCGGCAGGCCCGACTCGAGAGCGAGGCCGGACACCTTCTGTGTTCACTGGCACTCAGACTTCCTTTTCAGGAAAGGAACGGGGCCGTATATGTGCCTGTGCCTGACTCCCCTTGCAGTACAGCAGAGACTGGCCCAGCGCTGGAAACTAGCTGTTCCTCCCTGTAAGAAGAGAGTGCCGTGGAAGACAGACACCCAGGGAACAGGCAGTCCAGGACCACCGAGGACTGCGGCAAACGTGGGAAGCTGGGAAAGGCAAGGAGGGCTTCTCGTCCGGCGGGTTTCAGAGGGACCGTGACCGCCAGCAACGTGATTTCAGACTTCAGGCCTCCGGAACCGCGAGGCAGCGCAGCTCTGTGGCTCCGAGAAGTCACACGGATTGTGGCTCTTTGTTAGGGCAGCCGCAGGAAAGGAACACGGGCGGCGGATTACCTTGACGGATTCAGAACGTTACACCAACCTTGCCCTTCACTTGGTCGGGTACTTTTTACGTATTCCTGGGTTGGACTCGCTTATAGTTTGCTTTCTTCTATTTTGTTAAGGACTTCCGCATTTGTGTGCATGAAGAATATTATCTGTAGTTTTCTTGTATTTGTTTGACTTTGGTATTAGAGTGATTTTCTTTTAATGTCTTTGTCTTACATTGGTATCAGACTCTTACAGAGTTTGGGGGAATAGTTTCTTTAAGACTACTTTTTAAAGGGAAGTTGAGGTTCACAACAAAATTGAGAGGGAGATGCAGAGAACGCCCATGTGCGCCCTGCCCCCACAGGCATCACTTCGCACTTTTCGTCAGCACCAGTCTCCAGAATGGCGGGTTTATTACCAAGAACGGATCTGCCCTGGCACATCGTAACCCCTCGAAGTCAGTGGTCCGCCTTAGGGTTCACTCGACACTCAGCGAGTTTGGATGAATTAGGGAAATGGTTTTGTTTCTGAATTTTCCATTTGTCTGTTGCTACTATGTTGTTGTTTAGTCGCTAAGTCGTGTCTGACTGTTTTTCGAGTCCACCCGGGCTCTGACCATAGGATCTGGTGGGCGAGAACACTGGGGTGGGTTCCCATCGCCTTCTCCAGGGGATCTTCCCCACTTAGGAACCCAACCTGTGTCCCCTGTGTTGGCAGGCAGAGTCTTTACCACTGAGCCGCCAGGGAACCCTTGTTGACACTGTACAGAAATACAGCTGGTCCTTCCCCGGTGGTCCAGTGGCCAAGACTCCATGCTGCCAGTGCAGGGGCCTGGGTTCAATCCCTGGCCAGGGAGCTAGATGCTGCATGCTACATCTGAGAGCTGGAAGGCCGCAACCAACGCTCTCTCGTGCGGCAACGCAGACCCGGCACAGCCAAACCAATGATAAAAAGAAATATTAAGAGAGAGAAAGGCAGTAGATCCCTGTGTGTTGGTGCCGTGTCCTGCATTCCTGGTAAATTCAGTTCTTCTCATTCAACTTGGGGTTTTGTTTTTAAAATCCCTTAATTTAAAACGCGCTTCCATATGCGCCTGCCTTCCGCTCCCTCTGCCTTCCTTCTGCCCACGTCACAGGCGGGGCCTCCAGTCGGCGCTGAGTAGCAGAGCGACCGTCTTGCTTCATTGCCAGTCCTGGGGGAGGCTGTTCAGTCTTCCACTTGGTGTATGATGGTGGTGCTAGACTCTCAGATGCTCTTTACCAGGGAGAGCTTTCCTTATCGTCCTAGTTTGCAGAGTTATAATTGTGAACGGGTGTTAGATTTTGTCAGAATTTATCTGCATTATTTTTTTCTGCAATTTATACTTTCTGCGTATGAGATCCTCATAAGAGTCTTCTGCTAATATGATGAGTTACACTGATTTTTTAAATAATGAAACCAACACCGCATTCCTGGCATATGCTCTGCTTGCATTAGATTGCTATTATTTTTCCCTTTAGAAGTTCGACAGAATTCACTAGAGAAGCCATATGGACTAGGAGTTTTATTCACGAAGAAGGTTTTTTCCCTTTTCTTTTTGGCCGCACCTCGAGGCATACGGGATCTTAGTTCCCCGACCAGGGACTGAAACCCAGGCCCCTGCACTGGGGGCACGGAGTCTCACCCACTGGACAGCCAGGGAGGCTTGTTTTTTCCTTTTTAAATTGTAAAATATACATAACATCAACCATTTTAAACGTGTATAGTTCAATGGAATTAAGTACCACAAATTTAATGGCTTGAAACAACAAAAATGTCGTCTCACAGATCTGGAGGTCACAAGTCTGAAATAAGACTCACAGGGTTAAAATCTACGTGTTGGGATGACTGTTGCTCTTGGAGATTCCAGTAGAGAACCCCTTCCTTGCATCCTCCCGCTTCTAGAAGCTCCTGGCGTTCCTTGGCTCGTGACTCCATTACTTCAGTCTCTGCCTTTAACATCACGTGGCCTTCTGCCTAGCTCTGACAGTCTTTGACGATTCCTTTTGTGCAGCCCTTTCATAATGACATCGAACCTGCCCCGGTAATTCAGGATAGTCCTTGAGACTTCCTTGGTGGTCCAGTGGCTAAGGCTGCACACTCCCAACTCAGGAGGCCCAGGTTCCATCCCTGGTCAGGGAACTGGATTCCACATGTCGCAAGTTAGAGTGTGCAGGCAACTGAAGATCCCACGTGCGGTAATGAAGATCAGAGATCCTGCGTACTGCCCTGAAGACCTGGCACAGCCAAATAAATAAATACTAAAAAAAGTACATTCATCCCATCTCAACATCCTCTGAAGTCTCCACCCTTTATAGCATCAACCCAAAGTCCAGAATCTTATCAAAATCTCATTAGCTCAAAAGTCACAAGACTCATTATTTGAATAATGCAAATTGCTATGGGTGGGACTGAGTGTGTGATTCATCCTGAGGCAAAATTCCTTTACATCTGTGTACTTAGAAAATAAGTGATCTAATCCCCAAATACAATACTGGTAGGAATAGGGTAACAGCTACAGACTTTCTCTTTCAAAACGGGAGGAACTGCAGTCCCAAGCAATTTTGAAATCCAGGTAATTCGTGGCTGGTCCAGTGGCTAATATTCTGTGCTCCCAATGAAGGGGGCCTAGATTCAGTCCCTGGTCAGGGAACTGGTCAGATGCCACATGCCGCAGCTAAAAAGATCTTGTGGACAGGAATCCACTTGCCAGTGCAGGAGACACGGGTTTGATCCCTGGTCTGGGAAGACTCCACATTGTTGCTGTTCAGTCGTTAAGTCGTGTCCAACTCTTGGTGACCCCAAGGACTGCAGTGTACCAGGCTTCCCCGCCTTTCACTGTCTGTCTCCTGGAGTTTGCTCAATCTCACGTCCTTTGGGGCTGCCTCTTCACATCAGGTGGCCAAAGTATCGGAGCTTCAGCTTCAGTCCTTCCAACGAATAGGCAGGGTGGATTTCCTTTAGGGCTGACGTTTGATCTCCTTGCTGCCTAAGGGACTCTCAAGATTCCACACACCGGGGAGCAACTCAGCCTGGGCGCCACAGCTGCCGAGCCTGCGTGCTGCGGCTACTGAAGCTTGTGCGCCCAGAGCCAGGGCTCGGCGGCCAGAGAAGCCGCCGCAGCGAGAAGCCCATACACCCTACTCGCCGCAACCAGAGAGTCTGCACAAAGCAAGGAAGGCCTATGCAGCCGAAAGGATAACTAAGTAAATAATTTAACAGATTAAAAAGATCTTGTGTGTTGAACTCAGACCTGGGGCACCAAGTAAGTAAATAAATAGTAACGTTTTGAAATCCAGTGGCGCACACTTGGGTTTCAAGGCCAAGGAATTCTCCTCTGCGGCTTCCTGTTCTGCCCTCTGGGCCCACAGCCCCACCCTCAGTCTTCTTGCTTTTTCATCAAGGGTTAGCACATGTTCGCAGCTGAGTAGCATTATGCGGCTGTTTCCTGCCTGTGGAATTTTGAGGGTCAGGCAGCCTTCTTTCATTTCTTGTTTCTTTGTCCCTGTCCGTCCTAGCTGGCAGTATTTCTACTGATAAAACATGCTCAGGAACCTATGGCTCTCCCATGGACGTCACTGGAAAAGGGGCTCATCCACAGGTCTTTCCTGGATAATCCCATCTCTATTTTCACTTCGAAGAGACCTAGTCTCTTCCGAGAGCCCTCTGTGTCACCAGATACTGTGACGTTCCGTTCCTTTCTCGGCACTAGAAGAGCGCTGTTCAGCCACAGCCTTGGCTTTCTCTCCAAAGCACAGTTTCCTGATGGTGAGCCTCCTAGGCTACCCACTCCAATATTCTTGGGCTTCCCTGGTGGCTCAGCTGGTAAAGAATCCGCCTGCAATGTGGGAGACAACCCCTGGGTTGGGAAGATCCCCTGGAGAAGGGAAAGGCTCCCCACTCCAGTATTCTGGCCTGGAGAATTCCACGGACCGTGTAGTCCATGGGGTCGCAAAGAGTTGGACGCGACTGAGTGACTTTCACTTTGCAACCTGGATAAGTTCTTTTCCATATAACTGTGGGATACAGTTCAGCTAAGCGCTCTGTCACTGCAGAACATGAGCCCGTTTTCATCTAGTTTCCAACAATACGTTCCTCATTTCCTCTGAGCCCTTGGCTGAAGTGTCCTTATTCCCACCAACAGTCTGTTTATGACCATTTAAGTACCACCGTCTAAGATGATACAGGTTTTCTTTACCACAGTTAGCAGAATGGTTAACATCCATATGCCTACTAACAGTCTATTCAAGGCAACCAAGGTGTCTTCTGCTGTGCTTCTTAAAATCTTTCCAGTCTCTACTCATTACCTAATTCTGAAGTCAGTTCCACATTTTCAGGTGTTCGTCGTAGCAAAACCCCGCTCCCCAGCGCTCACATTGGTATTTTGTACTTTTGTTTCTATTGCTGTGTGGCAATCTATTGCACGACGCCACAGCAATATGTTCATCCAGTCTGTTGTTAATAGACATTTGGGTTATTTCCAGTTTTCAGCTCTTTGCATGTGGCTTCTAGGAATGAGCCTTTTTTTCGGTGGACATATGCTTTTATTTTTTGTGGGTAAATATCTTGGAGTGGGATTGCCTCAAGGATTATTCCTTTTCCACTCTTGGTCCACTGTGGACAGCCAGCTTCCGTGCTGCTCTGGAGGCTGGTGGGTCAGCCCTTCATTAACCCCGATTTTGTCTAGGAAGTTCAGCTCTGTCTCCCGTGCTTGCTGGGACCTAAGCCTTCCTTTCGCCTTAACCCAAGTTCCTAGGGTCTTATAGTACTTCTGAAAGCTCTGTGAGCTGTTTCCTTCAGTTTTTGCTCATCCCTGTAACTTAAAGTTCCCCCTATGGGGCACTCTTTCTTGCTTTTGAATCCAGCTATGTAATAAAAAATAGTTTTGGGGTAAAATGTTAGCTAGCATTTCTGTTTGGGGAACAGAGTGAATGTACTTCTGCATCGGTTCAGACCGTCCTAATAAGTCTCTCATTAAAAACTTACTAAAAACTTGGACCAGGGCAACTTTTTGGAGCATGTTATCTTGATAAATCCATTTTGCATGTGAGCAAACGGAAGCAGGTTAAGTAGCTTGTCCAAGGTCGAATTAGGACAGGGAGTTCCCTGGTGGCCCAGTGGTTACGAATGTGCGCACGCGCTCAGCTGTGTCCGTCTCTTCGCGATGCCATGGACTGGAGCCCGCCAGGCTCTGTCCGCGGGATTTCCCAGGCAAGAGTGCTGGAGTGGTTGACATTTCCTTCTCCAGGGGATCTTCCTGACCCAGGGATCGGGCCTTAGTCTCTTACGTCTCCCGCGCTGGCAGGCGGGTTCTTTACCACTAGCGCCACTTGGGAGCCCAACTCAGAGAATTCGGGTTCAGTCCCTGGTGTTGGAGCCGAGATCTCACGCAGCCAAATAAAAACATAGAAACCCCCAAAATAAAGTTTGATTAGGACAGCCAACTTCTTTGAGATATTTAAAGCCTCCTGGGGCTCATGGAGGATGTGAGCAAACCCCTTTACTCCAGGCAGGAATTTTATCTTTTTAACGTTTATTTTCTTAAATGATTATTTGGCTGTGCTGTGAAACATGTGGGATCTCAGTTCTCTGACTACCTTAGTTCCGTCATCAAGGATGGAAACTTGAGTTCCCTGACCAGGGATTAAACCTGCACCCCCTCAATGGATGCAGAGTGTTAGCTGCTGGACTGCCCCAGGAACTGTAGAACGGATACTGGAGAGGCGCTGCGTGAGCGGGTAACCCAGAGTGTCAGAGGAGGGTTTGATTTCATGATTGTCGAAGTATTAAATGAGATGATACTGGTTCGTCAATTAGCGTAGTGTTTGAAACCTAGTATTTTAAAAGAAATTTGGGATGATTGATATTATTAATGAAACTATAATTTTCTGTACCTTTAGAGTTCTTCCTCTTCTCTGTGTTATGGTTCAGAGCCACAGGCAGCTTCCCTACCAGCCTCCCCAAACAAGGGGAGTGTTTATGAGTGGAGCAGAATTTGTGGGTTAGGACATTTGAAGATAAACTGCCAGCTTTATCGCACAGGGGAAGTGCTGCAGGGGCCCTGAGGATGGTCTCTGGCACCAGACGGTGTGGATTTGAACCCCAGATCTTTTATTGACTAGCTGTGGGGTCTTTCCTGGCCAAAATGGAGATAATCATACTGCTATCTTCTAGATTTATTGTGAGGAGTCGATGAGTTTCTAAGGAAAAGGCATATGTAAGGGTGCTCAGCACATAATAGGCATGTTCAGCAAATGTTAGCTTGGTTAGTGTGGTTAGCATCTAGTGCTGTGTATCAGGCGTTTCTGGCTGGCTGTCTTCCAGGGGCATAGTAAAATGTTCCAGTTGTGGTTGGGTATAGCCATGACTAGTTGTGGCCAATGAGTTGTGAGTAGAAGCCTTGTGGTGTTTCTGAGCCAGAGCAGTTAGACGCTCCGAGCATTTTCTCTGTCAGGAAGACAGGAATCCAGAGTGGTGGCTGCCCGCTCATCCTGGGTTTCCGACGGCTGCTGCTGAATACGGCTCCTCTGTTGTTTCTGGCCTGAGACTGGGGATTGTTACTGCAGCGTGATCGAGCCTGCGCTGACAAACACGTGTACGGTTATTTGCATTCTAGTGACTCTCTGAAAAGGCCTTTAGTAGGACCTGGAGATGCTTGCATCTCTGCAGGGCGACCGGTGAGAGCCCTTCGGCCCCTTTCCACGTGCACACTGGGTCCCGGCTTCAGTGTCCTGCGTCCCGAGTTCTGTCAGTTCGCTTATACTGTTCTCGTTTGCCTGAAGGGAAAGTGAAAAAAGTGACTCAGAATACATTAACAGTCTTAGTGTAACTGAATTCGTGCCACTAATCAAAGGGTTTAAAAAAGCAGAGATTCCATTTTCTATTTACCATTTCCTGAATGAAACAGAAATAGCATAGGGATTAGGCTTCTTTGGTGAGGATCTAAAGACATTACAGGCAGACATATTTTGAGGCGTGTTTCCCAAGCATGCTTTCACTGTTAGCGATGTCTGGCAGTGTAGTCCACAGCTCGTAATGGCTGAATTCCTCTCTCCTGGAGGGATTCACAGCCTGTCACAGTGGAAGCAACCATTCATCTCTCCTCCCACAGCACCCGTGCTTGTGGCCCTCGGCACACACCGTGCTCTGCGTGGTGTGAGGACCCTGCTGTGTTCTGCTCCTCTGATCAATTCCATCGGAAAATTTGGAAGGTGGGGACCTCTCCCGGTTATCCCTATGTGGGGTCCCTCACTCTCCTCTCCCATGACAAACAGACGCTGAGCAGACGCTCAAGAAATGTTTGCAAGGATAAAACAAACTTTCAACGTAGAGCAGTGGTTTTCCCCCTAGGCTGCACCTTAGCATCATCCAGGGAGCTTAAAAAAAAAATCCCGAGTTTGGACCATACCTGAGACCAATTAAATCAGAGCTTCTGAGGGTGGGCTTCAGGTGGGGTATATGTAAGTGCTCCCAGGTGGTTACTGCAGCCTAGGTGTGGACACTGAAGTACAGCAGAGGCTGCCTGACCACGTCAGGGGTGTTCAAGCAAAACAATAAATTCAATATGCTGTTATCTGTGCGGCTTCCCAGGGGGCACTAGTGGTAAAGAACCCATCTGCCAATGCAGGAGATGCAAGAGATGTGGGTTCGACCCCTAGGTTGGAAGATCCCCTGGAGGAGGGCACGGTGCCCCACTCCAGTATTCTTGCCTGGAGAATCCCACGGACAGAGGAGCCTGTCAGGCTGCAGTCCATAGGTTCGCAGAGTCGGACACGACTGAAGCGACTTAGCACGCATGCATGCTGTTATTCTCGTGTAATGTCTAACTTTATGCTTGTTTAGTGCCTCACAGTTTTCAAGGTGCAGTGAGTGCTTAAGCACTGAATAAGGATCTTTTGGAGGGACACAGATATGTAGCAAATACTTCCAGGAAGTTAGAGAGATGGAGAGAGAGAGGGAGCGGGAGACAATGACAATGTGTGTGTGTGCGCGCCCTTGGGAGGGGAGAAAGTGCTGAGCACATCACTCCATGCAAAACCAGCTTAAAGGAAGCCTGCGGCGGCGGAAGGAGACAGTAACCCGCTGAGACTTGGGAAAGCTTCTCCATGCTGGTCTCTGGGAGAGGCACACCACTTCCTCAGTTGTGCTGGGGGACAGCATCCTTGTTGGTTGGCTCACAAAGATGTCCGGTGACTGTAGCAAAGAGAACTAGCTCCCTGGGGAGGGGATTCCTTCCTAGGACCCTGACTGGGGCTCTGGGCTCTTGATTGCTGTTACTGGCTCCCTGGGCGTTAACAGTTGTCCCGGTATTAGCAGGTCCACGGTCCTTACCTTGGGAACAAGTCCCTCCCTAACGGAGCCCCACCAGTCGCTCCAGCTTCCTCTTCGGCCTCCGCTTTTAGCTCCAGGAAGACCACAGCGTTCGCAGCTGTGCGATGCCTCGGGGCCCGTGGGCACCCGCTCCTTCCTCCCGCCGAATTCCTCATTCCTCCAGCCCCAGCTGAGGCTCTCCGCATCCCGGGATCCCTTAACCCGGCCAGGGCCGGGGGAGCGCTCTTGCGCGGCGCTCCCACAGTCTTGTTCTGGAAGTCGGGGCACCCGCTCCACTGCGTCCTCCAGATAGGGGAGGGTAGCAAATGCACAGGCCCGCCTGGCCTCCAGGGGGCAGTCCGGGGACCTGAGTGAGCGAGGGAACAACTGAATGACCAGGTGGCTAAGGGAGCGGGTGGGCGAGTCGCTGAACGAACGAGTGGATGGACCAGCGGGCGGAAGACCGAGGAAGTGGGCGGGCGAGCGGACCAGAAGGTGAGAGAATAAATGGATGAGTGAGTGAGTGGGGGCCTGAGGGAAGGCAGCTGGGGGCTGACTGGGCGGGCGAGGGAGCGGCGGACGCTGGACGCTGACCGCACGCCTGGACCGCGCCACCTGCCCTCCGCGTGGCAGCCGAGCCTGGGCGGGGCGGGAAGAGGCGGAGAAGTGGGCGTGGCGACGTCGGGAGTGGGCGTGGCGGACCCGGTGCGTGGGCGTGGCGAGGCCGAGGGCGGGCGGGGCAGGCCCGGGGCGGGCGGGGATAGGCCGGGAGTAGGCGTGGCCAACCCTGGGCGTGGGCGGGGCGAGGCCGGGCCCAGGCCGGCGGGCGCGGAGGAAGTCACGTGGCGAGCGCTCACATGACCGGCGGCGCGATGGACCCGCTGCCCACCGCGCCCGGAGCTGCAGCTGCTGAGGCAGAGGCGGACGAGGAGGCGGACCCGCCAGCGGCAGGTATGGCAGGCGCCGCCCCCAGGCCCCGCGCGGCTCCGGCCCGCGCCCGCTGAGGCCCTGCGGCCTGCGGCTCGCTTCCTGGCCCCGGACTCCCCGCGCCTGCTGGGTCCTCCCCTCTCACGGCCCCTCCCGGTCCACGCCCAGGAGGGCGCGTGGCTCCGCGGCTCAGAACCCCAGCACCTGTCCGGGTTTGCGCCTCTCCGCGCGCTTCTGCCTGCGTCTCCCCGGGACTGTCCGGGTTCCTCGGGGCCGCAGGACCCGCCCGCCCTGCGCTTCCTGCGTGCCCATCTGCCCTCCGCGTGTCCCTGGACTTGCCGGGCCTTGGCACATACTGCGGCGGCTCAGGACTTGAGCGTTTCTTCGGCCAGCCCGCCGTGTTTCTCCGTAAGTGCTTTTCTTAGTGGGTGAGCGTGAACGCTGAGAAACACGCGGGAGGCTTGGCTTTTCTCGGATGGTACCCCCTCTAGCCTTCCAACTGGAGGATACATGTGGGTGTGAGTTATTGCAGCTTCTTGGTGGTGGCGGCGGCACAAGTTGGAAACTCCGTTTGGAGGGTCTGGAAGGTGTCCCTGAGAAGCTCATGCTTAAAGTGAGCCCTGAAGGGCTGTAAGACGGTTGATTCCTTAGGGAGAAAAGGAGATGGGAGTGGAGTGAAGTTGCTGGGGGCTGCGGTGGGGGTGGGTAGTGCTCTGGGTTGGCCTGAGTGCCCTGAAGACCCTGGGTGAGTCTGCCTTTAGACACCAGACCCGCCGCTCCCCACCCTTGGCCTTCATTTCACTTGTAGCTTTGTAAGGGGTAGCGTGTGACGGCTTCCGCTCACGGTTAGAACGTTGTGTTCAGGAGGTCACACGTTTGAGCCCAGCGTGGGCCGGTCAGCCAGCCTGTTTCAGGTGCCCACACTGGACTCCTTGTCCAGGTCACTTTTGGAAACATGAGGCGTTTGAGCAGGAACGCTTCTTCCCCTGGGGATGTAAAGCAGTTCGGAGTTGCTGGATGTGGTGGTCGTTCTGGCCTCTCTTTGCAGGTGCAAGGACAGCCTGAATGTTTCCTGCAGGACTCACCCACTGGCCGCCATCATGGAGTCAGCCAGCCCCGCTGTCTGAGACTGGCAGCTGGCCTTGTTAGGGGCTGTGGTGATTTTGTTAACATTAGGCGTCCAGTTGAGGGAGGTGGCGTGGTAGAGGAAAAACACAACACCAACCAAAAAAAGCACTTAAAAAAAAAAACAAAACTGGGAAAGCTAAAACCCAGAGGTAAGTGGCCTGCCCACAGTGGGCAGTATTAAGAGGGTATGTTGTGGTGGGGATGGTGGTTAGATGGGGTGCAATCAGAAAATACGTCTTTGAGAGTGAATTTTATCCAAACACGATATTCACTAGGGAGGAAAGGAGATGGGAGTGGAATGAAGTTGCTGGGAGCCGGGTCGGGGTGGACAGTGCTCCGGATTGGCCTGAGTGCCTTTAGACACCAGACCCGCCGCTCCCCACCCTTGGCCTTAATTTTTCCTTTCACTTGCAGCTTTGTAAGGGGTAGCGTGTGACGGCTCATGCTCATGGTTAGAACGTTGTGTTCAGGAGGTCACACGTTTGAGCCCAGCGTGGGCTGGTCAGCCAGCCTGTTTCAGGTGCCTTTGCTCAAGCAAAGGTTGATTTTGACTGTTGAAGAAGCGGTGGCTTGTGGAATTCCATCTTCGCTGGTGTTCTGCCCACACAGCCGTAGCTCACTATTAGTATTAGCTGTGGGGACCATGGGGGTCTAGGTTTTTGTAGTGCCTTTGGGATTGTCGGAAAAAACGATGTTCACTGTGGTTTTCAGGCTTAATGTTAAAAAAAATTTTTTTTTAAGTTAATTTTTTTTTGGCTGCCCTGGGTCTTTGTTGCTGAGAGAGGGCTTGCTCTAGTTGCGTGGAACAGGGGCTGCTCCTCCTTGCCGTGCGTCGGCCTCTCCTTGTGGTGGCTTCTCGCACGGTGGAGCACAGGCTCTGGGCGTGGAGGCTTCAGCCGTTGCAGCAGGCTGGCTCGGTGGCTGGGGCACACGGACTCCAGTTGCCCCACAGCATGCGGAGTCCCCCCAAACCAGGGATCCAGCCTGTGTTTCCTGCATTGGCAGGCAGATTCTTATCCCCTGTACTACCAGGGGAGCCCCAAGAATCATAGCATATTCTAATCCCTGGAAGCTTAAGCGGGGAGTGTTAACTCCCTTCCTAAAAATTTAACTTTCAATTTTACAATATGTAGATAATCGCATTTCCCTTACAAAAAAAAAAAAGCAAACACCACTGAGAACAGTGTAGATTGGCACTCACCCCCCTCTTACCAGCCTGGGATGGACCCTCTCATGATGTTGCTGTGTTTACACTCGTGTGCTCAGACAGTGCGCGCCTCCGCGCGCCTCCGCGCGTGTGTTTCCCTACGGTTGTATATTGGTTTTCTGCTGCTGCTGTAACAAAAATGGCCACACACAAATTGGCTTAACCAGCAGAAAGTTCTCATTTTACAGTCCAGGAGGTCTGTAGCCAGAACAGGTTTTCCTGAGCTAAAATCTGGCTGTGGGCAGGGCTGCGTTCCATCCTGAGGCCCTGGGGGAGAAGCCGTGTCTTGGTCTTTCCCGCCTCCCAGATGCCTTCCGCATGATAACCCCTTGCTCCAGCTGCCCCAGGCTGCGCCGGCCTGTCCTGTCCTGTCTCTGACTCCTACTTCTGTCCACTTCTTCCACTTCTAAGGGCTCCTCGGGTCACACTGGGCCCACCTGGTCACCCAGGAGGACTCTCCCAGCAACCTGAATTGTGTCGGCTTTGAGTTCCCCTTTACTGTGTGGTCGAGCAGGTTCACAGTTTTCTGGGATTAGGGTGTGGGTCCTTTAGAGGTCATCAGTCTGCTGTGAGGGCTGCCCGAGGTGGCCCATCAGTAAGGAGCCCACCTGCCAGTGCAGGAGATGCAGACGGCTCGGGTTTGATCCCTGGGTCGGGAAGATCCCCTGGGGGAGGACATGGCAGCGACTCCAGTACTCTTGCCTGGGAAATCCCGTGGACAGAGGAATCTGGTGGGCTGCAGTCCATAGGGTTGCAAGAGTTGGACACGACCGAGTGACTGAGCAGGCACTCACATTCTGCCTTAAATGCCCCAAGGAGTGGAATCGCTGGGCCGTAGGGTTGCACACGGTTTAAAGAAATCATCTATTTTTGGCTGTGCTGCCTTAAACGCCCCGAGGAGTGGGATCGCTGGGCCATAGGGTTGCACACAGTTTAAAGAAATCCTCTGTTTTTGGCTGTGCTGGGTCTTTCTCGCTGCCTGGGCTTTTCTCTAGTTGCAGCTGACGAGGGGTCACTCTCTGGTTGTGGTGCGTGGGCCTCTCATTGCGGTGGGCTGCCTTGTTGCGGAGCACAGGCTCTCAGGCACAGCGTTCAGTAGCTGTGGGTCCTGGGCTCTCGAGCACAGCTTAGTTGCTCTGAGCATGTGGGATCTTCCGGGATCAGGGATCAGTCCTGTGTCTCCTGCATCGGCGGGCGAATGCTTTACCACTGAGGCACCGGGGAAGCACAGTTGCACGTTGTTTTGTTTTAACAAATGCTGACAAGTTGTCCTCTGTGATAGCTGTTGCCAGTTTATACCTGTGACAGAATGCATCTTCTCCCTGTAACCTCATCACCATTAAGTGCCATGTTTTTTTAAAAAAAAAATTCCTTCAGCATTAGAGAAATTAAGAACCTGTTTTATTTTTGTTTTAATTTCTGTTTCTTCAATTATCAGTGAGGTTAGTTTCTTGTGATGCTTTGATCTTGTATGACCTTCCTGAACTGACTGTTCTTATCTTTGGCCCATTTTCTTATGGGATTTTTTTTTTTTTTTTTGCTTTGTTGCTGTTCTTTTTGTATTTTGGTCTTAGGCCTGTTGTGGATTTCATATTAAAATTGTAACCATCAAAATATCTGACTGACTGGAACCCTGTTTTCTGATTGCAGCATGAGAGTTTATTTCACGGTCTGTTCAGAGGTTATACAGCTCGGCGATGGTGCCCTGGAGTGCCTAAGAATGAGTGTGATAGGTGGTTGCTTGTCTAACCTGATTTTGGGAATTGCATCATACTGGATAAGAGTACAGATTACCACCGGGTCCCAGCCCTGCTTTCCTGCAACCCTGCAGACCTAAACCTGTCTTCACTTCCTTCTTTCCTTCTTCCCTGCGCCTCATAGCTCTTGGGATCTTAGCTCCCTGACCAGGGATTGGACTCTAGACCTTGGCAGTGAAAGCACCGTGTCCCGAGTGATCCGTGTCACTTCTCCTGTAGCCCCTCGTGGAATGTACGCCGTACCTGCCGCCCGGTCAGGAAGCTCTGAACGGTTCGTCCTCCCAAGCCTTGGGGGGCCTCCTGGCTTTCGGTGGGGTCATCCCCTGAACTCTGCTTGTCCTCCGAGCAACTCTGCAGCTGGCTGCCAGCCTCTCTGTGCGCCTGCGTGGTCTCCACGCCCTCCCCCCACCCCACCCGCGTGGTCTCCATGCCCCCTGTGCTCCCGCGACCACCCGGATGCTGCCGCTCGGCCTGGATGCATTTGTCAGGCAATTCACTGAGCTCTCGCTTGAGATGTATGCATTTGACGGATTAAATTATACTTTAAAGTACCATCTGCGCTGGGGCAAAAAAATACCTTCCTGTCCTCTCTCCCTCCAGCACACACATTTCTGTTGTCAGCTCCTGAGGGACAGAAACCATTATTTTTCTTTATATTCCAGCATCTGCTAATGGAGTCAGGGCTCTGCTGTTGGAATAGAATTACATGTGGTTTTTTTGGGTTCTTTGGCGGCATGTAGGATCTTAGTTCCCCAACCAGCGATGGGACCGGGGGCTCCTGCAGTAGTAGTGCGGAGTCCTCTCTGCACCGCCAGGAGAGTCCCTGGAACTACATTGTCACCCTAAGCGCTCTTTAGGGTGGCATCACGTTTTAGTTTGGTAACAATGGTAGCTGTGCGAGTGTTATTTAAATGGGTGTTAATGCTCTTTGAACTCTGTTTCTCTCTTTCTCTCTCTCTCTCTCTCACACACACACACACACACACACAATTTGCAAGGTAAAATGTGTCCATCTGAGGAAAGAGGAACTGAATCTCCCCTACGTAGAGCAGATTTTGCCAGAATTTGTGGTTAGCAAGAAAGTGATGTGTTCCGGTAGGGGAATTCTGTTTTGGTTTATTTTTTCCTTCCCGAGAAAAATGCACCAGAAAAAGAGATGTTTGGCCTGCAGCGTTCAGGCTGATGGGAGAGGCTGGAGTGGTGAGATGCTGGAGAGATGGGAGTGGTCTCCCTGGGGCCTGCAGTGCATGTCAAGACAAGCTGCCCCGGTGATTAGAACCCAGGCCCAGTGAGCAGGCTGGCGGCCTGCACCCTCAGGGATTCAAAGAGCGCACCCCTGACCATGTCACCCTCTGAAGAACGGTAGCGTTTTCATCTTTCATCCTTTGATTGTGTTCATTGTAGAATAGTTAAGAAATCACAACCAGACTCGAGGTAGAGGTTCCTGGGGAAAGCATCAGTGACGACATCCAGCCAGTCCATCCTAGAGGAGGTCAGGCCTGAATGTTCACTGGGAGGACTGATGCTGAGGCTGAAGCTCCAGTACTTTGGCCACCTGTTGCAAAGAGCCGACTCACTGGAAAAGACCGTGATGCTGGGAGAGATTGAGGGCAGGAGGAAAAGGGGACGACAGAGGATGAGATGGTGGGATGGCATCACTGACTCAGTTGGCATGAATTTGAGCAAACTCTGGAGACATTGAAGGACAGGGAAGCCTGGCGTGCTGCAGTCCATGGGGTCGCAAAGAGCTGGACACGACTGAACAACTGACCAACACCAACGATCAGCGTTGAAGCCTCGTGTGGCCGGGGTGGGCGCGCCCTGCCGGTGGAGCTGCAGGAGCAGGCTGAGGCTGCCCTTGGCGCTGTTGCCGGCTCGCCTGGCTGTGGGAGGACACGCGTGCCCTTGGGGTGTGGGGATGGGTGTGTTCAGGGGCCCTCAGGTCTCTTCCCCACTTTGAAGTATGCGTACTAAGCACGTGTGAGGTGAAGATTCATGACTGATGAGTTCCCGGGCAGCTGGTGTAAGGTCTGGAGGCAACTCTGAAACACACCTTTCCGAGACTCTCTAGCCCGCTTTGTGCTAGTGACGTTCTTGCCTACAAGTCTCATGAGTGAGTCGTAACCGGACCAGTAAGGTTTCATGAGGTGTGTGATTGTGCACTCGAGGAGAAGGTCGCACAAGTAAGGTAACCACAAGTACGCGCGTCGGGTTAGAGAGAAATCGCCCGTGAGCCCACAACCGCGGATTTTAGCCTGTTTCCTGCTCCTGTGCGTGTGTGTTGGCCATTGTTAACCTCAGGCGTGTTTACACGCCTCTGGTCTGCTCGGCTCCCTTAGCGTTATTCTGCGCTGCTAAGGAGGTTTCACGCTTTCCTATTTGAGGTCTGCGGGATAGTGAATCAAGGGGCGTGTGTGTATGCTTGTAGAGTACAAGGTGGTAAAATGTGATCCTTCGCCGGGAGTCAGCATTAAAAACTGTCCTGATGCTTGCTCTTGGTAGACAAAGCCTCTCTCCTGCTAAACTAGTTCCCCGGCCTAGAGGTGATGGCTGCTGTCAGCTACGCGTGTGGAACCACGGTTTAGTAAGCTCCGTTGTTAGACTTTGAGAGCTGGGGCGATGTCCTTAGACGACCTTGGTCGTGTCCTGCTTAGTGACCTTCTGTAAGTACAAGTTCTGAGTCCCTGTGCCCTCTACCGAGGGTGTTAGAGAGAAGCCAGGGAGGGACACACCGCGTGCCTCCTGTTTACGTGAAGTTCGCACCGTGCAGTCAGACTCTGCTGTGTGGGCTCGCTCACGCAGGTGGTGAGGCCGTAGATGAGGAGCAAGGGAGAGACCGTGAGATGGGGCTGTGGTCCCCTCTGGCCGGAGAAGGGGGCGCCTGTGCGGGCACAGGATGGGGCTTCCAGGACCCCAGGGCTGTCAGCGTTTAAATCTTCGTGCTTACTAATTTGGCTGCACCGGCTCTTAGCTGTGCCCTCTGGGGTCCAGTCCCCTGACCAGGGGTGGGACGGGCCCCTGTGCTGGGAGTGCAGAGCCTTAGCCGTGGGCCACCAGGGAAGCCCTCGCAACGCTCTCTTCCGTTTTTGACCTGGACAGGCCCAGCCACGTGTGTTGGTACATAAAACTGTCCGTAGGCGTCTTACACGCCTGTGTGTCTGTGTCTGTTTCCCAGGAGAAAAGGTTCAGGGAAACCCCAGTGTGTCCCAGATCCTGTGACGTTGAGTGGATCTGCTAATAACGCAGC
The DNA here is from genome assembly GCF_042477335.2 of Ovis canadensis. Lineage (NCBI taxonomy): Eukaryota > Metazoa > Chordata > Mammalia > Artiodactyla > Bovidae > Ovis > Ovis canadensis. The sequence goes on from NC_091268.1 coordinate 56,092,660, forward strand.
TTGACAGGCAGAGGTGGGCGCCGGGGGTCTTGCTTGAAAATGGTCTCGTAGGGGTTTTGGCCTCTCAGCTTCCACCCTCTGGTTAATGTTGCAGATGTATTTATAACGAGATGCGTGTTTTGTTGTGTCAACAGCCACCCCCAAAGGAGGACCGTGCAGCTCGTCAGCAGGAGATTGCTGGTCCGCTGTTTCCGATGTCTGTGTCTGGTTATACTGGCGCTGGCCCAGCCCGCTGGCGAGCCCAGGTGTCCCGGGGCCCTGGGACCAGCGGGAAGGGGCCGCAGGGCCTCCGGCACCGCGTGTCACGAGGAGGGGCGTCTGGGAATGTTGCCTCTGTTGGACGTGCAGAGGCCCTGGGCTGGGACGGAGTCGCGTGGCACTCCTGACTCTGCCCAGTTCGTTATCTGCGGAACCCTAGTTCCACCTCCCTCCTAGCTCCCGAGAAGTTCCAGTCCAGGTGGCGGGGTGGGCGGGGCTTCACACCGAGGGGAGGTCAGCTCTTCAGGCCCCAAGGCCAGTCTGCAGTGTGCAGGCCCTTATCTCGGGGTGGCTTCCGCCCCCCGCGGGTCCTCGTGGGGGGGACGGTGGAGTCGGGGTCTCTTGGACGTCTCTGCAAGAGGCTCAGGTTTCCCCGTGCGCCGTGGGGGGTTCTGTTCCCGAGAGGGGCTCTGCTGGGGGGAGAGGTATCCCGTCCTCCACCTCCCTGGTCGGGGGACTGGGCGGGGTGCTGTGCAGGGTGGTGGTGCTGCATGTTTGCAGTGATGGCTAAGGCCTTCCTTGTGCCTGACGCGTGAACTAGCTTAATCCTGCAGTGATGCTGTGGAGCGAGGGGTCTCACCTGCCCCACTTTACAGACGGGGAAACTGAGGCACTCAGAGACTGACTCGCCCGGCAGCTACTGCTCGAGGTGGCCGCGCTGGAGTCCCCTCCGGCAACGTGTCGGGTCTGACCTCACACCGACTCCGCTGTCTGCACTGTGGGCCCCTTTCGGAGCCTGTCTGGAGGATCGGCTTCTGACTGAGTAACCAGCCCCTCCCAGACACAGATGCTTCGGTCCTCAGGGGGTTTTGCGGAGAGGAAGGCGGTTCCAGGGTCCTGTTCTGGTGGAGACCACCCGAGACCCTCGTGAGGTGTGCGGTCTTCTCTTTCCAGAAACGGAGCGTCCGCCCGCCCAGAGGATGTGTCCTCACCGAGCGGGGACCCAGCCCGCCTCCGCCCCCCGGAAGCCCACGTTCAGCCTGGGGGGCGTTGCAGGGGCTCCGTCCCGGGCGGTGGGTGTGAGAGCTCAGGAACAGCAGCTCCGGCGCGTGAAGCGCGGGCTGGGTCCCGTCATGTTGGCGTGGCTCGGCGAGTCCTCCCGCTCTGGGGTTTGGGGTGGGCGGGGCTAGGCGGGCGCTCAGCCCTTCCTCTTCTGCAGAACCGGCTCTCCGCCTTCAGTGCAGGTTTAATCGTGGGGGGAGAACTGACTCAGTATTTCTCTTTCTGTGACATTTTTCACAGTTCCTAGCTTGTCCTGCCAGTTTCCGAGGCGTTCCGTGTTCAGCTTGATTAACTGCTTTCCTAGTCGTCTGCCCCGAAGGCAGCCGGCAGGCAGGGGCCCTGTCTCCCTCCCTGTGATCAATAAATATCTGTTTAAGTGAATTTAACTGTATGTCACTTGGCTTATAACATTGGGTGATTGCTTGGGATTTTATTAGAGGGACTGAGTTCGGCTGCAAACGCAGATTCTCTGTGCCGCGTCTGCTGGAACCCAGAGAGGGAGGCTGCCAGGTATGTTGGAATACGTTCGCTTTCATGTCCAGAGACCCTAGAAAACCTGAGTCACTGTTAGACGAAACCATCCAGGCCTGGGAGGAGGGTTTTTTTTTTTTTTTTTAAAAAGAACAAAACCAAAACCAGATTGAGTTGAACAGAGATGAGTATTCTTTTTGGAACTTTGAACTTCTGCTTTGTCAGGAATTCCAAGATTTCCCGAGTTAGCTAAAATAGTGGTTTTTTTTTAAGCTCTGGAAAAAGTCCCTGGGCGTCCCCACATGAAAGCATTCCAGAAGGGAGAGGCCCGAGGAGATTTTGATGAACAGAGTCCATGAGCCCTTCCAGAAGCAGGTTTGTCCGGTTCCTGAAGAAGCAGGGTCCCCGCGGGCGGCAGGCTGCCCTTGCTGGGAGTCGGGTCAGGGGAGACCGTCTGCTAGGCGACTCCTTCCGGGCCTGGGCTTCAGTTTTGTGATGTCCTAAGGAAGCAAACGAGCGATTTTCCCTCTCTGTGTGGTTTGGTCCCAGGGAGGAGCTCGCAGCCAGAGAAGCCGGGTCGGCGTGAACGTCAGTAGTTTGCGTGCCCTTCCCGAGGGCCGGGGCGGTCTGTGCTCTGGGGGTTCTCATGGGATTTAGGGCGTCGCGTCGCCGTGGGACCCAGCTCTGGAGGGACCAGCACGCCCTGCCCAGCGGTCCATTTCAGTCTGCGGCTGTGTCTGGGCGCACGTCCTGGAAAAACCGGGCACTGTGCTGTGTCTTGCACGTATAACCGTATTTTAAAAATTCTTGCCGTCAACCAGTAATGTGCCTGGTGTTGTCCCCGTTTCGGAGATGAGGGAACGGCGCAGAGAGTTGAGCTGCTTGCTCACAGCCACAGGGGGGGCGGTCGGGTGTTTGCATCGAGGCGCCCCGATCACTGGCCCAGGAGTGTGGCGTGCCCCCTGTCCCCTGCGTGTTGTGGGCATCGAATGAGGCCCCGTGAACCCCCTCACCAGACGTAGGCTCTGGCCCCACGAGTCACCTGGCTCACCCTGACCTCTGGCTGGCCTTGCTGCCGGGGGGCCTCCAGGTCTCACGTCTGTAAAGTAAGGTCAGGGTATCTACTTGGAGTGTCTGCAGGGCTAAGGAGACATTACATAAGGACCCAGAAGGTTCCGACGTGGCCATGCCTCCTCAGTGGTGGTCGACTCTGCCTAGTGACCGTCTTCATCCTGCTTTTGGGTCCGTGGGGGGAGGAGGAAGGGGGAAAACACTGTATTGAGGGGTTTCTTGGACTCAGTGGCTGCGACTGCTCTGACGGACCTGCAGCTTCACAGCCGTGTGGGCGCCAGGGAGGTCCCCGGGGCCCTGAGCGTGTCCACGTGGCATTTTTGCAGCGGCCTCCGTAGCTCAGCTTCTCTCGCTCGTGCCTGCAACCCACCCGGAGGGTTTTGCAGGTGGCTGGTCTTTTCCTTTTTAGCAGACGCCTTCCCTCAGGGTGCGAGCCGTCTGCCTTCCAGGCTCCATCCCGGGCTAGGAGGACACTTAGCCCATGTTCACAGGACTGCAGAGCAGAGAAGGACCTCCTCAGGCATTTTTGAGGCTTTGCTGGGGTTTGAGTCACACGCCGCGTAACTCGCCCGCTTCAGGGTGCCGCTCGGTGGTTTTTAGTGTGCCCTGAGAGCGATGCAGCTTTTACCACGGTTGATTCCAGGACGTTCTCATCATCCGGCGCCCGTCAGTAGCCGCCCCCCTTCTCCTCCAAACCCCTCGTCCCCCAGACTACACAACCACTAGTCTTTCCGCCTCTGTGGGTTTGTCTCCTCTTGCAATTTCGTATAAATACAGCCGTGTATTAATGCTTTGAAGGCCTTAGCGACGACTCCTTTTGCTCAGCAGTGTTTTCAGAGTTGGCCTCTGTGCTGTAGCATGGATCGGTATTTCTTTCTATGGCTGAATGGTACTCCGTTGTATGGATAACTCACATTTTTCTTACTCGTGCCCCTGTCCACGGACGGCTGGGCTGTCCCCGTGTTTGGCTGTCGTGACTGGCGCTGATGCCAGCGTCCCTGCGCCCGTCTCTGTGTGGGCCTGCTGTGCCATTTCTCGTGGGCGTCCACCTAGGAGTGGCGTCATCGGCTCACAACCCGTGTTTGACCTTTTGAGGTTGGCTGCCGGGCTTTCCCGCCGCCGAGCGTGTGGGTTCCAGGTTCCCCACGACCTCGCCAGCCCTTGTTCCTGCCTGCCTTCCGGATTGCAGCCACCCCAGTGGGTGGGGGCCCCAGGGCTCGGACCTCTCTTCACGGGCCTTGTTGGCCTTTTGTGCACCTCCTTTGGGTAAACGTCTGTTCAGATCACTTGTTATGTGCCTTAGGCTCAAGTCCCTTATTGGACACATGGTTTCGTCTGTGTTCTGTGGGTTGTCTTTTCACTTTCTTGATGGACTTTTGCAGCACAGTAGGTTTCGGCTTCTGTTCTTTTGGTGGTTGTTTGGCTGTGCTGAGTGGCTTGCTGAATCTTAGTTCCGCAACCAGAGATAGACCTGGTCCTGGCAGAGAGAGTGCTGCGCCCTTGCCACTGGGCCGCCAGGAAGCCCTAGGCGTTGCTAGTTCTGATGAAGTCCAGTTGGTCTGTTTTCTTTAGCCGGTGCTTCTGGGGTCATATCCAGGAAGGCTTTGTGTGACCTAAGGTCACAGAGATTTGCTTCTGTGCTTTCTGCTGAGAGTTTTACAGCTTTAGCTCTGGCATTTGAGGCCGTGGTCCATCTTGGATGAGTTGTGTTTGGCGTGGGGACGGTGCCTGGTGGTGGTCTTGTTTGGAAACGTGCCTGTCCATCGTCATGCAGAACTTTTGGGGTGTACATGGTGTGTGCCCCTCCTGTGCTGGGCAGGGTCAGGAAGTGAGAGCTCCCTAAGGGGGTTTGCGTGGTGTGTGTGGGAAACCTGTGAACCAGGTGGGTTAGGAGGAGCTCGTCCAGGACGCTCAGGCCAGCCCAAGACCTCAAAGACCGGCCTCTCCCGTGGGCACTCGGGGAGCACTCCCTGGAGAAGCCGCGTCTGTGCCGTGCTTCTGAGGCTGGAGGGGATTCAGTTTGGAAATTCTCAACTAGTAAGTACAGCGGACTTGGAGGGACCTTAAGAGGTTGCTTGTTTATATTTATATTATGTAAAGCAAAATATAAAAGCTCCTAATGGCTTCCCAGGTGGCTCAGGCGGTGAGCGATCTGCCTGCAGTGCAATGGCTCGCTGGGTTGGGAGGATCCCCTGGAGAAGGAAGTGGCAGCCCACTCCAGTGTTCTTGCCTGGGGAATCCCACGGACAGAGGAGCCTGGCGGGCAGTAGTCCATAGGGTCACACAGAGTCGGAGACAACTGACTGAGCGTGCACACACGGAAGCACGGAAGCCTTTGCAGGAAGGTGGAAAACATCCTTTTCTTGTGGTGTAGGTTGGTTATCCACAAGGCCAGTGGAGCTTTATAGAATCAGGGTTTTTGTCTTATGTTCTTTGGGCAGATGAATGGATATAACCGCAGGTTGGCAGAGAGGCCGTGGTGGGGGCAGATAGACCAGGGCGAGGATGTCGCTGCTCAGGGCTCTGTGTGGCTGTCCTGTGTGAACAGCTCCTCCTCTCGCTGCAGCTCACCAAGGCGGGGTTCCCGCCGCCAGGGAGGCCTGAGTGCACGGGGGGGCGCGGGGCCCTCCCGCCTGGGAGACGCAGCAGGCCTTGACTGCTCCACGCGGCCTTCTTGCTCCTGGGAGTTCGATTCCTGCTTTGCGTTGACAGGTGCTTGCTGGTCACTTACTCTCTGCTGGACACTGTTCCTAATCACTGGGCTACTGGTTGGGAGCAAAGTGAACAAAAAGGCCTGCTCTCATAGGCTTCTGTTCTCGCCGTGGAGGTGGACAGTATTTGGTGGACGAGGCGAGTGGGATGCAGGTGGGAGCTCTGGCTGGCAGGCGGTTAGGGTGCAGCTTGCTGTCACTGAGGAGGACTCATTCAGAGCGACTTGGGACCGAGTTTTCAAGGAGATGGTCTGGGATGGTGGGTTCTGGGCAAGGGGACCCTGGCCAAAAAGGTGGCAGGCAGGGGCGCCCAGGCCAGCAGGTGTGAGCTGTGTTCCGGGCGGCGCTGGAAGCAGGAGCGGCTGGAGAGAGGGGCCGGGGGGCAGGAGCCTTTCCTGGCTGAAAAAGATGAACGTTCGGGGCGCGCGCTGCTGGAGCTGGGGAAGCTTGCGCTGAGAGCTGTTCTGCTTGTGGGTTGTCATTCTGAGCCTCACTTAGGAAGCTTTTGTTAGTTTTCTTTCTCTAAAATTCATTCCCTCGGTTGGTGTATGGCTGTGCTGGGTCTGCGTTGCTGTGTGGATTTCTCTCTGGCTGCGGCGAGCGGGGGCTATGTGCGTGGTGGCGCGCGGCTTTCTTGTGGTGGTGTCTCCTCCCCTTGGAGAGCTCGTGCTCTCAGGCCCACGGGCGCGGTAGTTGGGGCCCCCGCGCTTAGTTGTTCCACAGCATGTGAGATCCTCCCGGACAGGAGATCAAACACATGTCCCCTGCACGGGCAGGCGGGTTCTTAACCCCCTGAGCCACCAGGAAAGCCCTTTTTCTTTTTCTCTTCCATGCTGCTGGGAGACACACACAGACGACTCAGATGACTCTGGTGGCTCTCCGGCGGTGGGGGCGTCTGAAGAGGTGTGTTAGCGATGTCGTGTGGTCCATGTGGGCGGATAAAAGCCACTTGGGGAAGTGTCTGTGAGCAGGAAAAAAATGTAGAATTCTGTAGGAACTGATTGTAACAGAGAGAATAAAAAATAGAGCGAAGTACTTTGTGCACCGCAGTGTTCTTCTCGCTGCTTTTAACAGCAGAAGCAGTTAGCAGAGCAGAGCTAAGTGACTTTTAGTTCTGTCCCTGAGTCACTACGCAGTGTCCGCAGGTAACAGTCTGAATAACTTCAGAGAGTGCAGTTCTGGTTCTGTCCCTGAGTCACTACGCAGTGTCTGCAGGTAACAGTCTTAATAACTTCAGAGAGTGCAGAACATAAGAGAGAAACCAAGATACAGTGGCAGGTGGACTGCGGATGGTAAGAGTCAGGAGCCTTCTGGAATGATGGGCGAAACCAGACGGGAAGGAGGGAGTATGGGCCAGCGTGTGAGGCGGCCGGAACCCCCGGTGCTGCTGGGAGTGTCCGTTGGCTCAGCCACTTGGACACCTGGGGTTATTTGCTGGGCTGTGCACACGAAGCACCAGGAGGCAGTAATTTCACTCTAGGGAATGGACGTAGCAGAAACGCACGCGTGTGTCCACCGACACGAGGGCGCTGGCCTGTCCTTGGCAGCAGCGTGTGAAACTGCCCAGGCGCCTGGTGGGCGCAGAGTGAGCGGTGGGGCTCTGGCTGATCCACGGCAAGAGGGTGGGCTGTCTGCACCCCACAAGCCACACGGAGGGCCGCACCCAGCGGGTGGAGTGGAAGGAGTCAGAAGCAGAGGGCCTCGCCCCGAGTGTGCTGCAAACCCGGCCGAGCTGGCCTGAGGCTTTAGCGTTCTCTCCCGGGGAGGAGCCGCGTGAGGGGTGTCTGCCCAGGTGCTGCTGCACTGCTGTGAAAACTGCCTGCACTGAACAGGTGTGGGACGTGCTTCTTCCTGTCAGCACGCCCGGTTTCAGTCTGAAAAGGTTTCCACAGCCTTTGGAAAAAGAAAGCAGTTGTGTGTTTACTCTGCGTGATGAAGTACAGGACGCACAGATACCCTCCGGACCCTTACATGGAGAAAGTGCACTGCCCTCGCGGGAGTCGTGCCCAGCAGCTCTGGGGTGGCGGTGACTTTGGAATAGGAAGCGTGGCTGGGAGGATGGTGTGCGTCTGTAACATTTTTTTAAAATTTTTTTTCAGCAAAGAATATGGCACAATGTCCTCGAGTGAAATTTCGGTGGATTCATGAGTTCTGATATTTTCTGTATTTTCATGTTTCTTTGAAGTATTTCTTCACAACAAAAACATGTGTGTTTAAAAGTTACATGACAATTCCCCTGATGGCTCAAGGGGCAAAGGATTTGTGTGTCATGCGTGCAGGAGACACCTGAGTTTGGGTTTGATCCCTGGGCAGGGAAGATCCCCTGGAGGAGGGCAGGGAAGATCCCCTGGAGGAGGGCAGGGAAGATCCCCTGGAGGAGGGCAGGGAAGATCCCCTGGAGGAGGGCATGGCAGCCCACACCAGGGTTCTTGCCTGGAGAAGCCCAGGGACAGAGGAGCCTGGCGGGCTGCAGCCCGTGTGGTCGCTGTCGGACACGGCTGAGCGCGCAGGATGCGGCAGCAGGGCGCCCCGGGAGCGACCCTGTTCATGGTGGTACATGCGTGGCCAGGGATTAGGAGGGCTTCTGCCTTTGCAGCACAGCTGGAAGAGAAGCGTGGCCGTGGACCCTGGGAAACACGCTTGGAGCTTGTGTCCTGTCGCAGCTCTGCACGAGTGGGGCAGGCTGCCCAGTGAGCGGATGGTCACAGACTGCTGGGCTGGAGGGCTTGCTTTATGTTAATATATTGAGATGTTACATAAAATAAGTTACTGAAAGAAAAGCGAACCTGGAATTTAAGGAAATGGAGGCCGCGCACAGTTTGTTGGAGCTCCTGAGTTAGGGATAATGAAGAGCCGAGAGGTGACATCACTTTTTGAGGCGAGCAGACCGCAGATGGGGCGGGGCCGGGGGCATTCCTGACGTTCCCTGGCCACAGAGCTGCTGAATTCTCATTTCTGAGGCTGTGGCCATGATAAGGTTGCGGAAACTTCTGCTTCCATTTCCTGAGAACAGTTTGTTAATTTCAGAACAACAGAACAGCTCAGGGTTCCCAAAGGTTGAAGCAGTTTCATGAGTCCGAGAAGGAGCATTCAGGTTGAACACGAAAGGTGTCTGCTGACCCCGTTTCATGCTGTTTTGGTGGAAGCGTTGTCGTCTGGAGGGTCCTTCGTTCGGTACCTGGTGACTCGCTGAGGCGAGGTGAGCCTCTGCTGTTTTTAGATGAGCAGTCTGGACCGGGCCCCGTGTCCGCGGTTCTCCCACTGTGGCCCTGCGACCAGCAGCGTCACCTGGGAAATCGTTAGAAACTCAGATTCCTAGGCCCCAGCCTAGACTCTTGGGGGGCGGGCAGCAATCTGAGTGTTTCCACGTGTGAAATATGCATAGCAACAGCTTTAGCCGTTGCTGGTGTGCCTTCCGCTGTCAGCGTGATGCCGTCCGAGCCTAGAGGTTCATCCTGCGCAGCTGGCGCTGTGCCCGCCGAGCACTCACTCCCCCCGCCCCCGGGAGCCTCAGGAGGGTGGGCTCACATGCCACTTTGTCTGTGTCTGGCTTATCTCACTGAGTGTGACCTCCTCCAGGTGCCTCGTGGTGCGGCGGCTCCGGGTGCCACATGGTGCGGCGGCTCCGGGTGCCTCGTGGTGCGGCGGCTCCGGGTGCCTCATGGTGTGGCGGCTCCGGGTGCTACATGGTGTAGTGGCTCCGGGTGCCTCGTGGTGTAGCGGCTCCAGTAGCTGGTTCCTTCTTCAGGCCGAGCACTGTTCCACCGTGTGGACAGGCTGCGCTTGGCTGATGATCGCCCGTCAGCGGACGCTTGGGTGCCAGGTTGCTTCAGTCGTGTCTGACTCTGCTCCCACCAGGCTCCTGAGCCGTGTCCCGCTGGACCGCGGTCGAGGGAGGCAGAGGAGGTGGAACCCCGAACCCGGAGTCCATCAGAAGACACGTCCCCCTGCTGCTCAGCGGAGCCGGTGGGGACTTCCTGCCACTGGCTGCCTTTGGGGGCCATGTATGCTGAGGGCCTCTCTGCCCGTGGGGAGACCCCCAGGGAGGCTTAGGTGGTTCTCGAGTGCTCAGAGCCGCCCCCAGAGCCCGCGTGAAGGGTAGAGGGCAGCAGGCCGGCTGCCCCCCCGACCCCGTGAGAAGCCCTCCCGCTGGTGGCCCCGCGTCCTCAGCGTTTGCTGAGTCTGCCAGGTAAAGCAGAGGCGTGTGTGGCACAGACCTTGCTGGTCTCCCAGAGCTTTGCGGGAGTCAGGGCCCCGGCTCTCAGCTGCTCACAGGCCCTCGGGGCTGGCCTCTCGGGGTGCCTTCCAGCAGCAGGGTTATTGCCTGAAGGTTCTGGCGGGAGTGTGTTGGGAGGATCGTTGGTCCAGGCGCGTCTGGAGTTTCCTTGCTGTGATTTGTGGCTAAACGACCTGGAGCTTGCTGGGCTTCCTGGGTGGCCTAGTGGTGAAGAGCCTGCGTACAGTGCAGGAGCTGTGGGTTCGATCCGTGGGTCAGGAGGAACCTCTGGAGGAGGGCATGGCAACTGACTCCAGTGTTCCTGCCTGGGGAATCCCATGGACGGGGAGGCTGGTGGGCTGCTGGCGAGCTGCGGTCCGTAGGGCTGCAAAGCGTTGGACACGACTGAGCAGGAGTGCCGTCAGGCCTGGGGCGTCCCAGGAACGCAGGTCTGGGTGGAGTGGGGTCCTCCCCGGTGGCGGTCCCTCGGCGTGCTGCAGGAGGGTGCGCGGTGTAGGTGGCTGGCTTGGGAGTGACCCAGCTCCCGTGTCACCCCGGGGCCAGCAGAGCAAGATGTCCAGTGCGGAGACGGAAGCCACCCACTGTCCTGACACAGGGCCGGGGAGCCGCTTCCAGACCCGCAGGCCAAGTGCCTCGGGCTGACATCTACCCGCTCGGTTGGCTCTTATGAGAACGGATTGAGACAGCAGGGCTCCGACAAGGCTCCCAGAGGCATTCTGGACCCCCCGCCCCCACCCCGAGCGCAGGGCGCCACTCCCAGGAGCTCCTAGCTGCCGGGGGCGGCGGCGTGCACGCTCTCGCACAGCCGGCGTCAGGCCCGGGCTCCCGCCGGTGGCTCTTCACGGTCAGGGCTTCTGCCCCCGGAGGACCCCACGTGGAGCAGTTCTGTGTGGAAGGGTCGGAGTGGGGAGGGTGGGGGGCGCTCTTGGAAGGGCCCGTCGGGATGCTTCGGTCCCCAGGGCTCCGAGGGTGACACAGGGCCCAGTGTGGGCCTCTTTGCCGCCTTTTACTGACTGTAAACAGAAAGCTCAGAGGCGCTCACTTGCCAGCCACACGCTGGGGACTGGAGGCTGGAATTCAGCCGCTGTCCGTCTGTGGTCACAGCCAGGCTTTGTCCACTGCCGTGCGGCACGGGCCTGGCTGGCCTGTCTGGCCCCCATGGACTGCAGCAGGAAATTTTGAATAGAGACCTCCTGGTGCTCTTTCAATGATCTTTCCCCCCATTAATTTAATTTTCTTTCTTTTCCATTAAATAGGTTTTTTTTTTTTTTCAGTGTTCCATTTACCTTCCCACGTTGTTTCAGGTACTGTCTGAGCTGTTTCATCTGTGTGGGGGCCAAGTTGGCAGATGGTGCCTCTTCCACGCATCCGTCTCGTTGTTCAGTCGCTAAGTCACGTCTGACTCTTTGTGACCCCCATGGACTGCAGCACGCCAGACTTCTCTGTTTTTCACTGTCTTGGGGAGTTTGCTCAAACTCATGTCCTTTCAGCCACCCCAGCTGGTCTTGCGGGGCTGCTTAAACTGGCTGCGGAGGCTCCATTTGAGAAGTGTCCTGCTGGTGAGCTTCGCACGGGCTCCCGGGGGAGACTGGAGTCGTCCTCGTGCTGTCTTCAGCGAGTGGTTGTCAGTGACAGCGCGGCCTGTGGGAAGCGATACCTTCCTCTTCTTTTTCGTTCTTAAATATTTTTTCTTACGAAATCTGTCTGTCCTAGTTCAGTAAGTTGATGTTGGGAATCGTGGCTTTCTTGTGATTCAATCTTAAGGAAGGGTTATTCTCGAGGCAGTTGGGAGTAACGTCTGTGATTTAGAATGTGTCTTTTGAGCTGCTTTTAAATCCTTCAGTGGTCAGAGTTCGGGTTCTTCAGCAGCATGTCATCATTCAGTGACCGTTACTGAGCTTCCTTTCTGCCTTGGGACATTGTCTTATTTTAGTCATCAGGAAAATCATGAAGTTTTCTCTGTTAAGCGTGTGTTTGTATCATAGAAAATTTTAAATAGAGACCTCCTGGTGCTCTTTCAATGATCTTTCTCCCCATTAATTTAATTTTCTTTCTTTTCCATTAAATAGGGTTTTTTTTTTTTTTTCAGTGTTCCATTTACCTTCCCACGTTGTTTCGGGTATTGTACTCTTGGGGGGTTATTTTCTTGGTGATTGCCTTGGGAGCTACAGCTTCTGTGTTCTGGTAGGCTGCCTTGGATCAGCAGTTTGATTCCAGTAACATATAAGCCCTTCTCCCCTCTGTGGTGTCATTGCCGTACGAACTGCTGCTTCTGTTGAGCTGCTGAGTCCTGCCTGACTCTCTGCCACCCCATGGCCTGCAGCACGCCAGGCTCCTCTGTCCTCCGTTAATCCCAGAGTTTGCACAGATTCATGTCCATTGAGTTGGTGATGCCCTCTAACCATCTCATCCTCTGCCACCCTCTCCTCCTTGTGCCTTCAATTTTCCCCAGTCTTACAGATTACATCTGTATAAGTTGTTCCGCATCAAAACAGACTTACAGTTGTGGCTTTTGTCCAGTTGTCTTTGAAATCAGCCAGGAAAAAGAATTGCAGATAAAGAAATATGAGTGCTGTCTTTTATACTCACTGATACGGTTACTGGTATGCCTCGTTAGTTCCTGGGGATTCGTTTCTGTAGGGAAGAGTTGCTGGCGAGGAATCCTATCAGTTTCAGGCGCCGGGAGTGTCTCACTGTGCCCTTGTTTTTTGCGGGATGGCTGTGCCGGGTGTGGGATTCTTGGCACTGAGACTCTGCTCCCCCATCTCCTTTTGTCTTGCATGGTTTCTGGTGAGGAGTCAGCTGTTGATCTTAAAAAGAATCCCTCGTATTTGGCAAGTCATTTCCCTCCTGGTGTTTTCAAGATTTTCTCTTTGTACACTGTGAACAGTTTATGATTCGTCTAAGTGTGAATCACTTTGAATTTATCCAGGTTGGAAATTTTTGAGTTCTTGGGTATTTAAATCCAGTTGAGCCATTGTTTATTGAAGCATCTTTTCTGAACCTTTCTCCTTTTGAGATTCTTGTCGCGATTATGTTGGTATGCTTGGTGTTACCCCTTGGGTCTCTGAGGAGCTGTTAATTTTTCTACACCCTCTTCTCTTTCTGTCCATCTGACTGGAGAAAATTTCAATCGACATGTCTTTCCAATTGCTGATTCTTCCTTCTCTCCACTCAGATCTGCTGTTGAGCTTCTAGTGAATTTTTTATTTCGGTTATTGAACTTTTCAGCTCCAGAATTTTTATCTGTTTCTCTTCTATAATTTCTGGTTTTTTAATATTCCCTGTTAGTGAGGTGGTGTTCTCATACTTCTCCTTAGTCCTTTAGAGGTGGTTCCCTTAGTCCTTTGAACGTGTTTAAAATAGCTGACGTAAGGTCTTTAATAGTTCCAGCGTCTGAACTTTTTTCAAGAACAGTTTCTGTCGACTGCGTCCCATCTCCTTGCCTCGTGTTTGGCCTTCCTTTCCTATTTCCTTGCATGTCTTAGAAGCTTTTGTTGAAAACTGAACACTTTAAATAACGGCACATCTCTGGAAATCGGTGCTCCTTCCAAGGTGCGGTTGCCCTTTGCTGTGTTTATCTGACAGCTTTTCTGAACTCCGTAGCGTTTCTGGTGTGAGTTTCCTGGGGTTGCCGTAAGAAAGGGCCACAAACCGGGTGGCCTGAGGCAGCGGGACTGTGCTGTCTCACGGTTCTGGAGGCCGGAAGTTGGAGGTCAGGGTGTTGGCCGCGTCTTCTCCGAACCCTGTTGGGGAGGGACCCTTCTCTGCCCGTCTGGCTCCCCGGGGTGGAGCCGGGGGGTCCCTGGGTCTGCAGCTGCCCTGCCCGTGTTGCCGCGTGGCCTCCTGCCCGCGTGTAGCCTCTCCCTCTCACGGGAACTCCGGTCATGCTGGGAGAAGGCCCAGCCTGCTCCGCTGTGACCTCATCGAGCCTTCACTCATTATTGCGTCAGTAGGTGTCGTCCGGACGGTCACAAGCCGCGAGTCACTCTCCAGTGTTCTGAGGAAGCACACTCTGCCGAGTTTTGCCTGCGCCCTCACTGCTTTTGCGGAGGAGAGGGTTTTTGGAGAGCCTGACTCTGCCTTTCTTGCTGATGTCACCTACATTTTACGGGCTCCCCGGTGGCTCAGATGGTAAAGAGTCCGCCTGCAGTGCAGGAGGCCTGGGTGCGATTCCTGGATCGGGAAGACCCCCTGGAGGAGGGAACGGCTTCCCACTCCAGTACTCTGGCCTGGAGAGTCCCACGGACAGAGGAGCCTGGTGGCCGCAGTCCGTGGGGGCACAGAGGAGTGGGACGCGGCTGGGAGGCCCGCGCACACCCTGCCTCTCTTGCCGCCGTCGCCTCCCCGCTGCCGCCTCCCCGCCGCCGCTGCCTTCTACGCGTGGAGTCTGTGCAGTCGCTGTTTACACCCCAGCAGTTCGCGCCTTCGAAGAGTGCAGCACGGTGGTCCTTAGTGTGCTCCCCGCCGTGCAGCCGTCACCTCGGGGGGTTTTGGAACCTCATCAGCCCAGCCCCACAGGGCAGCTCGCTGGTGGTGCTGCTGCTGCAGGTTTGCCGCTTTTGCGTGTTTCATGTACACGGAGTCCTGTTGCGCGTGGTCTTTCTTGACGGGCTTCTTCTCACTCGCTGTCTACCCTGTGTTCAAGTCTCATCCGTGTTGTAGCGTGAATCTGCGCCTTTTAGTGGCAGGGTAATACTCCTGTGTACATGTCGTGCGCTGAGCAGCTCAGTCGTGTCCGGCTCTTTGCGACCCTGCTATGGACTGTAGCCCGCCAGGCTCCTCTCTGCACGGGATTCTCCAGGCAGGAGCACCGGGCTGGGTGGTTGTTTCCTCCTCCCCGCTGAGGGCCTGCACCGCTTTTCTGAACCTATTCAGCTGATGGACGTTTGGACTCTTCCTCTGCTGAACGGTGCCGCTGTGCACGTTTGTCTCCAGGCCTCCGTGTGGACACACGTTTTTGTTTACCCCGAGTGTGTTCCTAGGAGTGGGGTTGCAGGGTCACGTGCTAACTCTGCTTCTAACATTCGGAGGGCTGCAGCCGCTTCCGAGGCAGCGGCGCCGTTTGCAGGCCTTGAGCACGTGGGAGGGGCTCCGCCTGCTCGCCAGCAGTCAGTGCGAGCTTCCCTTTTAAATTGGAGGTGACGCAGGGCGTCGTCTCCCTGTAATGGTTCGTGATGCCGAGCCTCTTCTCATGCGCTTCCTGGCCATTTGTGCGTCTTTGGAGAAATGTCTCTGCAGACCCTTTGCCAGTGTTTGGATTGGGTTCTTTGTGCTTTAACTAAGGTGTGAGAGTTGTTGCTGTTGTGTATTCCAGATCCAGGCCCTTATCAAACGTATTGTTCGCAGGTATTTTCCCTGATAAGAAGATTCTCCCATCACCGTTTCAGCTTTACGGTTTACTGTTTTCCCACACATTCTGTGCTCTGGTTGGAGATCTTGCTTTGTTTCAAGGTGCTGGTTTTCCCTGCTGGAAATACAGTACATTTCAGTGAAGAGTCACTCAGCAGACATCCCTTGAGCCCCTGTTGTGTGCCAGGCCCCCGACCCCGTCATGCCCAGATGCAGCTGAGGACAGAGCGAGGGAATCCCTGCTCTCCTGGGTTTCGTCCTGGCTGTGTCTTGATGCCCAGGGCATTTCTAGGGTACTCACGGCCTGATTTCCATCCTCCCTGGGGTTTGGACATTTATAGGTTGTGCCTGGCAGTGGTGGACACTCATAGCGGTTTGCCATGTGGACGAATTAATGAGCTCAGGGACCCTGTCTTATTCATCACTGTGTTCCCTCGAGCTGGTACTTAAGAAACGCTTGTCGGCTCCTTGAGGATTCTTGTGGTCCCCAAGGAGACTGTGTAAACACAGTTTTAAGGCCATCAAAGTGCTTTTCCTCGGAAAGGGGCTGGGCTCCTGAGATGACTTGGGGGAACGGGTGCCTTCTGCAGCTGTGGTCTCCATGCGCTTTTAACCGTTAACGGCGCTGGGGATTCATTGTTGAGGACAGCCCCCCGTATACACGCTTCACGTACACGCACTCATGGACACACGGTCATGTACGTATGCGCACACATTCACTCACACATACACGCATACACACAAGCATATACACACACACACTCCTGTACTCACGTGCATATACACGCACGCACACGCACAGTCACACGTGCACACGTTTACTCACACTTTGTACACACAAGTGTACACACACTCCTGTGTTCACATGTGCGTATACACGCACGCACACACACAGTCGTCCATGCATTGCACGCATGGACGCGTATACTTAGAAACACCCCCATGTTCACATGTACACACATATGCACTGTTGCACACACCCACATACACGCGTGCATGTTCATGTATATCCAAACACGCGTGCACACACACACCTGCACATGCACACACTCCTCGTATTCGTATGTGCACCACATGTACTCGTACACACACGCACATATACCCACTCGTGTACACATACACACCCAGACCCCACGCGCGTCGCGTGTGTGTGTGCACGCTTGTACACACATCTGCACACATGAATGTTTTGGAAAGTTGTGTGTGTGTGCTGTTCTATGCATTATGCTGCTGCTGCTGTCTCTCGGTCGTGTCTGACTGCAATCCCAAGGACTGTAGCCCACCAGGCGCTGTCCATGGGATTCTCCAGGCAAGCATTCTGGGGTGGGTGTTCCTCCTCCAGGAGATCTTCCTGACCCGGGGGTCGAACCTGCATCTCCTGCGTTGCAGGCAGATTCTTTTCTCCTGAGCCACCAGGGAGCCCCCGTGTGCAGTATCAATTCAGTTCAGTCCAGTTCAGTCGCTCAGTCGTGTCCGACTCTATGCGACCCCATGAATCGCAGCACGCCAGGCTGCCCTGTTCATCAGCATCTGCCGGAGTTCACTCAGACTCAGGTCCATTGAGTCCGTGATGCCATCCAGCCATCTCATCCTCCGTCGTCCCCTTCTCCTACTGCCCCCCCATTCCTCCCAGCATCAGAGTCTTTTCCAATGAGTCAACTCTTCGCATGAGGTGGCCAAAGTACTGGAGTTTCAGCTTTAGCATCATTCCTTCCAAAGAAATCCCAGGGTTGATCTTCAGAATGGACTGGTTGGATCTCCTTGAAGTCCAAGGGACACTCAAAGAGTCTTCTCCAACATCACAGTTCAAAAGCATCAGTATAGAGTAATATAAAGAGGAAAAGAGAAAATACAAGTGAGTCGCTAACACTGCCTTCCTGCTCCGGGTGGATCGTCGCGGCCCTGGGGTCTGCCCTCCCTGGAGAGCCGCCTGCCTTAGAGCACAGGGTCTTGAGCTTTTGCGTGGAGTTCTGAGGCTGGTGGGGGTTCCTGCGTACACATTAAGTCCTTGTTCTCTTTCTTAATGTTTAAAGTCAATTCAAGGCCGCTATCTTTTGAATCCTAAAGTGCTGAGTGATTTCACAGATGGAAATAACCGATCCATTAGTTCTGTATGCGAATGTACGCCGGAGTCTTGCGCTGGCCGAGCCAGTCCTACGGAGCAATACAGCCGCGCTGCAGAAGGCTGGGAATTCGGAGGAGCACAGTCTGCTCTGCTTGTTTGCAGCAGTGTTTCATGGAAACAGACCTTTCCCCCCGAGGGACACCTTAACCTTTATTCTTTTTTCTTAACTGAAAAGAATGTTTTTCTCTAAAGTTCTAAACTCTTTGTTCTAAAAACCAAACTGACCTTTCAACAGGGTTTCCTTGTTTGTTGGCAGCGTGTTGGACATAAGACCTCTGATTTGTCTTCGCCTGTCCTGTGAACGACACGTGGCTGGCTCCTCGTGTCCCAGGAAGGCGGGGTGTTAGGGCTCAGTGCTTTGGTCTGTATGAGCAGGAGCCCAGCTCAGCAGGCGCCCGGCTCAAGCAGACATGCCGGTTTTCACACATCAGGGTGACTGGGTTGGCAAGAAGGCAGGGTGCACTGATTGTGGGCGTGCCTGCTCATGGAGAACTAGGGCCTGTTTCTTTCCTTTTAACCTTTACTTGACCCCGGAGAAAAGGAAAAATCTTGTTTTTCGCATGTAACTTGCAAACATGCCACTCCTTTGCCTCTGCGCAGGTGGGAAGCCAGGCCTGCCCTGTCCTGGGTGTGGGGGCGTGCGTGCTGATTCACAGCCTGCAGCTTTATGAGGGGAGGACGTGGCCCCGAGTGGACGCCCGGCCCGAATGAATGCGCCTGACCTGGGCCAGGACCGGGCTTGGCCGGGTGACGTGGCTGGAGTCCACATGCTGAGCCAGCAGGCGGGGGCGGCGGGTGGCCTCCGGGCTGAGCCGCGGTGCTCACC
Source organism: Ovis canadensis (assembly GCF_042477335.2). Taxonomy (NCBI): domain Eukaryota; kingdom Metazoa; phylum Chordata; class Mammalia; order Artiodactyla; family Bovidae; genus Ovis; species Ovis canadensis. The sequence continues at coordinate 56,110,713 of NC_091268.1, forward strand.
TTCTCTCTGCAGACTCGCCAGTGCCCCCAGTCAGCGAGCCCAGGGCCCCGGACGCCGGTCGGATGCAGGTGCCGCCGGGGAACCCGCTGCTGCTGTCGCTGACGCTGCAGGAGCTGCTGGCCAGGGACGCCGTGCAGGTGGAGCTCGTCCCCGAGAAGAAGGGCCTGTTCCTGAAGCACGTGGAGTATGAGGTGTCCAGCCAGGTAACCTGCGGGCCTGGGGGCGGGGGGAGGTGCAGGGAGGACCCCAGCGCGTGCCCCTGCGTCCTGCTCCGGCTCGCCGCTCCCCCGCCCCAGGCGCCCGCCTGCTCTCACCGTCCCCGGGCCCTGGGATCCTGCCTCTCGGGACGCGTGGTTGTCCCTGGAGCCCAGACGAGCTGGCCCTGGGCAGCTCTGCGGTGCTGGGCAGTCCCTGGGGAGAAGAGTGTGGGCCCCGCACCGCATATCAAGTGCACGGGCGGGACTGGGGTGGGGGGCTCACCCCAGGGGGTGCTGCGTCCCCATCAGGGGCGCCCCAAGGTCAGAGCACGTCGGGTGCCGCAATCCTGGCCCCGGTGGCCGTGCGCGGGCTGCCCGGTGGCGCGTTGGTCTTTTGTCCTTGGCCTGTCCGCAGTTCAGGTGGGACGTGTTCTTTTTCCTGGGGATTAAGTCATTGGTGAACTAAGAGCACGTGTGTGTGTGTATATGTGTGTGTGTGTGTGTGCGTGCGGTGTGTGTGTGTATGTGTGTGGTGTGTGTGTATGTGTGTGTGGTGTGTGTGTGTGGTGTGTGTGTGTGGTGTGTGTGTGTGGTGTGTGTGTGCGGTGTGTGGTGTGTGTGGGGTGTGTGTGTGTATGTGTATGTGTGTGGTGTGTGTGTGTGGTGTATGTGTGTGTGGTGTGTGTGTGTGTGTGGTATGTGTGTGTGTGTATGTGTGCGTGTGTGGTGTATGTGTGTGTGTGGTGTGTGTGTGGTGTGTGTGTATGTGTGTGTGTGCGGTGTGTGTGTGTGGTGTGTGTGGTGTGTGTGGTGTGTGTGTGTGTGTGGTGTGTGTGCGGGGTGTGTGTGTGTGTGGTGTGTGTGTGTGGTGTGTGTATGTGTGTGTGTGTGGGGTGTGTGTGTGTGGTGTGTGTGTGTGGTGTGTGTGGTGTGTGTGGGTGTGTGTGGTGTGTGTGTATATGTGTGTGTGTGTGTGGTGTGTGTGTGTGTGGTGTGTGTGTGGTGTGTGTGTGTGTGTGTGTGTATGTGTGTGTGTGTGGTGTGTGTGTGTGTGGTGGGGGGAGCAGAGGGGATCTTGTAGGGTTAGAGTGGCCACCCTAGCCGGGTTACAGACTCGGGTCGCAGCCCTGAAGGGCTCAGGCCGGGGGAGCGGGCAGAAAGGCACGTGTCCATGTGGGAGCAAGTTCCCCACGGTGGACGGCTGTCGCGTGGAAGTTAAGGATCGCAGCATTTTTGCCTGTGTTTTGAAGCCACGGTGAGGGGAGCCTGGAACTAAACTTTGCTCCGACACTGGTCAGTGCCGCTGCCGAGGGAGGCGGCTGAGGTCAGTGAGGGAAGGAGGCCCTCCCTTGTTTAGAGGACAGCGTTGCTGGCGGGCACCACTGCCCCCTGGCATCTGTAGCCGCAGTGGGGTTGGAGGCCTCAGTGCCTCCCCTGGGGCCGCATCACCCGTGGGCTGGGCTCCCGCGTGTGCGACACGCTGCCCCACCAGGACAGCGGCCTTGTCTTTAGTCTTGTTGAACGGCCCGTTCCTTAAGTCAGTGGATGACCTCATGGTCAGCATTTTTAGCAGGAGGCCGATCTGTCCAGGTCGCCTCCTGAAATGTGGGCGAAGGGGTGAGCCTGCTAAGGTTGGGACCTCGGGGCAGGAGGTGGGGACTCACCGGGCTGTGCCCGCTGCTTGCCTGCTTGCTGGAGTCGGAGTTGGTGCAGACGTGGGCACGCAGCCGCGTGGGCTGTGCTGGGTAGCTCACGGCCTACGGGTCGTCATGGTTCGATCAGTAAGTCATGTCCAGCTCTTCGCGACCCCATGGACTGCAGCATGCCAGGGTTCCTTGCCCTTCACTGTCTCCTGGAGCTCACTCAGACCCATGTCATCGAGTCGGTGATGCCATCCGACCATCTCATCCTCTGTCGCCCCCTTCTCCCACCTTCAGTATTTCCCAGTGTCAGGCTCTTTTCTAATCAGTCGGCTCTTCTCATCAGGTGACCCAAGTATTGGAGCTTCAGCATCAGTTCTTCCGATGAATATTCAGGGCTGACTTCTTTTAGGATTGATGGATTTGATCTCCTTGCAGTTCAAGGGGAGTCTCAAAGTCTTCTCCAGTACCGCAGTTAAAAAACATCAGTTCTTCAGCGCTCAGCCTTCATTATGGTCCAACTCTCACATGCATACATGACCACTGGAAAAACCATAGCTTTGACTATACGGACTTTTGTTGGTAAAGTTATGTCTCTGCTTTTTAATATGCTGTCTGGGTTGGTCATAGCTTTCCTTACAAGGAGCAAGTGTCTTTTAATTTCATGGCTGCAGTCACCATCTGCAGTGATTTTGGAGCGCAAGAAAATGAAATGCATCACCACTTCACTTTTCCCCTTCTGTTAAGCGTGCAAAAAGTTAAATGTGTTTTTAGGTTCACAGCAGGATTGAGGGGAGGGAACAGATTTCCCGTGTTCCCCACCCGCAGTCAGCACCCCAGCAGATGGAGCGTTTGTTTCGGCTGGTGAGCCTGCCTGGCCGCCTCCTTGTCACCGCGTCCCCGAGAGTCACCCTCGCCGCTGTGCGTCCTCAGGGTGTGGTCTGCTGTTGTGGCTTCTCTGCCCCGAGAGCCCCCTGTGTCGTCCCTCCGTGCTCCACCCCCGCCCGACCCCGGGCGCGCCTGGCCTCTCTCTGCCTCCGCAGCTTTGTCTTCCCCGAGCATCCTCTTGTTGGCCTCACACGGCCTGTCGCCGTCTCAGACGTCCTCCACTCTCGGTGACGGTACTGAGCACTCTCGGCAGCGTGCTGGGCGCCTGGGTCTCGCGTGAGCGCGTCCATGCGACCCCCACGAGGCCGCGTGTCCTGTGGAGCCTGCAGGCTTCTCATGGGCGGCTCCTGGTCTAGCCTGTTGGTGGCTTTGTCTGAGTCACGAGTCTCCCGTGTCTCAGGATTGGTGCTCAGCGTCTGAGCTGCTTTCGGGCAGTCGGGTCTCTTTCAGGAGGCCGCTTGTGTTAGCGCTGTTGGAGAGCTCATGTTGAAGACAGACCTTAAAAGCTGTCCTCACGTGACACCCCCAGACGGGAGATGCTGCTGTGTGGTTGAAAACTCCTGTAAGGAGGCTTGCATCTGACAGAAGACCCAGAGAATAGGTTAATTAAGCGCGCAGTTAGAGCTGTGCAGTGTTTAAAGGTTGTATCTCCATCCATTGAGGACGTGTGGGATTCCCCCCTTAGGAAAAGGCCTGGTGAGAAACGTAGGGAATTTTCTCAGGCTGTTTCCCTGGGTCCAGCTTAGTGGTGGGAAGAGCGGGCCGGGGGAGGTGGTGAGGGAGAGGGTGTCTGAGGAGGACTCTGAGCCTGCGCCCTCTTCCCGCAGCGCTTCGAGTCCTGTGTGCGCCGCCGCTACAACGACTTCGTGGTCTTCCACGAGGCGCTGCTGCACAAGTTCCCGTACCGCATGGTGCCTGCCCTGCCGCCCAAGAGGATGCTAGGAGGTAACCGCTGGCTGCGCTGTGGCCTGGGCGTCGTGGGCGTGTGGAGGCCTCGAAGGCTGGCTCCTGTGCCAAGCCTGTGTGAACGTGTGGCCTTCGCAGGGCTATCCTAATTCAAGTTTCCTCCAGTGATTTAGAATTTTAATGCTTCGGCCATGCTGCGTGGCATGTGGGATCTTAGCTCTGACCAGGAATCGAACCCATGCCCCGAAGTGGAAACTCGGGGTCTTAACCACTAGGTCGCCAGCGAGTTTCCCCAAGTGATACTTTAAATACCATTTTCGTGGAGGAGGAAATGGCAGCCCACTCCAGTGTTCTTGCCTGGAAAGTTGCATGGATGGAGGAGCCTGGCGGCTACAGTTCACGGGGTCACAGAGCTAGACGTGGCTGAGCCCGCCTGCACACAATACGTAATATAAAGTTCATGCTGCTGTGTAAAGCAGAGGTCTTTCTCAAAATATTATAATTAAAAAAAAAATACCGTTTTCATTTGTGGTCAGATTGAAACACCCTCAGGACGTCACTGTGCGCTTTTACTTTTTTCCCTCCCTCAAAGTGAAATCACTTAACCCACGTGAGGGAGTCTGTGCTTGTGAGAGAGTAGAAGTGACGTGGGCAGGAAACCCAGGCCGGGTGAGCGCGAGTTTAGCGGAGCACACTCGTCCATAGAAACAGCAGGAGGGGGTCACAGCGGCGTCTGCAGGCCCTGCGGTGAGGGGTCAGACGCTGCTGGCTGAAGCCGGCGGGCTCTGGTTTTCCTCGCAGCTAACCTGGCCCAGGTGTGTCCCTGGGGGCAGGGCGTGGGGTCGGGGGTGCCCGCCTTCTCCCGCAGCCCAAGGTCTGTGGCTGGGGCTGGGGGGCCGTCTGTGCGGGAGGCGCTGGGCCCTGAGCGCCAGCCTGGGGGCCCGTGCCCGGGCCTGCGGTCACCTGTGTCCTGCCCCCAGCCGACAGGGAGTTCATCGAGGCCCGGAGGCGGGCGCTGAAGCGCTTCATCAACCTGGTGGCCCGGCACCCGCCCTTCTCCGAGGACGCGGTCCTCAAGCTCTTCCTGTCCTTCAGCGGCCCTGTGAGTACCCGGGGGGCCTGGGGGGGACCTGGGGCACCCGGCTCTCTTTGTTGTGTGGTTTCGGTTCGTTCTCTCTGCTTGCTCCCCTGGTTTGGCCCCAACGTGTTCTGTTTCCACGGGGTGGCCGTGAGCAGGGCTGTCTCCCTGGTCGCGTGGGAGGCGTTGGGTCGGGCCTGTTGGCAGCTGGGGAGGAGCCGTGGCTTCTCGGCAGGCCCCCGAGGTTTGAAGCTGCTCCGCGGGAGGGGGCTCCGTGGCTGGGGGTTGGCCAGTGGGCCAGTGGCCCCCGATGTGGATGTGTGCGCACTTAGGAAAGGCCAGGGTGGACTCTGTGCTGTTGCAGAGCTCCAGCTGGACGTGTGTCCCGGGCGGTGTGGGCCCTCTGTGCCCGTGACCCCGGGGAGGCGTCGGGGCGGCCGCGTCCTCCTCTAGCTGCCGTCGGCCGATCTGGTCCAGCAGGAAGCCGGGCTACAGCCCTGCTCCCGGCGGAGGAGGCGCTACCGTGGCGGCCCCGCGTGCCAGGTCCGAGTCCTTCTCCGGCACCGGCGGTTCCCCATGGACACTCTCCTCGTAGGCATGGGCAGAGGGGGCCCCGCGGAGGACTTCCCACGCTGGAGTGGACGGCATGGCCGCGGGCCCAGAGCCCCGTAGGCGGATTCCCCATGCGCCTGACCTCTCGTCTTAGCACACACTCCCCGGAGGCCACAGGGGCCTTTGAGCCTAGAGATCCTGCGGCCTCCTCTCTGGAGTGCTTGTCCATCGGCCCCTTTTGTGGGACCCATTCCAGACGTTCAGGGCACGCTTGCTGTGATCTCCTGCCCCTGAGTGGGGAGGGTGGGTCTTTTGAACCCTGGGGCTGGACTGGCTTCTGTGGAACAGGGATCTTGATTGCAGATGAGGAAAGTGCTGGGAGGTGGGAGCCCCCAGGCCTCCCTGGCGCCGCGTGCTGCTTTGGTGAAGGAGGGCGCTGGGGCAGGCGCCCCGCTCTGAAATGCCACACTTCCTGCCCCCGCACACCGCCCCGTGTTGCAGTCTCTGCCTGTGTTTGTCTTGTGGCCCTTCGTGGGAGTTCGTCTGAAAGCTGGGCTTAACCAGGGAGCCCCCCTTCCGTGGGCAGAGCTCGGAGCCAGGGCGCGGGACGCCCAGCGCCGTCCTTTCTCTGCCCGTCAGCTCTGCTGGGCTCTGGGCCCGGTCCCATGGGTCTGCTCAGGGGAGGAGGAGGCTTCAGTGTCTGAGCCGCGTCTGTCTCCACGCTCCTGCCCCTGGTCCGCGGGCGTGTCTCCGTCTTTCTGGAGGGAGGGCTCCTCTCCAGAGCCGCCACTTGCAGAGCTGTTGCGAAGTCGAGCTTTTCCGCCTCTGGAAGACCAGCCACCCCAAACGTGAAGGCCAGCGGGGGAACACGGAGCCGGAGGCAGGAAGAGGCTACGGGAGTTTGCATTAGGCACGCAGAGACACTGCTGCACAGAGGGCCGGGGCCTGCCCGCCTCTCTGCGGCCGGCTGAGGGTCAGGGGTCTCTCTCTGTCCTCTTGCAGGACGTGCAGAACAAGTTGAGGGAGTCTGCTCAGCGCGTGGGAGACGAGTTCATGAACTGCAGGCTGGCGGCTCGGGCCAAGGTACTCCCGATCCTGACGCTCGCTCTTCCCCGGCGCAGCAGCAGGGCTCACAGCTGGGTCTTCCCTGAGCGCCAGACCAGTCTGAGACGTCTCGCGTGTCTTCCTCACTTAACGCTTGTTCCAGTTGATCTGAAGCACAGCGGGCGCCAGGCCCATTATCCAGACGGGGAGGTGGAGGCTCCGTTGGCCAGGGTCCCAGGTGTCTCGGCAGCTGAGCCTGCGTGTGACTTAGCCCCCTCTGACCACAGCGCCCGGCTGCAGGCCCTCGCAGCGTGTCCCCAGGCATTCCGTGACTCAGATGGACGTGCGCTTGGTCGTCTGCTCTTTGGAAATAAGGGGATTGATGATTGCACTGGGTTATTTTACTTATTTTTTTCTTTTCTTTTTATTTGCAGTGGCTTATTTTTATCTTCAGTTCATCTGATCCTTTTCTCAAAAGGGTGAAAGCAGCTATTTGGTAGCTTTTCTGGTGATTGTTTCCTAAGCTACTTCTCCAGACATTTCCTTCATTTTATTCCCTAAACTTCCTGTTTTCCAAGTGCTGCGTAGTTAATATTAGTTAGTGTTAACGGGTAGTTAATATTACAGTGGGTGATAACTTAGTCTTGGGGAGTAAATGAGGACGCCCAGGGGCCTTCCTGGTGCGTCGTCAGGAAGCTCGCTCATCGTGTCGGGCTTGAGGACGGTTCGATGGCGCGCCGGTTTCTGGTTTTGGTTTGGACAGGAGGGGAGGTCTAGGGTGGGTTCCTGGGCTGGCCACTAGGTGACCTGGGTCTGGGGTCTGGGCTTGGTCACCTGCTCGGTGGACGGAGCTGCTTCCTCTCCCGTCGGTCATCTCCTGGACGGCTGTCCCGTCTGGTGACAACCGTCCCCGCCTCCCACCCCGTCAGGACTTCCTCCCAGCCGACATCCAGACCCAGTTCGCCATGAGCCGCGAGCTGATTCGAAACATCTACAACAGCTTTCACAAGCTCCGTGATCGGGCTGAGCGCATGGTGTCGCGGGCCATCGACAACGCCGCCGACCTTCTCATATTCGGGAAGGAGCTGAGGCAGGTGACCCTGGTCGGCTCCGCAGGGTCCCTTTTGTGGGGAGGGGCCTTAGACTTGGGTGGCAGGCTTGGAGGAGCAAGCACGTTTACTGTGATGATCCGCATTCCGACCCATGCACCCCAAAGAGGGAAGGAAAGGGCTGCGGAGACGGGGCATCATACTCAGAAGAAAGGGAAAGGTGGAGAGTGTGGGCAGAGCGTCGGGTTCTAAGCGTAGGCTCCCTCTCCTCTGCCCCACTCCGTTGTCCGGATCAGACCTGAGAAGAGGTCCGTCTGATCTGGGAGAGGCCGCCGGGGGCTGGTCACGCTCCCACTCCCCTGGAGGAGGGGCCCGGCCTCCAGCCAGAGCTGCCCCCACGCCTCTCCCCGGAACTGACGAACCTCCAGCCTGGGTCTCACCGACGTGGTTCAGATCTCTCTGGGCAGAGGTCCCACCTTTCTCACAGACGCCCTGGGTGCCTGCTCTTTGAGCAGCGGGGGTCTCGGTTGGGAGGTGTGCAGGGCGCCCCGGGGGGGCATGGTGTCGGGAAGTGGGCTGTCGGGTTGGCTGCCCGCCCGGCTTCCGGGCCTGTGCGTCTCTTCCCCTGAGTGCCTCCTCTTCCCTTAGTGCTCTGGGGTCTGACACGACCCCGCTCCCCTCCTGGGCCTCGCTGAACAGCAGCACGTGGGGGTCCCTCAAACAGGCGCTGAAAGGCCTGTCCGTGGAGTTCGCGCTGCTGGCTGACAAGGCCGCAGAGCAGGTGAGTGGGCACGCCCCCGAGGCGCCTGTCCCAAGGGCATCCTGTGCCGTGGCGCACGGAGCGTCTCCTCCTGAGGGGGACACCAGGGCTCGGAGTCCTGCGTGAGGGCACCGCGGCTCTCCGGTCGGCTCTGCACGTCCCGGTCTGTTCTGGGCGGTTCCCGGGAGAGGTTCACGGCCTCGAGGGCTGCTGATGCTGGGGACACACTGGGTCCTGCCCCCAGAGAGCCGGCTTTGCTGAGACTGTGAGGTCGGCCCTGACCTTGAAGCTGTAACCTTGCGCTTGCCAGGGCGCCCACAGTGCACAGGCAGCTCCTGTGTTGCTGTCCTGGCAGGTGGCATTTGGCCACTTGGTAACTCATCAGAGCAGCCGGGCTCCCAGCACCCCAGAGGCCCCACCCAGGTCTCACCCTGGACGCCCAGTTAACTTCAGGAAACGCTTCTGTTCTGCGGCAGAGTTACTTGCATAATAGAACTCTGCAGAGAATCGTGTTGCCGGGGATTTATTTGCAGTCAGAGGGGAAAGAGAGGTCCATCTGGGTGCTCTTAGGCTATAAAACTGTTACATGAGTTTCGGGGTGAGAGCGTGCTTCCTGGCTCTTGGGGAAATGGGCTTTAGGCCGCTGGTGGGTGGTTTTAAATGCACTGAAACGCTGTCCGTGTGGAGGCCTTGCTGCCCGGCAGCGGCCCGAAGCTCCTTAGTAGTGAGTCAGTGATGGGAAGATGAGGGGGTTTTCCGGCTCCAGGTGGGCGCTCAGCTGCCCACACGACTCTGAGTGTTGGAACGGGAAACTAACTGTGTTCCTGGTGTGGAAAGTCCTGGGTTTTCTTTCTCCGTGGTCACCCTGCCCATAGGTTCCCTTTAGAACCTGAGTGCCGGGCGATGTCCCTGTCTCCTGGAGTTGGCGCTGGGCTGGCCCATCTCTGGGTGTGAGAGGGAACCAAGAGCGTGGTGTCAGAGGGCTGGCTGGGTATAGACGGAGCACGCTACCGCAGCCTGCTCTGCGCCAGCCCGAGTCTCAGCAGGGACCTCACCCGGCACTGGTCCCCAGCTCTTTCTCTCCACGATTAGAAACAAGAGGGCTGGACCAGATTGTGGACAGCTTTTCATTTAAGCCTCGACCGTCTACTGAGAGCTCAGTCTGTAAAACCTATGAACCAAGCTGGGACCAGGCCCCGGCCCACAGCCCCTCTCGGACAGGTTACCTGGGCGGGGTGCTCAGAGCAGGTGGGGGCCCTGACTCCGCTGTTGCCAGGGTCTCCTCTGATCCAGAAGTGGGTGCAGTCTCTGCCCTGAGGAGGGGCGTGTGGCCTCTGGTGGGTGCGGCTTGTAGCTTGCCTCTGAGGTTCTCGGATCCCTCACACATGCCGTCATGTCCGCACAGACGCAGCATCCCGAGCGCTTCTCAGTGCCTTCCGTGGTTTCTGTGTTGGAGTAAAATTAATACAGCTTTAACTGCACCAAAGGGGACAAGTGCCCGTCAGGACTGTCACCCGTCTGGGCATGTGTCCTGGTTTTATTCTCCCCACACCAGCTGGGAGACCTGATAACTGTGTCCCAGCCAGACAGGTGAGACTCAAGGTGGGATTTCTTCCGCAGTGACAGCTTTTTTTCAGGGCACACCTGCTGGTGGTTTAGGGTCTTGCCAAGCATCGGGACCAGAGCCGGGACCTGGTAGCGAATGCCTCGTTTAGGAGCCACCCCCGCCACACACCCGGGGAGGAGCCTCCCTTCTCCCGTGTCCCCTGCCAGTCAGGAGGGAGGGGAGCCCGTGTGGCGAGCTGTGTGCTCGGGCGGTGTTGGCCCACCTGACCCGTGTTTTCCAGGGCAAACAGGAGGAGAACGACGTGGTGGAGAAGCTGAACCTCTTCCTGGACTTGCTGCAGTCCTACAGAGTGAGTCTCGCGGCCGTTTGTTAGGGCACAGAGCCTTGAAAACATGCTATGACTTTTCAGGGGCGTGGCTCTGGGGTGGGATAGGAGCCTGAGGCCAGGGCTGTGGAGGGTGGACGGGCCTCCTGCACTCCCGCAGGAGGCTCCTGTTCCCACAAGGCCTCTGACCAGGTTATCCTGGGGCCCCATGGAGATGCCAGGGCGTCTGCCTTCGGGAGCCTGTCCCTGAAGGTCTTGCTGCTGGAGGCACGCTGGCTTTCTGGGGACGGTCAGTTCACGGCGTGCGGTCTGGAGCCGGCCCGGCGCTCATGCACCCCCTCGGGGCCCTGGCGGTGCTGATTTGCACCGTGAGTCCCTCGCAGCTCGGCCCTGGGCGGCCCACCCGGGCCGTCCCTCCCGCGACCACCGAGCGTGAGGAGTGGGGTGCGGGCTCGCCGCCGAGAGGCGAGGCCCCAGCTGGAGGCTGGAGCCCTGACCGCCCCGCCCCCGCCCCAGGACCTGTGCGAGAGGCACGAGAAGGGCGTGCTGCACAAGTACAGCCTGATGAAGCGGCAGATGGTGAGCGCCGCCGCGCGGAGCCGCGGGCCCGAGTCCGTGGAGCAGCTGGAGTCCCGCATCGTGGAGGTGCGCCTCTGCCGGGGCGGGGCCATTGCCTCCTGCCGGCCGGGCCGCCCGCCGCCCTCCCCGCCGCCCTGTGGGGGCTCCGCGAGCTGCTGGGACCCGGACGCCTGTGCACCAGTGCCGGCGCTGTGGCCCAGAGGCAGGGCTCGGGCTGTGGTTGGGGGGCGCTCCCAGGCGTGCCGGGCCCGGCGCCAGGGGCTCTCTGCTCTGCAGCAGGAGAGCGTGATCCAGACCATGGAGCTCCGCAACTACTACTCCCTGTACTGCCTGCACCAGGAGACGCAGCTGGTCCACGCGTACCTGCCGCTCACCTCCCACATCCTCGGCGCCTTTGTCAACTCCCAGGTCCAAGGGCACAAGGAGGTGGGTCCCCCACAGCTGCCCGTGCAGGCCGGCGGGCGCCCCCCCCTTCCAGAAGCGGCAGCCCAGCTGACCTTGACGAGTGACCTGGGCGGGGCGCCGGGACTTGACACGGCTCTTGCCCGACTCTCCGGTCTCCTGGTAGCCAGGGAGACCCGTGAGGCCGTCCTCGTGGTTGCAGGGATGGGGCGCGGGGCGGGGCACGCAGGGCGCAGAGGAAGGGGTCCCCGGCCTCAGGAGGAGCTCCAGGGAAGGTCAGAGGTGGAGTGCACAGAACCCAGGACGAGAGCAGAGAGGTGGGGTGTCGCTGTGAGGGGCGGGAGGGGCCCTGCCAGCTTCCTGCCCGAGGCCGGGGGTCCACGCCACAAGGGGACCCCGCAGCCTGAGGCAGCCTGGCCCGAGCTGTCTGAAGCAGCTTCTCGGCTTTCTCAGCACTGCGGTGCTCACAGCGGCCGGAGGCCAAAGTCCCTCCCCACCCGTCCCGGTCGTCCGCTCCCGGCTCCCGGCGGTGGTGCGCGCACCCTGTGACCGGCGTGGGGCTTCCTCTGCCCATTGCCCGTAGTTCCTGGTGGCCCTGGAGTTCGCTGGGGTGCCCGGGGCACCCTCAGGCACAGTTTGGGAACTGCACATGCGGCTGAGGCAGCAGCAGGACGCTCGGGCGGGGGCAGGGCTGCATGGTGGTTAGACCTCACAGGCGGGTCCAGGCTGCTGGGGGACCACAGGGCGATGGGCAGAAGGTGGGCAGGTCGCCTGACGCGGCCCTGTGTTTCTCCTCCGGGGGTGACTCAGCCCCTGTCTCCAAACTCGGGGACTGGACACACTGCACGTGCCCCAGGCCGCCCTGCTCGCTCTCAGCAGCCCCTGAGCCGCTCTGCCCAGTGCCCGTCTCAGAGGCCCCTCGCCCTGCTCTCAGCAGCCCCTGAGCCGCTGTGCCACAGTGCCCGTCTCAGAGCCCCCTCGCCGCTCGGCTCCCCTCTTGCCCGCGCCCACGGCCCTGCCCCTGCAGGCCGCTGCAGGGCCTGGGAGCCTCGGTGTGGCCGCCCGGTCTTGCTTTGTTTCTGCCTTCCTTTGGTGGACGTTGTTCTGGCCTGGCTGCAGAGCTGTTAGAGGGAGCGGTCCAGCGCTAAAGTTTCTTAAAGTCCCTTACAGGGCGTCCTGTAGGCGTCTGTCCATGCGCAGGGGCAGAGGAAGCAGCCCCCGTGGCCCCTGGGGGGGGAACTGCAGGGAGGGGTGGGAAGCCCGCTGCCCGCCCTCCGGCCGCTCTGGGCCCGTGGGCGCGGCTGTGTCTGTGCTGCGTGTCCCCCTGGCTGCCCCCCAGCTGGCCCGCCCCTCTCCTCCTGCAGATGAGCAAGGTGTGGAATGACCTGCAGCCCAAGCTCCGCTGCCTCTTCGTGGGACCACACAGCGCCCCGGCCCCCCCAAGGCCCCCCCAGGACGGCCCATCTGCTCACTAGTGCTGGAGGGCTCGGAGGCAGCTCGGCGCGCTCACTAAAGCCTCTTTTCGAACAGTGTGTCCCTGTTTGATTCCCTTGGTTGGCGCCCGCCCCCACCCCGAGGGCTCGCCTGTCGGGCTGCAGCCCCGTGGAGGGGCCGAGGGTCCAGGTAGCCACGGCTCCCCTCCCTCTCGGGGAGCAAGGCCGGGGCTGCGCGGGCTGTCCTGCCCATCCTGACCGTGCTGTGACGGTCAGCCTGGTGCTAGGAGCCTGTCAGTCCCTGGAGCGGTTTCCCCCACGTTCCCTGAGGAGCAGCCTGGCGGCCCTGGCCTGCGTGTGCCTGCCTCCATGCCCGCATTTGTGTGCCCGCCGGGCTGGGGCTGGGGAGACAGAGGGACCGCGGTGTCTGGAGGCTCGGGAGCTGGTGCCTCCGCCGTGGGTCTGTCCAGGTTCAGATGGCTGCCGTCCCTTCTCAGGCGGGCCGAGGCTGGCCGCGCAGTGAGGTGCGGGCGTGTCTGCTGATCTCTCGTCTTCAGAGCAATGGGCTCCCCTTCCAGCCTCCCTTTTGTTTCTGCTCTGGAACCCGCCTGCCCCCCACCCCTCACGGCTCTCTGCTCGGAGGGGGCTTGGAGCAGGGTGACTGCAGGGGAGGGCTCCTGAGGGTCTCCCAGGAACACGTGCCTGGTTTGGGGGCTGCTCTCCGTCTGAAGTCCGCATGCAGGGCCCGGAGGCTTGGGGACAGGGAGGCGTCCCTGACGAGCTGACACACGTCTGGTCCAGGACACGCTGTGTCCTACCTTGGCCTGGGCCCACCACACGTGAGTCGTGCCAGTGCCCCCAGAGCAACCTTGGGGGTTCGGGCAGGCGACTGCGCCCCTGGCCTGAGCCCCCCACAGTGGACATGTGTGCCTTCCCGGGCTGGACTGGCCAGTCCCCGGCGGACGAGGAGGGGCCATCCGTGCCATTTGTCCCTCTGGGCTGTCGTCTGCGTTTTGATCTCTATGGAAACAGGCGCCCCCCACCCTGAGAGGCTCTGTGCTGCCCCACAGGCTGGCCCCCAGGCACCGTGTCCACTGGAGTCACAGAGCGTGACCACAGGCGTCTGCCGTCCCTGCCCCATGGTGGAGGCCCTGCCCCAGGGCCCACGGTGGGAGCTGAGGGCCCCACGGCCCTGGGCCAGCGGCACAGGTCGGGGGGAGCGTCTCCCCACACGGGGCACCAGGGTGAGTTCTGGCAGCAGAGACTCGAGATGCTGTTCCGGGGTGACCCCTCCTGGAGGACTGGCCCCCACGTGGACACCAGGAGCACACACTTCTTTAGGGGCTGTGGGGGTGGGGTTGGGGGTGCTTCCTAGCCCGCGTCCTCCTGACCCCAGGAGAGGCGGCGTCGGGAGGCTGGGGGGTGAGGGGGCAGGCTGTGTCCCCCTGCCAGCAGCTGGGCATGGAGGCGCCTTTTCTCTGGAGCCCGCCCCTCCCCCGGGCTGCTGCTGGACGCAGGCTTTCTGGTCAGTGTTTGCTGCGGGAGAGGCTGCTCCCAGCTCGGGGTCCCCACACCCTCTGCATCCTTCCTGGTGCCCAGGCTTCCCTCACCCCCGGGGAGACCTGGCCACTCCTGCGAAAGGACGCCGGCTCTGTGGCCTCGGCGGGAGCCCCACAGCCCTCCCCGGCCGCCGTGGGCTGTGCCTTCAGGCCACGTCCCTGCAACCTGTGTCCGGCAGGCTCGGTGTAACTCAGCCACGGCCTAGTCGCTGGGCGAAGCCGCGGAAGGGGGACGGAGACGGGGCTGGGGCGCAGGCTGTGGGGGCGCAGTCCGGGTACGGCTGCCGGAACTCAGGGCGGCCCTGCACCTGAGGCCTTCTCTCTTGCTTTCTGCGAGTTGGTTTATGTATAAAGCACTTTACGAGGCTGCAGGAATCAATGACCGCCCCATCCAATTAACTGGAATTGTTTACAAATGAGTTACATTCTGAGATTTTTATTAGTGAATTTATGGGAACAGCTATCATTAAACCTATTTATAAAAGCTGTGTCAGGCCGTGAGTCTGTGTGATAGGTGGATGACCTCCTGTGCCCCCCAGGGGTCTGAAGCCAGGACGGGAGCAGCCTGTGTTGGGGGCGGGAGGGCGGCCAGCTGATGGCAGATGAGACGAGGTGTGAGCCCAGGGCACTGACCGACGCTGTTTCCCCTTACCTGGGGGGGGGGGGGAGGGGAGGAGATGGGCCCTGGCACACCTCGGGACCCCGCACACATCCACGCGGCCTCCCGTGTCGGCCAGCCCCTCGCCTTTGGGCCCGTGTCTCTGCCCATCCCTGTCCGGTGATGGCAGGTCACAGCCCGGCACGTCTGGCGGCTTCCCGAGGACAGGCTGGGCAGGTCACGGGGAGGCCTGAGGGGAAGTGTTGAGAAAGCTTCATTTGCTCTTCCATTCAGTCATGCTCCAGATGAGGCCCCAGTGGCGGGGGGCCCCGAGGCCTCGGGCAGGAGGCTGAGGCCAGGGCGCGGCCAGGCAGGGCTCTCGGGGTCCAAGGGGCAAGCCGGCTCTGCCCTAGATGGCGTCCACCTCGCGGAGTGTGTGGTCTAGGATGGTGTCCTGCCCCTGGAACCTGAAGTAGCCGCGGAACTTCTTCCCCTGAAGCAGCAGCGGGAACCAATAGCTGTCGTCTGGCCACATGTCCCCGAAGGGGATCTGGTCCAGCCGGAACCACTGCGGGCGCATCTCTGCAGGGGACGAAGAGGCAGAATCACCGACGCTAGCCCGGATCTCAGCCTGACTTTCTGCGAGGGGTTCACTGAGTTACTGTGTGCGAGGTGACTGGCATCCTTTGTTATTTCATCCAGGCGACTGGACTCCTTATTTTACAGGAGAGGTGTATTTTACAGGCCCTGGTGTATTTCCGCGCCTGCGCTTGGGAGGGGAGGGGCCAGGGGCCCCCCAAGCCGGCCCTTCACTGCCTGCCTCTCCCGGCCTGGACACTCACCGTCGCTCTCCACGGGCGTGCCCTGGACACTGTCTGTGCAGAAGATGTGCACGTCCATCAGCTCGGGGTCACCCACAAACTCAAACGTGATCTGGCCCACCTTGTGCAGTGCGTCCACGGTCAGACCGCTCTCTTCCTGCAGCTCTCTGCGGACAGACGGGTGGGCAGGAAGTGACAGTTAAGGTGCCTGTGTCCACGTGGAATCAGAGAATGGAGCTGGGTGGACGGAGGAGTGGATTGCACGTGTGTGGCCAAGGGGTCGGGTTTGGGGCGCCCAGACGTGACCCCCGCCCCCAGCTGAGCACCCGGGCGTGCTGAGTGGCAGCCCCAGCCTGGCCCCGCTTGGCCGCTCGGTGGTTCCACGGGGTGAGGGGGCCTGCACTAGAGCCGGGAGCCCCCACCGGCCCGCTCGGCTCCCCATGCATCTGGCGGGCCCTGAGCCCAAGCCTGCCTGCCCAAAGGGTCCCGCTCTGGCCCGCCCTGCTTGGAGCTCCCCATCAGGCCGCATGTTCCTCTCGCCTCCTTCCCAGAGGAGGGGTGATTTTACCTCTTTTCACCGAGGAGACACCCCTGCCCTCCCACTGAGACCAGCCGGCTCTCGTGGCTCCTCTGAACTTGATCACAGGGGTGGGCTTTGGGCCGTCCTCGCTGTGTTAGCCTTCTCGGGACCCCTTTCTCTCCCTGCCCCCCACCTGTGCTGGGGGGAAGGGCCAGGGGGCATCGCCACACCTGAGCTCACAAGCCGGCTGATTCACGAGAGGAGACAAGGGTGCCCCCTAAACACGAGTGCCTGTTTCACACTCCCCAGGCCGTGTACGCGCTGTAGGCAGTTTAGCAAACACACACCGCCTGGTCCCCCAGCAAGAACCCCTGTGGCCGCTGGAGTCTTCCCTTCAGGCCTTTCTGCTTCGTGCACCCCTTGGCAAACTGCAGACACAGCACTGAGCCTGGGACTGGTGCTGCTCACGACGCTGAGCAACGTCCTGCACCTGCAGGAACTCAGCCAGCGTCTCTGCCGCTGTGCATCAGAGGATAAACACCACACCAGTGCATCGCGAAACCTTCCTGAGAGCACCCTCAGGCATGCCCTCTGCCGCCAGCCCTCCCCAAGCCTGCTTCTCGGCATCTGGGACAGAGCTTTCTGGAGGGTCTGCTGTGGGCTCTGGGGGCTCACAAGCCCTGCAGCCGTGAAGCTCAGCACCTGTGTCTCCTGCGAGCGACTCTCACTTCCCCACTGCTCTGAATTTATTTCTGTGGCTGTAAAACTGTTCTAATTATGTCTGACCTTTTAGAGCTGTAGGTTAAAAAAAGGTCTGTTTAAGCTCTGATCTCGGAGTTCTGTTAGGAGCACAGTGCATGATTAACTTCCTGTGCCCACGACTAGGAGTCAGGGAAACCGCTGTGCCCATCAAAGACGCACTGGGTTAAACGGTTGCCTTCCTGAGCCGAGACTCTGCCCTAACCTCCCTGTGAGGCCGGGAGAGGAACTGGGTCCACCTGCTGCCGTTCAGTGCGGCCGAGTGACATCTCGAGAGCCGGAAGCTATTCACTGCGATGATCAATCAAAATTAGACACTACCTGAAAAATGAGTGGTTTTGCTAGTGGGGCGCAAATGGCTCCCCAATTAGACGTAATGGAAGCACTCAGTGGGGCCTCCCCACCTCCAGCAGCAGCTGGCAGAGCTCATTTTTAAAAATGTCACTGACTGATTCACTGTTTTGACTCATTTGGGTTCATCTTCCCTGAGTCCGTGGCGGGCTATCAGTCATCTCCTTGGTGTCAGAGCCAAGGCTCCGTTTCAGGCCTGGATAATCAGGCAGCCGGAGATGACACTGTTCCAGCTCTGCTAACGGGTCTGATCGCATCTCTGGGATGCTCCCCAGACAGCAGGCGGGGAACAGGACGAGTGACATGTTACACCCCCGGTGGGAGCGGGGCACTGGGGCGGGACCCTGCCGCCCGGAGCCTGCTGCGGAGCCTGGGGGCCGGCCTGCTGTTCCTCCTCCGGCCCGGCCTGCGGGAGGTCTCAACACCACACTCTGCTACTCACCAGCTGTGGGAACACTGGCCAGGCCGGTGGGCCTGTTCCACACCCAGAGCCCAAACCTGGCCGCGAGGCGCCACCGGTCCCCGAGTGCCAGCAACCCTCCCCCAGGGGGAGGATGCATCTTCCTTGGGGCTCAGGTGGCCCCCAAGTGTGTCCTGCACACAAGACACAGCCAGCCCCACAGGCCACCTGAGTCTGCAGGTGAGTGAGGAGCACACGTTAACCCTGGAGTGGTGCCCACCCCGGGACCCCGAAGGGCAGGGCACCAGACGCCAAGGCTGCCGAGACCTCGCTCGTCAGAGCAGGGCAGCCAGGGAACGGGGCCTGAGGAGCAGCTACACGCGTGTGCACGGAAAGAAGCCAGAGCCGCCCTAGGGGCCGGGGGCTGACAGCAGAGTTGGGCGCACGGCGGTGCGGCCTCGTGGGGCTGGTCTCAGCCTGTGCTCGGGCATGGGAACGTGCCACCCGTCCTGCCTCCCACCTGCAGGGGCTCCGCAGTCCTTTGTCAGAGGTGTCCTGATGCAGGGGGCAGGGATGGGGAGGGGGAGTTGGGCCAGACAGTGTGGACACAGTGCCACAGGGTTATCTCCACGAGCCTGAGGGGCAAGAAGGCAAAGAGGCTAAAGTCTGGAGGGCCGTGTGATCTCCGGCACTGCTGTGTCTCTGGGCTTCAGGTCTTTCCCACGTGAATGTAGCTGGTGTCGAGGAAGAGACTCAGTGAAAGGCCCCAGATACGCTTGTCATCAGCTCCCCTGAACCAATGAAGAAGTTGAGTGACTGGCCAACCCCTTGGCTAGAAAGAGGAAGCCATGACTTTTCCACCCAAACCACCACCGCACGGCAGCAAGCCAGGGTGTACCCAGCCTGGACCATGTGCCAGGCCCTGTTCAGTCCTTACGTTTATTTTCTCACTAAATCCTCACAACAATCCTAAGAGGTAGTTGTGGTGGTGGTTTAGTTGCCAAGTTGTGTATGATTCTTGTGGCCCCGTGAGCTTTAGCCCGCCAGGCTCTTCTGTCCGTGGGATTCTCCAGGCAAGAATACTGGAGTGGGTTGCCATTTCCTTCTCCAGGGGATCTTCCCGACCCAGGGATGGAACTCAGGTCTCCGTGCATCGTAGGTAGCTTCTCTGCTGACTGAGCGCCAGGGAAGCTAAGAGGTAGCATATACTGTTGTTATCCCCACCATGCAGATGCAGAAATTGAGGGTCCAGGATTCAGCCTGTGCTCCAGGGCACGTGGCTCTGAGTGGTCAGAGGTCTGGCTCTACAGCTTGAATCCTTGCCCCCCGTGCAAGCTGGCTCTGCAGTCAGGCCTGCCCCTCCCCTCACCTCTTGGCCCCGTCCTCGACGGTCTCTCCTTCTTGAACTTTGCCCCCGAAGCCATTCCACCGGCCGGCCCCGAAGCCGCGTTTCTTCATGCCCAGGAGGACTCGCTGGGGCTGCAGCACCAGGACCAACGTGTAGAGCCTTGAGGCGCACATGGTGCCCTTGGGTTCTCTGAGGAAGGCAAGGGGCTGGGTCAGCTTGATTTGGGTGTGGACTGGGTATGGGTGGAAGCTTGAGCATTTTGGGGGCCAGGGGCCGGGTGGACTGGAAACGCGCGCTGGAGAGCAGGGAGAGGCCCTGCCCGACGTGGCAGGTTTTCTGGGTTAGATGGAGACCTGGCCCACGGCCCAGAGGCGGCAGCCCTGGACCCTTTGCTTGCTGGGCCGATGCAGGTCAGGCAATGGCCAGGTTGTCCCTGCCTCTCTCCTTAGCGCAGGGCTGTTCTTGCTCCTGTGTCCACCTCTGAGCCCACCTGGCATGAAATGAACCATGCTTTTATCCAACGGTTCTTGCGTCTGGCTTTTGCTCTTGGCCTTTTCATTATGGGGCCTTCTAGCTACTGGGTTCCAGTTTCTGCCTCTGTGCAGTAGCAGACCCCCAGATTCCCAGGAAATGTACGGCTCTGACACTGGAGAGCCCCCAGCGAGGCCTGGCCAGCTCTCCTGCTGGGACAGGTGTTCACATTCTGCTCACAAACATTGCTGCTCCGGGACCTGGTGCTCGGCCTGTAACACCACTCCTGCCCGAATGCATGTGTGTGAAGGCCCTGCAGGGGACGTCTGGTCACTGCTGGAGACATGATGGAGGCCCAGGACCTTGCTCCCTGTCCATCCATCCTCATCCCGGTCTGGGGCCCACACTGAATGAGATGCAGGATTCGGGACCAAGGATGCTCCAGGGAAGTCACGGTGTCCGAGAATAGGGACCGAGGCCTAGGTCCCTGTGCTGGCCAGCAGCTCCTGCATAAGTGGGTGTCTGGGTCCAACCTCTCTTTAACATGCGGACTTTGTGATGTTGCTGACCTGTAAAGGCGCAAAGCCCTGACTTCCTAAATTAATTAGGAATCTCTGCCGTCAGTTATTAGGCACCGATCATATACTTTCCAAAACGTATCCCAGTTAACAGACCCAACGACCCTGTGAACTGAGACTTGGCTTCTCCGCTTTCGGCCAAGCAGACAGACGCTCAGAAAAGCGAAGTCTGACAGAAAGTCAAACTCCAGAGCCAGTACCGAACCCTGGGTCCGCCTGCTGTTGAAGTACAGTTGGCCACAGCTCTTGGCACTACGGTCAGGCGGGTCCGCAGAGAGCCCACTTGACGTCAGGGGCCGGGCGGCCCCCTTTCTCAGCAGAGTGCCCTCTGAACGGGATCACCGGTCCACTGCGGCCCGTGACCAGGGTTTAAAGAGACTACACCCGTCGGGTGCCAGGCTCGGGCTCCCGTATCTGGCCGTCCGTGAACGGCCGCCAGCTGCCTTTCGGCGGGACCCAGGCCCATCTCCGGCGGCCGCATCCCCTGCTCCCCTGTGACCTCGCCCCCGGACTCACCCAGGCCCCAGCACTGCGCGCGCCTTTCGAACCCACGCGCCGCTTCCGGGGGCGTGGCCTCGGGCCGGAAGTGAGGCCAGCGCTTCCGGTGGCGGCTGGCGGAGCGGTTCCGTGTCCATGGCGGGGTGAGCGGGGAGGCGGCTGAGGTGGGAGGGCGGTGCGCGCGGCGGCTGCCGCTCAGTGGGGATTATTGGAGCACCTGCTGCATGTGTGCGGGAGGCGGAGTGGCCAGACGGCGGCCCCGTTTTTCGGGTCCGAAAGGGGCTGGTCCTGGCCCGGAAAGGGGACGGGCGGCCCCCGCGACGTGACGAGCGGAGGCCTGCTGAGAGCGGACCGGCCAAGGCTCCGAGGAGCGACGGCGGGCGGAGGGCTGCAGAGGCCGGTAGGGAGAGGGGGCGCGCTGCTGCTGGAGGTGCGTGTCGCCCGCGGAGCACCGCAGGCCTGAAGCCTGTGTCTCGCAAACCAGAGCCCCGTGTGGCCGGCCGCTGGTCGTGGGGGCGCTGGCGGTCAGCTGCCCGCATCGGCTGGACCCGGGTCCGCTGCCCGCTGCAGTCCTCGGCGCCCAGGACCGCTGCGCCCTCCTTCTAGAGACGCCTTTCGCCTTTTGAAGGCAGCAGTTCGAGAGTATTGTCTCCAGATCTTTGTCAACATGTTTTTGCCTGGGAGCCATGGGACTAATAATAGTTTTTTGTTTTCTTTTTGTCAGAAGAAAAGAATGTAGATACTTTGTAGGGTTGTTCTGAGAGTTAAAGAGATAACCCATAGATAACCCATGGCAGTCTATAAAAGCCCCACTTTCCAAAGAGGCTTGAAAACGGCCCTTCTAATTTAATACACGGGGTAAGTTCAATTTTATCAAGAGATGTGACGGGTTGGTCAGAGCCTGTGCTGCCTGCCAGAGCGGTGGAGGTAAGGCAAAGGACCTGTCCTCGTGTGTGTGTGTGTGTGTGTGTGTGTGTGTAAATTTCTTAGAGCCCAATGAAAATTTGTATCCTGTGAGAAGGAATGTTCCTTTCATGGAGGTTATCAATATTTTCAACCAGTATTGGGAAAACTTTGGTTGACACAAAGCAACTAGCGTTACTCTCTGAGATTGTCTTCTGAAGAAAACTTCAGGAGAGAAAAGCATCTCTGACCACAGAGGAGAGGCCTGCTGGATTAGTTTGCTCAGGCTCCTGTAACCAAGCACCCCAGGATGGGCGGCTGAGAGGGCAGACATTTACTGGCTCAGTGTCTGCAGTCTGGAAAATGGAAATCAAGTTGTCAGCAGGATTAGTCTCTGAAGCCTCTCCTTGACTTACAGACGGCCGTCTTCTCCCTGTGTCTTCCCGTGGTCTTTGTCCTGTGTGTGTCTGCGTCTTGATTGCTTCTTATAAGGACACCAGTATTGGATAGAGCCCACCCATTTACCCTTTAAGGTAGTGGTTAAAGAACCTGCCTGCCAGTGCAGGAGACATAAGAAATGAGAGTCCAATCCCTGGGTCGGGAAGATCCCCTGGAGAAGGAAATGGCAACACACTCCAGGACTCCTGCCTGGAGATTCCCATGGACAGAAGAGCCTGACAGGCTACAGTCCACAGGGCTGCAGAGAGTTAGACACGACTAAGGTGTCTTAGCACACACACACAGGACTTTACCTTAATTACCTCATTAAAGACCAGTCACATCTTGAGGTACTGGGGGTTAGGAGTTTACCATGTAGACTTTGGGCTTCCTATGTGGTGCTGGTGGTACAGAGTCCACCTGCCAATGCTGGAGATATGAGACAGGGTTGGATCTCTGGGTTGGGAAGAGCCCCTGGAGAAGGAAATGGCAACCCACTCCAGTATTCCTGCCTGGAGAATTCCGTGGACAGAGGAGCCTGGCAGGCTGCGGTCCACGGGGTCTCGGAGTTGGATGACTGAGCGCACCTGCAGACTCGGGGGATGTGGTTCAGCCCGTAACACCTTTGCGGCGGTAGCCTTGTCAAGTCGCCTCTCCTGCTTGGGCCGTAGTGACCCAGCTCTAAAAATGTGCGGGTTGAGCCTGGGGCCCCACTGGCCTATGTGATGCCAACCTGCTTGCTCCCTTTTCCTCACCAGGTCCTTGAAACTGGTGTGGGCTTCCCTTCAGCGTCAAAGGTTCCCCGCCGCTGGGAGTCGCTACAAGAGCCGGACTGGCGCTGAGCACCTGTGGCTGACGCGGCATTTGAGGGACCCGTTTGTGAAGGCTGCGAAGGTGGAAAGTTACCGATGTCGAAGTGCCTTCAAGCTCCTGGAAATGAATGAGAGGCACCAGATCCTACGGCCCGGCCTCCGGGTGTTAGACTGTGGGGCTGCTCCTGGCGCGTGGAGCCAGGTGGCCGTGCAGAGAGTCAATGCTGCGGGCACAGGTGGGGCCTCCGCATTGTCTCGGGGCCTTCCGACCACTGTGGTTGAGACGCAGGCCGGCCGCCCTCTTCAGGGCACACGGGGCAGCCAGGCTGCTTTGAGAAAGCAGGTGCTTCTGCGTGCTGGTTTAGTAGGAATGACACAAACCAAACACTGGCATGTTCAGAATGAAAGAGGGAGGTAGGAAGGGGGAAGGAAGGTGAAGGTCACCTGCGACCACAGCGCAGAAGCGCGTAGGCAGACGTGGTGGGCGTCCTTGGCCTCTGCTGCTGATGCCTGGCCTCAGCAATGAGCTCAGACGGCCGTCTGTGAGTCAGGTTTCTTTCCTCAGCAGAGAAAGCGCTCTGCGATTTCCTCCCTTGACATCCTCCCTTGGCAGGACAACGGAATCAGCCTGGGGTTTCCTGGAGTTGCTCCTGGGGCTGCCCAGGCAGCCCTCGTGGCTCTGGACGCTCCACTTTGGTCCAACTTGAGAGACTTAGTGCTTATCTCTTATAATATTTGGGGGTTTTAGCTAAGATCATATATATAAAAAAGTTGCCTCTGACTGATAGATCAACCGACTACCCATACAAAGTAGGAAATGACACTATCCATTTAAACAGCTGCATACTATTCCAGATAATGGCTATACTGTTGGTATTTAGCCAGTTTCCTCATCATGGGCATGAAGATTGCCTTTGAGTCTTTTGTAGGTGAGCGGTGCTAAGGTAACAATCCTTACCACTTGCATTTCCTACTGTAACTTCTGAGGAGACCACCTGTATTGGCAGGTCACAGAAATCTCTCCCATACACCTTAGAATGGGTGTGTGTGCCCATCTTCCTGATGAGAAAATTGAGATCTACAGGAGTTTTAGTGACCTGCTGAACCAGGCATGCCACCCCCTGGGTTTTGTCATCAGTCTCTTTAATCTGGGTAGGATGCCTCAAGGGGGTTTCAGTTCAGTTCAGTCCGGTCGCTCAGTTGTGTCCGACTCTTTGCGACCCCACGAATCGCAGCACGCCAGGCCTCCCTGTCCATTACCATCTCCTGGAGTTCACTCAGACTCACGTCCATCGAGTCTGTGATGCCATCCAGCCATCTCATCCTTGGTCGTCCCCTTCTCCTCCTGCCCCCAATCCCTCCCAGCATCAGAGTCTTTTCCAAGGAGTCAACTCTTTGCATCAGGTGGCCAAAGTGCTGGAGTTTCAGCTTTCGCATCATTCCTTCCAAAGAAATCCCAGGGCTGATCTCCTTCAGAATGGACTGGTTGGATCTCCTTGCAGTCCAAGGGACTCTCAAGAGTCTTCTCCAACTCCACAGTTCAAACACATCAGTTCTTCGGTGCTCAGTCTTCTTCACAGTCCAACTCTCACATCCATACATGACCACAGGAAAAACCAAAGCCTTGACTAGACGGACCTTAGTCGGCAAAGTAATGTCTCTGCTTTTGAATATGCTATCTAGGTTGGTCATAACTTTTCTTCTAAGGAGTAAGCGTCTTTTAATTTCATGGCTGCAATCACAATCTGTAGTGATTTTGGAGTCCCCCCAAATAAAGTCTGACACTGTTTCCACTGTTTCTCCATCTGTTTCCCATGAAGTGATGGGACCAGATGCCATGATCTTTGTTTTCTGAATGTTGAGCTTTAAGCCAACTTTTTCGCTCTCTTCTTTCACTTTCATCAAGAGGCTTTTTAGTTCCTCTTCACTTTCTGCCATAAGGGTGGGGTCATCTGCATATCTGAGGTTATTGATATTTCTCCCGGCAATCTTGATTCCAGCTTGTGTTTCTTCCAGTCCAGTGTTTCTCATGATGTCCTCTGCATATAAGTTAAATAAGCAGGGTGACAATATACAGCCTTGACGCACTCCTTTTCCTATTTGGAACCAGTCTGTTGTTCCATGTCCAGTTCTAACTTGTTTCCTGACCTGCATACAGATTTCTCAAGAGGCAGGTTAGGTGCTCTGGTATTCCCATCTCTTTCAGAATTTTCCAGTTTATTGTGATCCACACAGTCAAAGGCTTTGGCATAGTCAATAAAGCAGAAATAGATGTTTTTCTGGAACTCTCTTGCTTTTTCCATGATCCAGCGGATGTTGGCAATTTGATCTCTGGTTCCTCTGCCTTTTGTAAAACCAGCTTGAATATCAGGAAGTTCACGGTTCACATATTGCTGAAGCCTGGCTTGGAGAATTTTGAGCATGACTTTACTAGCATGTGAGATGAGTGCAATTGTGCGGTAGTTTGAGCATTCTTTGGGATTGCCTTTCTTTGGGATTGGAATGAAAACTGACCTTTTCCAGTCCTGTGGCCACTGCTGAGTTTTCCAAATTTGCTGGCACATTGAATACAGCACTTTCACAGCATCATCTTTCAGGATTTGAAACAGCTCAACTGGAATTCCATCACCTCCACTGGCTTTGTTTGTAGTGATGCTTTCTAAGGCCCACTTGAGTTCACATTCCAGGATGTCTGGCTCTAGATTAGTGATCACATCATCATGATTATCGGGGTCGTGAAGATCTTTTTTGTACAGTCCTTCCGTGTATTCTTGCCACCTCTTCTTCATATCTTCTGCTTCTGTTAGGTGCATACCATTTCTGTCCTTTATTGAGCCCATCTTTGCATGAAATGTTCCCTTGGTATCTCTAATTTTCTTGAAGAGATCTCTAGTCTTTCCCATTCTGTTGTTTTCCTCTATTTCTTTGCATTGATCGCTGAAGAAGGCTTTCTTATCTTTCCTTGCTATTCTTTGGAACTCTGCATTCAGATGCTTATATCTTTCCTTTTCTCCTTGGTTTTTCACCTCTCTTCTTTTCACAGCTATTTGTAAGGCCTCCCCAGACAGCCATTTTGCTTTTTTGCATTTCTTTTCCATGGGGATGGTCTTGATCCTTGTCTCCTGTACAGTGTCACAAACCTCTGTCCATAGTTCGTCAGGCACTCTATCTATCAGATCTAGGCCCTTAAATCTATTTCTCACTTCCACTATATAATCATAAGGGATTTGATTGAGGTCATACCTGAATGGTCTAGTGGTTTTCCCTATTTTCTTCAATTTGCGTCTGAATTTGGTAATAAGGAGTTCATGATCTGAGCCACAGTCAGCTCCTGGTCTTGTTTTTGTTGACTGTATAGAGCTTCTCCATCTTTGGCTGCAAAGAATATAATCAGTCTGATTTCAGTGTTGACCATCTGGTGATGTCCACATGTAGAGTCTTTGTGTTGTTGGAAGAGGGTGTTTGCTATGACCAGTGCGTTTTCTCGACAAAACTTTATTAGCCTTTGTCCTGCTTCATTCCGTGTTCCAAAGCCAAATTTGCCTGTTACTCCAGGTGTTTCTTGACTTCCTACTTTTGCATTCCAGTCCCATATAATGAAAAGGACATTTTTGGCGGGTGTTAGTTCTAAAAGGTCTTGTAGGTCTTCATAGAACCGTTCAACTTCAGCTTCTTCAGTGTTGCTGGTTGGGGCATAGACTTGGACAACTGTGATATTGAATGGTTTGCCTTGGAGATGAACAGAGATCATTCTGTTGTTTTTGAGATTGCATCCAAGTACTGCATTTCGGAGTCTTCTGTTGACCATGAAGGCTACGCCATGTCTTCTGAGGGATTCCTGCCCGCAGTAGTAGATATAATGGTCTTCTGAGTTAAATTCACCCATTCCAGTCCATTTTAGTTCGCTGATTCCTAGAATGTCGACGTTCACCCTTGCCATCTCGTTTGACCACTTCCAATTTGCCTTGATTCATGGACCTGACATTCCAGGTTCCTATGCAATATTGCTCTTTACAGCATCGGATCTTGCTTCTATCACCAGTCACATCCACAACTGGGTATTGTTTTTGCTTTGGCTCCATCCCTTCATTCTTTCTTTTCATTATTTCTCCACTGATCTCCAGTAGCATTTTGGGCACCTAATGACCTGGGGAGTTCCTCTTTTGGTATCCTATCATTTTGCCTTTTCATACAAGGGGGTTTAGAACAGTTTAAAAACATTTCTTACAAGCTCAGTAAATGTTTATTGTTCAAGTGAAGGAATCTGTCAAAAACTTCAGTTCCCTTTCCCACCACTGAGTCTATCCACAGACTTCCTAACGACTGATGTTAGAGGTTCCTGTCCCCCTAATTGCTCTTCAGGAAAAGCAGGAAAACAGCTAAGTTTAACCTGTAGGAAGAGGTGGGAGAAGCAGAGACTGTGTAAGTAAAATGGCCCTTTTACTCCCAAAAGAAGTTGCAAAAATGCAACCAAAGCCATTTGCTTTTAGAAGGCACTTCCTGGGGCTACAGTACATGGGACGTTAAAGGACCAAGTACAAGTGTGTAAAGTGGGAGGAGAGCTGTCCCACTCTCTAGGGCTGAAAGCAGAGTTTTCGCCTTTGAAAAATGAGGCGCCCTGCAGAATAGCTGGACTTCTCATCTTTAGATAAAGATCAAATACCTGCCCCTCACCCGCAGGGCAGCCTCTTTACTCAGCTGAGCGAGCTCTGAGTCTGTGCCGGTTCCTTTGTGGATCCACCCTGGTGTGTAAGTGGCGCTGGGAGGGGCTTCGGGAGGTGGAGGCCAGGGCAGCGGCCTCGTGGGCAGGAGATCCCCTTTCAGATGAAGTGAAACTGACATCTTTGTATTTCACAGCTGGTGCCACTCAGACTTGGGCCGGGTATCACTTTTTTACCTATGTAGCATCTGTCCACTTTCCCTGTTTCTTGGCTTGTTCCTAATAGTTTCTACTTTGAAGGAAACTGGAGTAAACTGCAGAATGGATTTGTTGGTTTAATCTGGAGGCACTTTGTATAATAATGTGTCCTTCTCTGTTTCAGTGTATCAAAAAGACTCCTCAGAGTTAAGAACCCTTTTAACCGAGAGCATGGCTTGGAGAGTGAAATGGAGAGGTGGAGCATCAAGGCCAGGGTGTGGCCCCAGGTCTGCCTGTCCCCTGGGACAGTCAGGTGGCCTCTCCCAGCCTCAGTTTCCTCAGATGTAGAGGGAAGACCACCACTCTCCGCCTGCCACATGTTTTTCTAGGAGGAAAACCCTGTGTCCCCATTTTTGCACACTAGTTATTTTTCTCGGTCCTGACTTTTACATATATATATATAGATACAGATATATTTTTTTCGTTTAGTCTGTGCCACGCAGGATCTTATCCCCCACCTAGGGATCGAATCTGTGCCCCCTACATTTGAAGCACTCACTCATCGGCCTGCTAGAGAAAGTCCCCTTTATCTCTGTTTTGTTATTTTGTTCCATTTACTTTTTGTGGGATGCTTTTGCGGTGTCAGTAAGTACCTCCACCATTTCTTCCTTAGACCCCAGTGCTCCTGTTGGCTTTGTGCTTGGGGTAGATCTTCTCCACATATTCCCTCTGGAAGGAGCAACGTTTCTGTGCCCTGCTGATGTGACTGACCCTAGAACCTTCCGGAAAATCCAAGAACTGCTTCCTGGTGGGAGAGCAGATGTGATCCTGAGTGACATGGCACCCAACGCCACGGGGATCCGCAGCCTCGACCACGACAGGCTCATTAGCTTGTGCTTGTCCCTTCTGGACATGGTTCCAGAGGTCCTGCACCCCAGGGGGACTTTCCTCTGTAAAACCTGGGCTGGAAGTCAGAGTCATCGGTTGCGGAAGAGACTGACTGAGGAATTTCAGAACATAAGGACTGTAAAGCCCGAGGCCAGCAGGAAAGAGTCGTCAGAGGTGTACCTCCTGGCCACTCAGTACCGGGGGAAGCCTGCCTGTCTGTGAAGGCCTGAGCGCCTGTTCTGGCTCTTCACTGCAGATGCAGCTTGAGCTCTGTCCTGAAGCGTGGCTGGGGAGATCCGAGCTGGATCTAGGATGCAGCATGCAGAGCACATGGGGGACCTGTTTTTAAGACAAAACTCTAGTCACTGTTCACGATATATGACTATATGTGATTAAAAAACACGATCGCTGTAATATGATTTGTGAAGAAGAGTTAACCATGAGAAAAAGACAAAAGGATGAAGACTGGGATGCATAAAAACACTGAGGCCGAGAAACACAGACACCTTTACGGAATTTTCTCACCACGGTTAGTACGTTACAGAGGAACTGGCTTCCACCATCGCCGCAAAACCATCCCCAGGTTTCCAGGTGTTCTTTTGGATATACAGTGTAATGTGGAAAAATCTGAAGCTGCAGTCTGGGGATTTGTTTCCATCTCTGCGGTGAATGATCCGGAAATACTTCAAGCAGTGAGAGCTCCTTAGGGAAGACACTTGCTATGAATTATGGATGGGGGGCAGGTAGTGTGAAACTGGGAATGTTTCTATAACACGCCAGGCTCCAGAGACTTAAAGGTAATAACCACAGTAAGACACATGGTGTCTACTTCCTTTTACTCTCTTCCAGGATTTCCATACTTAAAAAAAAATTGATTTCTTTGAAACCATTTTCTGGAGGAGTGGTCATCCCTTGAGTATATTGACCGTTACGATGATTAAATCTTGCCTATTGAAAACAAATGTGCAACCTAAAAAGCTGGGAGTTGTTTTTATTTGGCAGATAAAACTGGGGACTTAAACCTGGGACACAGTATCTCAGGTAACTCTGAGGGACTGCCCCAAAGAGGTAGAGGAGGAGCTGGAGTATATAGGAATTTTTGGAACAAAGACCAGGTACCTGAAACATCAAAAGATTTCTGGTTAATAAACAAAAAACTAGATGTCTCCAAGAATTCAGTGCTTTCCTGTGTGTGGAAGGATGCAGGAGTCTTAGGCTCATTAAAAGTGTTCCTTTGATGCGACCTCAGCTACCTGGGCCCGGTGTCCTGTGCTTTCTCACCCTGAGTCTCCAGGGCGCACTGTTGGGGTTGGAGGTGGGGTGGTGTGGGGTGGCAGCGGCTGCAGAGAGTGATGATTTGGTGGCCGGCATTACATTTTGGGGCTTCCCTGGTGGCTCAGACCATAAAGAATCTGCCTGCAATGCAGGAGACCCACATTCAATCCCTGAGTTGGGAAGATTCCCTGGAGAAGGGGACGGCTACTCACTCCAATATTCTTGCCTGGAGAATCCCATGGACAGAGGAAGGTGGCTGCAGCCTGTGGGGTCACAGTGAGACATGACTGAGCAACTGATCTGTTTTCACCCTGAGCTCGTAATTATGAGTGGCTGGTGGCTGCAACATTATTTACTGATACGGCAGGCAGCATTTTTAGTTCACACATCCCAAGGATAGCTGGGGTAAGAAATGGGGTCTTAGGGTAGTCCAGATCCCCGAAGTAGTCTGCAGGCCGGTCTTTTAAAATTTTTTTCATCTTTTCACTGCCCCGTGTCCTACCTCTGGCACCACATTCTTTGCTTCCGCATCCTTTTTCCTTCTGGCGACACAAATTCACGGTTTTAGTCTCTGGAAATTCGGTGCAGATCCTCCGGCGCTTCGCCAGGTTTGTGGAGGAGGAAGAAGGGACTTGAGAGACCCGTTAGTAGATGCAGGCTGCAGAGATTCCAGAAAGGACCTGCTGGCTGTGAGCTGACCGCGCTCCGCCCTTGCTCCCTAGAGAATGGGACCCAGACGACGGCTCCGCACCCCAACAGCTCTCAGGGCGCTAGGAGGATAGCTTAGTAGCAGCATAGTATTTCCTGTTTTTCTTTTCTTTTTTTTTCCCAGAGAAAAGTAAAAACGCATTCATTCATTCAAGCAAACACCGTAGGGGCAAAAGCTGCAGACTAGTCAGGACTGCAGGAAAGTTTGGCCCCAGGAGGCCACCGTTGGGCGGTGCTCTTCCACACAAGACTGCGAGACGGCCGTCCAGTGGAAGCCTGGCCTGCGGCGCACAGGGGCACCAAGGTAGTCCCGCGGGCCGGCCTTTAGTTCCGAGCGTTCTCCGAGCCGCGGCATCCCGGGCGCGGGACGGAGACTGAGCCCTCGGCCTCCGTCAGGGCGCCGGCCCGGAGCGTCACGGCCAGTCCCGCCCAGGTCTCGCGAGAGCGCAAGCGCACGTCTCGCGATACGCGGGCTCGGGCGTGATAGAGGGAGATCCGAGCTGCGGCGGCGACGGCTGCAGGGAGGCTGAGGCGCTGAGGTGACCGGCCGGGGTTCCGGGCGGGCGCCCAGCAGAGCCGGCGGGAGTCGGGCAGGGAAGAGGCGGGGGCCGCCCGCCGGGCCTCCCCGGGGGCTGTGAGCCGGAGCCCCCGGCGTTCCCGCTTCCTTCTCTGAGACGCGGGCCGCCGGGCTTCTGCCGGCGCACCCACTGTCCGCTGGGCCCGCCTCTGCTCTCCGTGCTCTGTCCTCTGAGCCTGGGCGTCCAGTGCGGGGCCCCCCAGGACTTCCTGTCCGAGAGGAGCTGGAGCGGCCGGGGCGGAGAGGGGCTTCGGCGAGGCGCCCTCGTCTCACCGGCCCGGGACGGCGCGGTGCAGACAGAGGGGCTCTTCCTCGGTTCCTCGCGCGTGGACCGCACCGTCGCCTGCACCCCTGCGCCCGAGCGGCCAGCGTCGGGTGCCACTGTTTCATTTCCCACCTGGGGACCCCGGCGGGAGGATGGGAAGCGCCTTGCCCAGAGTCGCGCTCCTGGCGGGTGGTGGGGCGGGCGCTTGGATTTCCTCTCTGTAAGTTGGGAGAAAGCAGGCGGAGGAGCGGTGACCTCGGCAGACCCGCGAAAATGCCCCGGGGCGCTGTGAAGTGGTGCTGCGCGTGGTGAGGGCCCTTGTGTCTGTAGGTTCCCTCAGGACGTGGAGGGCACTAGAGAGTCAGGGTGCTCTGCACTCCAGCTCGGGGTTTCATCCAGAGCAGCTGACATCCAGAGGTGAGGCTTCTGGAAGACCTGAGTCTCCTGGGTACAGAGGATGGATTTGAGCTGCTGCCTTTTCCCTTGCCTTGCGGGGTGGCTTGGTTCCAGGCAGGTGAAGATGCATGTGGTCTTCATTCTTGTTATGAGGTGCGTCAGCTCTTACAGGGGTTGCTGTCTTGAGAAGAGGGTATATTGGCTAAATTTCCCATCACGGGATGAGAAGTATTAGTTCAGTTCAGTTGCTCAGTCATGTCTGACTCTTTGCAACCCATGGACTGCAGCGCGCCAGGTCTCCCTGTCCATCACCAACTCCGGGAAAGTGTTATGGCCCCGGTCAAACGGAGTGATTCGCCCTCTGGAGCAGAGTGCTGCTGCCTGGCTCCACGTGGGCCATGTCTCTCTGTCAGGCTCACAGCACTCGAGTGCCCCTCCCTGGTCTCTCTGGCAGTTCATTTTCCGTGGGTGAAGGAGAGGTAGAGAGAACAGCTGTGTTGCACAAGAGTGGAGAGGACAGCCTCCAGAAAACGGGCTCTGCGTGCACGAGGCCAGTTGTTCAGCTGCTAAGTCATGCCTGACTGCGACTTCATGGACTAGACACCAGGCTCCTCTGTCCATGGGATTTCCCACGCAAGAATACTGGAGTGGGCTGCGATTCCCTCCACCAGGGGGCCTTCCTGACCCAGGGATCAAATTCGGGTCTGCTGCACTGGCAGGTGCGTTCTTTACCACTGAGCCACCAGGGAATCCCAGTGCACAAGGTCAAGGTTCTTGTTAAATGGGAAATTCAGAATCAAACCAAGATTCTTCACCTTTTTGGAGGTGGGGAGTAGGTTGAGGCCAGGTGTTTTCCATCTGATACTTTGGGGTCATCGGTGAGAGCTGGCTGCTTGCCTTGGAGGAACACGGTGTGCACCTGGAGGAATTCAGACCTGTTGGCTGTTCAGTGTGCTGGGACACTTCCACTCTTTCTGACTGGTAGACTGCCTGGGGCGAGGCTGGGATTAGCACCCGTGTGGGGATGCAGGTTCTTCGCTGCTGCTTGTCCTCAGCCTTCACACCTTGGCCTGTAGAGCATGGTCGACCTTAGAGCCAGACAGACCCACGTTCCCATCTCAGTTCTGTAACTCTGGAAGCCTCACCTCTAAGATGATATTCAAGAAGACCTAATTCATCTGCTCGTTCTGAGGGTCGCGATGCCGTCTGTGAACTTACAAGCAGAGTGACAGTTAAACTGTGTGGCGATAGCTGTGCCATCTGCGTTTGGAGCCTTCTCTTGGGCCCTGCAATCCTCCCACCCTTGAGAAGTGGGGCCCTCAGTTTTCAGATGAGGAGACGGGCCCCACCGGCCTTGGTGCTTACTAGCGGCGGGCGCCTTCCTCTGTGGTGCCTGGCTGAAAGCGGTAGAGACGTCGTGGTCAGCCTGTAATTGGCATTGCCGTGGATGTCGTCCTTGCTGCCACTATTGGGTGCTTTGTTTCTGGTTCCTGGAAGCTAGGCTTTCTGTGAGTGCTTATGTGGGAGGCGTGCCACCTGACTGCTGAACACCTCATGCTAAGTCACTTCAGTCGTGTCTGACTCTGTGCAACCCCATAGGCGGCAGCCCACCAGGCTCCCCCGTCCCTGGGATTCTCCAGGCGAGAACGCTGGAGTGGGCTGCCGTTGCCTGCTCCGGAACACCTCATGGTGGGAGCCACTGTCTGTCCTGGTCAGCACTCAGATGGTCAGCAGCTTGGTGGCATGTTGTCTTTTTATGCCTCCATTTCCTCTCTGAGAAACTGGAGGTACAGGCTCCTAGTTAATTCCCAAGGATGTGGTTACAGATGCCGGAATATTTTAAGGATTCTGAAAGAGCATTAGCGGAGTGGGGCTGCCCAAAGGTACCCTCTGACCGGGCAGCTGGCAGTGGTGATGGCCCATCAGAAGGCTCCCTGTGACCCTTCCCTTGTTTTCTTCCAGGAGGGAAATAATCATGGAAGACCTGGGGGAGAACACCACCGTCCTGTCCACCCTGAGGTCTTTGAACAATTTCATTTCTCAGCGAGTGGAGGGAGGATCTGGACTGGATGTCCCCCCCACCTCTGCCCAAGGCTCTCTGCAGATGCAGTACCAACAGAGCATGCAGGTGAGCGGTGCGTGCTGGGGCAGGGGCCTCTGGGAAGACACCTGTCCTCAGGTAGGACTGGATCGGGTTCTGGGTAGTTGAGGCAGGTCAGTGTTTTCTCAGCCTGGAGGCCAGCTGGTCAGCTTCCGCATCTCCAACATGGATATTCATATTTTGGAGGATAGCTAGAGGTCATGGTCTGGCCCTGAGATGTCCTGACTCAAAAGCCTGAGATAACAGCACCGCAGAGTGGGCCTGGTGTTTAGTATTGCACTCCCACTGTGAGCTCACAGACACTAGAGATAGGATTGGAAAGCCAGCTCATTTAACTGAGGAGTAAAATCCTAAACTGCCTGGGATTGTGACTGCTGGAATGGTGCAGCCAGCTGCTGGCTTCCTTGATGGTATAACACATAGGAAGGCTGTGTTGTCAGGATAGGTTCTTGGTCAGCTGGGCAGGAAGGGCGGGGCAGGAGATGGTCTCAGGCTGGGGAGGCCATTTGCACAGCTTGGCTTCGGTCTGCCATGGGGTCAGCTTCACACTTTTGCTTTGATTATCGTCTCATCTCACTTTATTTCAAGTGCTCGGCAGTGCTCACTGCACGTCTCTAAAGGCTCAGGTCTCCTGAAGGACTTTAGGTTCTGGTGCGCCGTGGGGTCAGTGCTCGATGGGGCGGGGATCGTGGGGTCCACACAGGGAGGGAGTGTGGTGTCGAGCCTCGGCCCGGCCCCTGCCCCTCCGGAGGGGCTGCGTCAGGCGGTCCCTGGCTTCTTTGCTTGAGTCCCGTGTCCGGTCCATGCTGGCCGTGCCGCTGCCGCCTTTTTGCCGGTGACTGCCCCGGGGCCCTGTGTCAGATGAGCCAGGAGTTTCTGTTGCTCTGGGAGCCCTGATGAGCCCATGTCTGGTGTGGCACGACAGAGGCTGTGTGTGTACGCGTTCACTGGCTGAACAGTTGAATTACTTACTCTGTGTTTGTTGGTGAGCTAAGTTGCTCAGTGCCCCTTTTTGGCATGGACTGTTCTTTATTCTGAAATTAGGTCATTTATATTTGTTTTTGGTGTTAAAACACCTTTTTTGAAATCGTGGTGGAAATAGATTGTAGTTCTTTTTTTTCTTCCCCCCCTTGGGTTTTGCTCACTGGCAAAATATGAAGTTGGCAACTTTGGTTTAAAACAGTGTTATAGCTTTGTTGATGCAGCTCTCTGGGAACTTTTGGCCTGTTGGAACTAGAGTCTGGAATTTCCAAGGTCCCAGTTCCCACTCAGCTCTGACCCGAACGGCTTCCCCAGGTGGGAGGTCAGTAAACGAGAGCCGTAGCCACAGTGAGCTGATTAGAGCCGTGAGGCGCAGGACCTGCCTGGAACCCTGACCCCAGACTTGTCCTGTCTCAGGAGGCCAGTCGGCGGTCCCTCTCTCTCCTGGCCGCCTGGTAGGTGAGGGGACAGAGCAGCTGCAGGTCTGGGAGTCTGGAAACAGAGCAGGGTCTTGTCTGCTAGTCCCCGGCCTGGCTTCACTGTGAAGTTCAGTTTCTGTGCTGTGTGTCACTGTTGGCTTAAACATAAAAATAGGCCTTTCCTTCAAATACTTCTCCTTTCACTGCTCCAGGAAGGTGTGGCCAATGGATCTGTGTCTCTGGGACCCCTGTGTGGCACCGTCACACCTGGGGCTGGGGTCCCGCCATCCTCTGAAGAAG
Organism: Ovis canadensis; assembly: GCF_042477335.2. Taxonomy (NCBI): domain Eukaryota; kingdom Metazoa; phylum Chordata; class Mammalia; order Artiodactyla; family Bovidae; genus Ovis; species Ovis canadensis. Next base: position 56,145,957 of record NC_091268.1, read on the forward strand.
CTGGGCCTTAGCTTCAGACTCAGAGTGAGACGAGATGACTGAGTGTGATGGAGGGTTGAGTTAGGAACTCTCAAATGTCAGCAGGTGGGAGCTGAAATGAGAGAATACATCACAGGGGTAAAGAAAGGGTGGGCTTTAGCTCCCAAAGGAAGTTGGGGGAGGGTGGAAAAGATGTCTCCTCTCCACACGGGATTTCACACCTGTGGCGTGACTGACACTTTGGGGGGTAACTTTTTGTTTTACAGGACTTTCCTCTGCCTTGTGGGATGTTTGGCAGCATCCGTGGCCTCTCCCCACCAGGTGCCGGGAGCAAACGCAGACTGTCGCCCCTCCTGGGGATGATCGGCAGTGTCTCCAGACACGGCCACATGTCCCTGGTTAGAATGAGATACGTGCTTCTTGAACTTTAATGTGCGTGTGAATCGCCTGAAGATGCCTTTAAAAGGAAGATCCTGAGTTGGCATCGGTGGCGCGGCCTAAGAGTCTGTGTTTCTGTTAGGTACCCCAGAGATGCTGTGTTGCTAGACTGCAGGCCGATCTTAGAATGGCTGGGCTCTAGCCCGCCTGCAGACAAGGCCCCGGCGGTCGGTGATTCTGTGGTGCTGTTGGCTGTGTCTCCTGAGGCCCTTCAGCACTTCCATCCCCCTTATTTACTCACCTCTGTGAGAGGAAGGCTTCGATGGGCCCCAGACTGCCAGGCCCCGGCAGCTTCTCCCACCAAATCAAACACTGAGGAGGAGCTGAGGCCGTGGTGTTCTGCAGTGAGACGGAATAGCTCCGACCAGCTGACCTTCAGGTGGGAGGGTGCCTGGGTGGGCCTGACCCAGTCAGCTGAATGTTTTAAATCTGGGTCCAGAGATCAGACAGAAGTCAGAGAGGCAGGCAGGAAAAGGGTTCCCCGCGTGCGAGGTTCTCTCTTGTCGGCTTTGGGGTGGAAAGGCCCTCGTGGCTGGGAATGTGGACAGCCTCTGGGCGCCGACAGCCGCTCGGGTCTGCCAGCCCACAGGAAAGAGGAGGAGGCTCCTGAGTTACGGAGAGCACAGCTGCCGATGTGTGGACCTCAGCCCGTGCGTCGTTTTCCCTGGGCAGAGAGGCTGGCCGTCTGATCCACGGAACTGGTAGCCAGTTTATGGGTGTCCAAGCTGCTGCATTGGTGGTAGTTTGTTAAACAGCACAGAAAATGAACAAGCCAGCACACAGCCACCTGAAAACACACTTCCCTCTTCGGTCCTTTATCCCTTTCCCTTGCTGCTCCTGGCTCTCGTCTCCCACCTGGGGGCCTGGTGCTCCTCCTTCCTCAGGGCTGAGTGAGGGCCTTGCAGGGAGTGGGGGCTCAATGAGGAAGTGGTGAGCCCCCCGCCTCGCTCAAGTGAGGCACAGCTGCTGAGGATCCGTCTTTCCTTTGCATGGACCTGGTCAGTTGGAGGAGCGAGCAGAGCAGATCCGGTCTAAGTCGCACCTCATCCAGGTGGAGCGGGAGAAGATGCAGATGGAGCTGAGTCACAAGAGGGCTCGCGTGGAGCTGGAGCGGGCGGCCAGCACCAGCGCCAGGAACTACGAGGTGGGTTCAGCCGGGTCTGCTCTAGGCCTGCCTGACCGTGGGAAGTAAGAGCCCCTTGGCTGGAGCCCAGGTGCTCCCTGCCTTCCTGGCCACCGGAGGCTGCAGGTCGGCTCTCGGGTGTGTCCTGGGTCCCTAGCAAAGGCAACACGAAGGGCTGGCTGCCGAGCCTTGTGTGCCTGAGGAGACGCTGGTGGGCACTCTCTGCTGGACGCCTGGTTGCCCTCTCTGCTAGAGTTGGGATACAGGTCTGGCAGGAATGCCAGGTGGCCTGAGGGTGGCAGGAGAGTCGCCAGCTTGCATAAGAGTCTGAGGCCCAGGCTGGGTCTTGCACACCTGGTTACCAGGTCTCAGGGGCTGCCTTGTGCTGGCCTTGGCTTCCCCGGCACCCCTACCCCCTACCCCGCCCTTCCCCCGTTACCCAGAGGAGATGCCAGGTTTTTTACTCAGTGTATAAATTCCATGCTTTCTTTGCTTCACCGGGGTTTGCAATAAGTGCAAGCGTGGCGCCAGTACCCACCCTCAGGGAAAGCACGGGGCCAGAGGCTTTCTGGTCCAGTGCTCTACCTGAATCTTGGTGGCATTTCCAAGGTCTGGGGACCTGCCTAGACTGTCGGGGGTGCACTTGGGACTGGCAGCCGGGGTGGAGGTGCCCCGTCCGCTCTGTGATGTGCTGGTCGGGTCCTGCGCAGCCGCAGCCCCGGCTCCTGCGTCGTGGCGGGTCCCCTGGCTTCAGGGCCTTCCCGTCGTGGTCTGGGTGGGAGCTTCTGCTGCTTAGCTTTCTGAGGTCAGAGGTCGGCAGAGCATCAGGCTCCATGTAACCAGGACTTGGTGCCTTTGCCCCTGGGACTCTGGCTCCCACTGTGTGGCCCCTTAGCTTCTTGGGCTGAGGGTAAGCTCTGGCCGACACTGGAACCTTTGGACCTCCGGGGATCGTTAGAGTGAGGAGTCTGAGTTCTGCATCTGCCTTTCGGGGCGAGCCACATGGCCTGGCGGGAGCCAGTGCAGGGTGGCTCTGAGGCTTTGTGGGAGCCGAGGCCCAGGGTCAGGCGCTCCTGTCTGTGGGCTCCTGCCCGTGCTGCCTGTTGCTGCCTGGCCCCCCGCTCTCTGGGGGCAGCCGGCTGGTCGTGACGGTAGCCTGTGTGTGACCAGGAAGCTGCTGGGCTCCAGGCTCAGAAGCTTCTTCCCAGGGTGGAGTCTGAGTGAGATCTCTGTGCTCCATCCCCTCCCATGCGCAGCGGTCAGTGACGGGGGTGGTGCGTGCCACGTGCCGTCCCGGGGGGCCGCTGTGAGGCGTGCCTGTGTGCTGCGGGGCGTGCGCTCGCCTTGGAGGGGTCCCGGCTCCAGCCCTGGGGCGGCTGTGGACTTGACGACCGGCCTCCTGGGTTCAGCTCTGCTTGGCTCTGCTCTGGGTCTTGGAGCCTGCCTGCGCAGGCTCCCCTCACCAGGCCCATCCTTCTTGGCAGCGCGAGATGGACCGCAACCA